>NC_143158.1:26392530-26992530 GCF_041381405.1 Jatropha curcas
TCCGGTTGAACCGTTCTTCGACTCCGCTGACTCCATTGTTAAATCATCGCCGTTTAATTTTTTAGTTGGTGGCTCCGCGGCCGGATACCATCACCACCAACAACAAGAGGATGACATGGACAGTGTTTCGTGGCTGTTACCGAATCCTCCAAGCCTTAATTCGAAACTATTAGGGATTGAAAATCCTGAAATGAAGTCTTCGGATCTATTTTTTCCTGTAATGGATCCATTTCTTGACATGGATTTTCATCAGAACCACCATACCGCAGCTACTGACAGCGTCGTTCCAGTGCAAACTAAACCATCTCCGATGCCAATTATCAACAACGAAATTTGTTATGACGTTGATTTCTGTAGATCAAAGCTTTCTTCCCTCAACTATCCAACTCAGTCTATTAGCCAAAGTGTATGTATCTATATATTTTCTCTCCGTTGTAACTTGAAATTCTAATAATCTTTTCATTTTTATTCATTTTATATATCTTCTTTTTCAGGTTTCTTCATCATCGGTTGATGTAGGAGTTGTACCAGATGGAAACTCTATGTCCGATATATCTTACCCTTTTGGCCAAAACATAAATAATTCTGCCGGTCCCAACGTATCTATTTCGGCAACCGCAAGCCAAGCAAGTCAGGCGCCTGGGATTGACCGTGAAGCGCGGGTGTTGAGGTATAGAGAGAAAAGAAAGAACCGGAAATTTGAAAAGACTATACGTTACGCTTCCCGAAAAGCTTATGCCGAAACGAGACCAAGAATCAAAGGCCGGTTCGCGAAACGAACAGAAATTGAATCCGATATGAACCATCTATATGGCTCTCCCTCCTCGGTTGGGTTTATCAGTGATTCACGATACGGCGTCGTTCCCTCGTTTTGACTAAACGACGAAGGTGGGTTTGGTTTAGGGAGGTAATCAAGTAATTACTATGATAATAATCTTATAATTTGGCAAGTATAATTATTACGATTATTATTTTTTTTGTTTTTGCAACTAGAAATAGAATAATCCTGAGGTGGTGTTAGTGTTAGTGTTAGTGTTCTGTTTTGGTTAATTGTGGATTAAATTTAAGGATGTCGGTTGGTGTAAATTAGTGTCGTTTGCTTTTTATGGATTTTGAGGGGATGAATTACTCTCAAGAGACAGTCAAAAGAGCCCATGTAGTTTTTTCTTTAAGGGCTTTTGTACTCTATCCTTCTTTTAGTATAAGATTTTCTTTCTTCCTTTTCAATATTATCATAGTTCTACTTCTTAGGACTTGTCATGTTTCATGTTTTTTAATAAAAAATTTTAATTGAAAAATCCATAATTAAAAAATAAGCAAGCTCAAAGAATTCAAACTCCTAAAATCTAAATATGATTTTGCTTTAAGTTAATTTAGTTATAACAATATTTTAAAACTGAATTAAATAAATCATTTGATTTTATTAATAATACTCGAACCAAAATTGAAATAATCGAGATCACAATTTTTATATTTCTAAAGGAATCAATTTGATTAAAAAAACTAAACAAAATCTATTAAAATCAGGTCTATTTTAATTCAATTTTTTTAACTAACCCAAATACTACCTTGGTTATTTTAATATATTCAGCTTTGTTTACAAAGAAAATAAAAAAAAAATCTGAATTCATTTTTGTAACTAGCCTAACTAAATTGATTTTGATTATAAAATCAAATTAAATCAAACCTCATATAATCACTTTGATTTTATTATTCAATTAGAATTAATCTGATTTGATTATTTAATGGTGAAAGAAGAAAATATATAAAAAAAGTAAATTAGTTGGACGAATATCTAAATATTAAATCTAATGGAGTAAATTTAATTTATAAAGTATATTTTATAAACAATTAAAATACAATGATTTAAATACTTTATTTTAATGGGGTCAAAAGTATAAAAAGTTTAAAAATTTACAAAGTATTGTTTTTTTTTTAATTTTTAATAAGTTGAGTGGGGGGAGTTGATTCCACTCGTTACGAAGTGCTCACAATTTCACGGTATAAAAGCCTATTCGATAAAATTAATTATATTAATAGTTATTAATTGTTATAATAATTAATAATCTTCCGTAGTAGTATTTAGCTGATGAAAAAAAGGTATTTTATACTAATTTAAAATGTTAATAAAAATGAAAATGAATGGAATCATATTCAACTAGTATAATATAGTACTAAAAAAACTTTAAGATTAATCAATAAGCTATTGGTTGGGACAGCAACCAACTTCAATCTCTGTAAAAAAATGAAAACACAAGTTTAACTTTCAGAAAATGCACTTTTTTAAGAGGATAAAAAACCTTTATGCTTTACTGCTCGAAGGAGATCAAACCTTCTAGTTAAAAAAAATAAAACAGTTATAAAAAAAAAAAAAACTTAAAATTACATATGCTCTATGGCTCGAAGGAGATTAAAACTCCTAGTTAATAAAAAAAAAAAAAAAAACTTAAGATTACATAAATGAAATTAGATAAGTGTAGATGAGTAGAAGAAGAGCAAAGGAAAACAATAAATGATAAATAGAAAGTTAGAAAAGGTAATTTATTATTTATGAAATCCACAAATATGATACTCCATGTGTTCCAAATATAAGTCATTTTTCGGTGATTATTTTGTTTCAAAATATAAGTCGTTTTAAGTATTTTAAGGAATAATAAATGATGTTTTTCCATTACCTTTGTTTAGATTAGTTGCAATAAATAGTTTCACAAATAACTATTAGTTTTGAGATAAATGATAATTTAGTCAAATTACCCTTGAGTGTGTTGTAATTTAGGAGAATTAATAGTTTTCTTAATTCTTGTGCAACAACTTTAAATGACTTATATTTTAGGACAGAAGGAGTAAGTATTTAAAAACATAATACTTTCTCAAATCTGATAAGTATTTAGAAAACAGAGAGAGTAATTATTAAAAAAAAAAAGAAAACAGAGAGAGTAATATATGAATATTTTGAATTTTTAATCTTAGCTGACACCAATAGAATTATATAATCATTTCTTTCAAGCAATTGTGTATTTTAAATTAATAGGTTGGAATCTTCAAAAAAAAAAAAAAGTAATAGGTTGTAAATAATATATTATGCTCATTTGACAAATGCAAACCATCTTCAACATGTCTAAACGCAAAAGTTTATTGGAACTTATGCAAAAGGTTTTATTTGAATATTAGTGAGCTAATTTATAACTTATTTGCAATTTAGTCATAATGACTAAGATTATTGAAAAAAGGTAGACAAAATGTTCACTTAATAATAACCAAAAAAAGGAAAACTACAAAATATAGAGAAATAAACTCAATGAAGCAAAATTAACTTATTATCAAAACTAACTTACTTTGTTATTAAATCATAAGAACTAAAATTATTTAAAACTAGGTGAATCCCGCTTTATAATACTTATATATATATATTTTGTTTTAAGTGTAAGTGTGAGATAGCATGTTGAGTAAATTAAAAAAAAAAATCAACTTTTTAAAAAGAAGTGGCTG
Organism: Jatropha curcas; assembly: GCF_041381405.1. NCBI lineage: Eukaryota > Viridiplantae > Streptophyta > Magnoliopsida > Malpighiales > Euphorbiaceae > Jatropha > Jatropha curcas. The sequence goes on from NC_143158.1 coordinate 26,396,020, forward strand.
TAATTATTTTTAGAAATAAAGTGAATTTGTAAATGACTTAAAATTATTTAAATACTTGATTTTTGATTTTTGAGATTTAACCAGACTCTGAGCATGTAATTAAATAAAATATTAAAATATAATAATTAATTCTTATTGCATAAAATATATTTAGATAATCTCGAATTGCACACACTTGAATCCTTGCAAAAATAAATAAAACTAAACTAAAATTAGCAAAATACAAAATGTTAATGAAATTGGAAAAACAAAACTAAGAAAACAATAATAAAAAAAAAAAGACAATAAAAGATTATAATGTTCTTCTTTTAACCGACAAAATAAAGCACCAAATTAAAATTTCAACCAAATTAGTGAACAAAGAAAGAACTTTAAAATTTTTCTTTATATATTCTATATAAATATCAGAAATTTTAATTTGCTAAAAAAACACATAGGCATCCCTTTCTCACGATAAATTCAATTTAATATGAATCATTCAACTGGAGTCATACAAATCATAAAATGAATTTAAAAGATTTCAAATATTATTGGCATGGAAATATTTAACTTATAATGAGAAGAAAAATAAAATTTATACCCAAATAATTTACTCAAAAATTAAAAATCATAAACAAATAAACTAAGAAGAAAAAAAAGGAAGAAGACTACTCACCGTCTCATCTTCTTGTTTCTAAACTATAAAAGATCAATCTTGAAATTGATTGGCTAAGACATGGAAATTTTATAATTTCTTTTGTCTATTGTAAAGTGATAATCTAAAAGAAGAACTGCAATCAACTGATCCCTAGTGAAAAGGGAATTTTTAGTATTTTAAGTTCAATTTTTAAATAAAAAGGAAGGGAAATTTGATGAATTTCTATTAGGAAGGCCAAGGATTTAGCAACAATAATATAGGTTTCTTTTAGTATTTTAATATCAATGTCAAATTATAGTGATGAATATTAAATTTAGAAAATTACATTTTAAACATTTAAGAAAAGTAGGAAGGCGAAGAACCGTAATAATAATTATTAAATTTGAAAAATTAAATTTAAACTTTTAAGGAAGACAGAAAGGTTAACTAGTACTCTTTCTATCCTAAAATATAAACCGTTTAAGGTTTTTGCATAAGGATTAAGGAAATAATTAATTTTCGTATATTATAACAAACTCAAAGGTGATTTGACTAAATTATCCTTTATCTCAAAACCAATAGTTATTTGTGAAGTATTTATTGTATTTAGTGTAAATAAGGGCAACATGTATTGCTTCTTGAAATACACAAAATGACTTATATTTTGGAATAAAATAATAAACCAAAAACAATTTATGTTCCGAGACAGAGAGAGTAATTAAAAGAAAATAATTAAATTTCAAATGTTTAAAAGGTAAAATTTTCTCGACCAAGGAGAAATGAAATGCTAAAATTTTAGAGAATTTTACTTTTAAAATTTTAGAGACTTTTAGAGAATTTTAGCAACCAAAAGAAATCCATAATTCTCCTTTATATTATATAATGGAGGGGATAAAAAGTTCACTTAATAATAACTTAAATTATTGCAAAAGAGAGATAGAAACTTCACTTAATACAAATCACTTAAGCAAATTAACTTACTTGCTTATTAAAAATAGTGCATGTTTAAATATATTGGAAATTTTAAAAAAAAATTACAAAAGATAAAAAAGTAATACTCAATGGGGAGAGACCTCCATATAGACATGTGAAGCCTTTTCCTTGACATATAGATATGTGTATAAGATTCAAATCTAATAATTTAAAACAAAGTTTGAATTGAGAAATGTGAAAATAAAAAAATAGATTCTATTTTTCTTCTTCATTTTCTACAAAGAAGATTTATTTTTTTTTGAAAAAAAATTTTTAAATATCTTGTATTATGTTGAAAACATTTAAGAGAATAAAACTTGATATTTTATTCTTTTTAGCCAAAAAAAAAAAAAAAAGAGACAAAATGATTTACAATCAAATTCTATATCTAAAATTGGTCAAAAAAAATTAATTTTAGAATCAAATTGAACATTTATTGAATTTTATATGGATAATAAGAATTGAAATAAGTGAAATGGTTAATCCAAAGATGAAAAATATACCCTAAAAAGACAAGTTTCCAGCTGTTATGGAACTTTCTTAGAAGTTCACGTTTAAGACAGGTTATTCCCAAAAAGGTAAATAGAGCAAACAAGAAGTGGGCTTTCTACAGACTTTTATGGTTGCTAAAATGGGCAATCTGGCATTTCTCCACCTGTAAAAGATTGGTGCAGAGTCACTTCTTATACATGAATCATATGAATGTCAAAATGGATTGATGATTGATCACTACCCATACCAATTACATTTTACCTTTACATTCTTTCAAATCATGTATTAGGACTGTTCCGCAATAACTTTTGAACAATGTTTTAGCATTTTGACTAAATTAAAATTCTATCTCTATTAATTGTACCGTTATGTATCATAATTTTTATACTTTCTTTGTTCTTTTTTTATAGAGAAACTTTCCAATTCGTATGTTTTTTTTTTTTATATATAAAAACTTTACTTCAAATAGAAATTTTGGAAATGACATCAGATGAAAAAATTCAAAATGTCTTATGTGAACTCTGTTATCTGTGTGAAAATTACTCACTGAAATTGAAAAGTGACAGACAAAAATAGAAGTGAAATTTAACAGTGTGCTCGACTTGATGGATGTGAGCACAATATAAGTGACAGTTTATGTAATTATCTATAATATGAACACAAATTGGAATGTTGCACCTTAATTTTAAAAGACCATTTTATTTTGATATTACACTTTGTAAATATATACATGAATTTCATTAACTCCCGTTAATTTAATGTAATTTTGTAATTTAATTGAGCACTAATAAAAATTTTATCTCATATTCTTCAAAAAAAATTGTGGCAACTTTCATAACTGCGCATTTAGGTTACCTTGTTGTAACTTAGAAAAAAGCATGGTGAGAGTAATAAAAATTCTAACTCCACATTTTCGTTATATTTGTGCGCATATATTTGAAAATGCTCAAAAGTTGATGTAAATGCGGGAAATTAAAATTTTAAAATAGGAAGTTATAATTTGAGAAATTTTAAATTTTAAGAGTTTAATGCATTATCTCACCCCTTCCCTCCCTTTTTGGCTGCAAATAGAGGAGTAACAGCTCTTAGAGGTTGAATGAGTTTTTTTATAAAATATTAAACATATAATATGTAGCTTTAGTGTTTAAAATTAAACAATAACTATTTTTACCGGATAATTCTAATTTAAATAGGTATATAAATAGCTATCACTAATAGCTAACTGCTACCGATTATTACAATAGCTAATACCGCGAAACAACCCCTTAGACTTCTTCTTCCAAGTCACTTAAATATATTATGTTAGATTTGTTTTACTAATCAATTTCACTTAATCAATTTTCACATATCCTATTTATTTATTTATTTATCTTTATCTAGTTAAAGATGGTCCATCTATTTGAGATTAGAGACTTTAAAAATGAAAAAACAAACCTTTATTTATAATCTAGATTCTACGAATTAAATACTGATCAATGAGATGAAAATTTTAGTGATTAACTGAGCTAACTCTTTTATACTTGTGTTAGATTCTCAATTTGAATTTCTATTAAATATTCAATTTGGGCTGCCTTTTAATGGATCTTGTAATAACTTATATATTGAAATTTTAAATCTACTTCAATTGCAAGATTGTACAATATAAAAAAAGCAACATATTTCCAAAAAAAAAAAAAAAAAACACAGTATTAGGTGTAGTTTTTATATCATATTAGCTTTATATTTGCCAACTGGTATAGGGTTAATTTCATATTTAGTGTTTTAACTCTTTAAAATTTTCTATTTTAGTCTACTATTTTAGTGTTTAAATAGACGAAATTGTAAATTTTATATACTGAAGTGTATCTAGCTGGAATTTCTCTTTGAAAAATCAAAATGAATTATTCTATCTCGTTGTTTTAGTTTATTTATTTTTCCAGGTTACTTCCTTTCTTTCTTATTTATTTTTATCTCTTTTACTTTTTTTATATTGTTTTGGAATTTAAAAGAATATTAGAAGGAATTCTTAAGACTATTTTATTTTAAAGAATAGATATAAATAAAAAAATTGAAAAAATATAGATGAATCACATGAAAATTTACATTTGATATCATTTACCTAGTAAAATGGTGAATTTTAATTTTCAGTAAAATAATTCAGTCAAATGCACTTAGTTGTAATTATTTTAATAGTTCAGATAACTAGTTGTAAATTTTTTCTATTCAAACACGATATAGAAAAATTAAAAATTCAGACACTAAAAATGTAATTAATCCATTGTTTATGTACAAAAATATATTTGGTTGAATTTGATTTGAATAGAACAAACTAAATAAATAAAAAAATTTTAAAATAAAAACTCAAACCAACCGAACAGTTTATAAAAATTAAATTAAAATGAATTTGTACGGTTTAGTCTATTTTATCAGTTTTTTAGTTATTTTTAAACAGTTTTAGATCTATTTTTTAGATTTTGAATTGAACTGAAAATTTTTAATTTTCTTTTCTGTGAAAATAAAAATCGAATCGTATTTATTAAAAATGGGCCAAATGGTTGGGGTTTTTTAAGAAAATAATGTTTAAAATGTCATCAAAACACTGCCTTTTATAGTACGTAAAAGGGATGTTTCATTAAATTATCCATTTTTCACAAATATTATAACTAGCTGCAATAAAAGGGATAGTTTGGTATTTTTGTGACACGACGGATTTGCCTTATTTAACATCTCTATTTATAACAAAAGATTTCCAAAGATTTGATATTTCTTGTCGGGATATAAAAATCAAATAATATACATATATGTCATTGTGTTCAAAACACCAACAATGATTTTTTTTCATAAGAAATAGTGATATTGTAAATCCCTAATTGGATTATGTTTTTAGAATTATTGAAATTTTAATTTAGCTATTTTAATAGTTGTTAATTATTCTAACGACTGTTAGATCTATCTTAATAGTATTTCATCGAATGTTTTAATATTTCATAATCCACCCCTTCAAATTCTAAATATTAGTATTAAATATTATGCCGACAACTGTTATAAATAATATTTTAATACATTCAAAACACGAAAAGCTATGTTAAAAAATGTTATCAAATAGGATCATTATAATCTCAATTGCAAATCAAAACAGGGCTTGCATTTTGGATCAAATATTTCGTACTAATCAAACTGTGGTAACTTGTAAAAATTATAATTTTTAGTGTATGCTAAAAAATTTAAGAATTACATTATATTTTATGTTAGAATTCATATATACACATATATGAAAATATTATCTAACAATATTTATTTAATTAATTAATCTTGAAGTAAATCTTGTTATAATGTCAATCCCAACCTTTCAAACCATCTAAATTACTTTCAGTTCAGCACATTAAGATATAGTTTAGTAATAAGTGTATTATGACTCGATAATAGTTTTAGATTTGAATATCCTTTCTCCAATACTTAAAAAAATTACTTTCAGTTCAAGAATTTTCTTTATTTTTCAAAAGAAAAAATTCAAAAGTTTTTAAAAATTAAGAAAACATTAATTAAAAGAGCATAGCAAATTAAATTTGTTATCATCTTTTAATTTTTCATCTTTTGTACTAAGGTCTCAGTTTGACTGCTTTGGTCAGGACCCCTGGGCTTGAGTTGTGATAGTAAAAGTTTTAATGATTTGAATTGATATGCACTAAGAGATAGTGTGTATTATCAATATGAATGGAAATTGATTGGTGGTACTTTGAAATGTAACAGGTGGTATGACCTATCGTGTTACACATTTGGAAATCACATTAATTTACGGATATTTTGATTTGTAAATTTTTTAAGAACTAAATTAATGAAAAATGATTTTTTAAAAATTGTTATAACTGTATTATTTTCTTTTAGTGTATAGTAAAAAACATTCTCATTTTAATAAAAAAATAAATTTTTATTAATTTGGTCTATAAGTGAGACATAAACCGAATCTAAATCACTTTAATCTAATATACACACATGCATCAACGCATTTTTCAAACCGTTTGACCTCTTGACCAAACTTGTATTATGATGAATTTAAATGCGACTTTTACAATTTGTAAATGCAATCAAAACTTGTCAGAACCGCCCCTTAAAAATTATGACATTATAGAAAGAGTGACAAAATTAAAATATTCAACATGTACCACAACCCATCTAAGGACTCAAAAAAGAAAAAGAAAACCTAATTGTATATTATCCTAAGGCGAATCTTATCAGTACTTAGTTTTAAATCGTGATTCTACCTTTCTTTCATTATTTTTTTTTTACGGCCACAGGTGAGTACTCTCGTTGACCGCGGCGTCATCCACTCTCCCTCTCATTTATATTCTTTTAGTTTTGTTTTTATGTTTTTCTGGAATAATTCTTAAATTTAGGTCATTTGATACAAATTTTGAGTAAATATTCAGATATATTTGTTTTAATAAATTATTTTGAGGATATGTCATCAGATCTATTCTGTTTTGATACATCTTGAGTTTTGCTTAATTCTTTTTCTTTTTTTTTTTAAGATTACTGTGATTATTTTCATCGTAATTTTATCTGCGTTGATTCATTCGTTATTTGGATAATATGCAAGTCGAAATACATATTAATTTTGAAGTTTTTAAATTAGATTTGTCGAAAAACCATAAAGTTAAATAATAGTCATATTAGTCAAAAAATAAGGCGTGCCGTCAATGGCACGAATCTATCGCTCTATCAACTCAATTGAATTCTTCAAATAAAGCTAAAGTTTTTTATTCTTTATACAAAAATATAAAAACTTATTTATTCATATAATATTTCATATTTATATTATGTTTTTTAATGAAATTTTTATTTTTCTTAAAAGAAAAAAAAAAAAACCTTCAGGCACTTTTTGGTTGCATCAAACTGTAGCCTTTTGACATCTTTATCTGTTGACAAATTTGGATTTTTCAATTTCCCTTTTTTCAGTTCAAGAACTGGGATAAAGATTGTCGGTCTTCTTCTCCTCTACAACACCAAATAGATTTTTTTTTTTTTTTTTTTTTTTTTTTTTTTTTTTTTTATACTTGTAAGTTACAATTTTATTTTTGAAGACAAAGATATCTTTATACATTAAATATCAAATTAATTATTTATGCCTTACATCGAGACCAAATATTGATAAAAATTTAGTATTTCTATCAGAAATATTTTAAATTTAATTTATTTGAGATCAAGTGGGTAAAAATTAAAATAATATTATAGATTAAATAGCAAAGATAGTCTCCTCTTAAAATAATTCCCATTACTCATAATTTATAAAAACTGCTAAGACCACATTTGATCAATAATAATTTTTAGTATCTTACAAAAAAATGAAACCATCCATCCATGCATTTTTTTTATGTACTATAAACAATATTTTCCAAAATTGCATAACAATTTTGCAAATTGTAAATTCTAGTTTTCCAACTAAGATGTTAAAATGAGTTTGGAGGCAGCCACCATCAACGATTTGGGTGTATCTAGACTAGGGGTGAGGATTAATCGGAAGTCGGAACTAATCAAAAATTGAACTAAACAATTCAGATTGAATTTTTAACATTAGATTTTAAAAAAATAACGTTTAGCGTTTTAATAATTTAAAATGCTAAAAGTTATTTAAAAAAATTTATTGCCGAACACATCCTTAAATCTCTGACGTGTTTTGGCGAGAGCATACCTACTTATATTGTGAATGCATTTAATTTAAGAAAGGTTCACAGTATTTGTGTCTTTTTCAAGCACCCATTAGCCATTAGGTAGGATCTCTTAGTGGGATCTAATATTAATATTAACAATTAGTGGATGCAATTCTTTTAGGGACCATCTAGTTAGATAGTTACTTAAAACAAATAGGAAAATATTAATTATAGTAGAGATGACTATAAATTTTTTTTTTTAGTATTAGGGAGAGGTTCGAATCTAGATTTATTATCAAGCCGTTTATGTACTTATCACTAGATTGTACCCTGGTGTGTGTAGAGATGATTATAATTGGTTTGCTTTTAAAGCACTTTAAGCTAACTTTTATATTTAAGCTTTATCTTGCTTTTAGACACAACATATATTAATTAATAATATAAGTGGATGTATATATATAGGTGAATTGATTTTATAAAGATAGAAAAAACTTATTTAGATTGGTTCTATGATTCTAGTTATGTACCAAACCAATTAAATTAAGGATTCCCTAAAAGTTTGGAATTATTATTAGTTAATAACTTATTTAAAAAATTTCAATTTTAATTAGATAGTCTAATTTTATCAATTTTCACCCAATTTATTAGCTATGTATCAAAATTACAATAAGAAATAATATATTAGGTGTATCCTGCTGGTCTTTGCATTTCTAACAATGTGATTATTGATGGTGTATTATATTTAAGACAATATTTGATAATATTAATTCTTTTAGTCATTATACGCTATTTTATTACCTGTTAATTATTAGATATTAATTGTTATTACTATAACTTAAATTCATTATTAAATATGATTTATTTAATCAATTTTAATTAAATAGTCTAATTTTATTTTAATCAATTTTATTAATTTTCATCCAATGTATTTATCTAGGTGTCGATAAAAATAATGTGCTATCTGTGCCTTTTTTTTTTTTTTTTTGAGAAAAATCAAATTAGAAATTTTATTAATTAGAAACTATATACAGATGTATGATACAGATCAATAAGTTTCTATATTTTTATATAGAAAGTCTAATAATAAATCACTTATATAAAGAATAAAAAACACAATTTTTATTTGAAGTATCTTATCAAGTTGACTGATCACAATATTTGTTTTATAGGCGATCAATTGCTCTACTTGGTGGCTATTTATGGCTACTGTTCGATTTCACGATCTTCCTACAAATCCAATTTGATTACCTTCAAATTTCATCCTTCTATTAGAGAAGAGATCTGCACTTTTTTATGCATAACTATCCAAATAATAAAAGACGCAAGATAAAATCACCACAGTGATGATAACAATAACTCAAAACTAGATCTGATAACAAAAAATTTCAATATATAGACAACAATAAATCTCAATATTTGGACGATAATAACTCAGATATGTAAACAGATCAAAGGATCATTTGCAAAAAATACAAACAAAAACGGAAATAGGTGACTACCGATGAGAACTCACCGGTGGCTGCCTGTGGAAGAAAAAAAGAGAGCTCACCGGTGACCTCCCAATATTTGTGCCCTTGATACTCTTTTCACTTCCAACAATGTGATTATTAGTGGTATACTTAAGGCCTTGTACGGTAATATTAGTTGTTCTAGTAATATTATTAGCATGAACTACCGTATTAGCTTGTTGTCGAATCCACTTTGGTCGAAAATCTTCGCCTACGCTAAGAAGAGGTTTAACATCTCTTATGATATTATCATACTCATTATTGGGAAGATTGGCAAGTATTTTGAAAATTTAATAGATGATATTTTCAGAATTTAACAATTTTATATGTAAAGACTGAAATACTCCTCGTAGAAAAGCAAAACAAAAGAAAAAATTACACCCATGAATATAATACTTCCCCAGCCGTATGATTAAATATGTCACAATTTCAAATTGACAAAATTACCATTTTCTCAATTCCTTAAATAATTGCTTCCACCTATTATTTTTATTACTCATTTAAAGTTTTATATGGTAAGTAAAAAAGTAATTGCATTATATAAATTACCTTTAATTTGATTAAATTATTCTATTTCACTCAAATACTCTAATCTCAATAATTATCTCCCCATCAAACACTAAATTGAGGAGAGTGTGAGAGAGGTGATTAGATAGATTTTACGAAATTATAGAAAAATAGTTGTTGTGTTTGGTAGAGATAAGAATAAAATCGAAAAAGAATTTACTAACATTTTTTAATCTTCTCAAAACTATAGATAATTGTGGATAAAATAAGTTTTAAAAAGCAGTAGATAAAAGGGAATGTTGACAGTAATACTTTTTTCTAGTGGAGATAACAAGAGATGAAAAATGTTGCAAAAAAAAAAAAAAAAAAAAATTATGGACAAAAAAATTTTTGAATTCATGTCACCCTAGAATTAACATTTTCTAACATCCAAATGAATAAATTTTGTGACTTCTTCAGCTTTTGCCGACTTACATTGAACATTTCAATTTATATAATTTCATCTATTTAAATATATCGACTTGCAAAATTTTTATATTAAATATTTCAATTTATAAAATTAGAGGATTAAATTTTGTTGAATATATAGTTGAAAAATATAAAAATTATTATTTCAAAAGTTATAATAGCCACGTATCAAATTGATATTTTGCATATACGAGTCAAAAAAAATAAAAAAACTATTTGTTACTAGTTTCAGTAGGTGTACAACGTTACTAAAATTCATAACTTTAGGGGGGCATAATAGGTATTATATAAAGTTCAAATTGCTACAAGATTTTCCATATAAAGTAAATGGGTGAATTTATATATCCAACATTTTTAATATCCCAAAATTTTATATGTAAAGGTAAAAATATCCCTTATATGAGGGAAAAAAAAGGAAAAAATAAAAAAACAAAAATTTGTCGCCATTTGTTAGGTGTATTTTTGATAAAGCAAAATTAAATTTAAGATTTTTTCTTGTGTAAACACTAAAATAAACCTATTACAAGGACAAAAGAAATAAAAGGTACAAAAAGTTATGGGCATTTTGTTAAAGGTACCTTTAAGATCTCATCTTTCCAAACATAGTGTACATATGAACTGTGGATCTTTAAACCAAGTAGAATAAAGGAATTTATATTTTGGAATAATTCAAATTTTTTTTGGGTAGATAAATATAATTCAACACTAAGATCATGACATATCATACTCCAAACTTACTAACATAAGTCCATGTTGATAATGTTGTGTTTGGCAACATCTTTTTAAATAGCTTCTGGTCAAAACGCTAAGCACTATTTAAAAAATTATTTAATAACATAGCGTCTGTATTAGTTTTTAGATGTTATAATAACATTTTGTGAAAAGTTAATTCATATAACATTTTAGTTTTTAGCGTTTCATGAAAAACTATTCAAAGAGCTAACTGTTAAACGTTACTAAAATAGTTAATAACTATTGTAGTAATATATAAACGCTACTAAGATATAAAAATAATATGATGTTCTAATAATATATAAACCTGATCTTGAAAAAGCCAGCCAAATAGAAGAATCAACAACATTAAACAAACTAAAAGGAATATAGACCATATGATAGTCATTGAAGCGAAAACTTGTTGCAATATTGAACTCTCTCTCAATATTTAAAGTTAAAATCAATTAAATCATATGCTTTCTAATCTTGAAATTATGAAAAATTATGAGATTAAAAAAAAAAAAAAAGTTATTCGCCATGTTAAGCTAAGAATCGTTTCAAATGTAAAAAGACCTATCATCACCCGCTATTTAGCGAAATTAGTGTTTAAAAATATCGATAATAGACTTTCCCATATAAAATTGAAATTTTTATGATCCTTACCTTTTAAAAAACTCTATGATGAAAAATATTTAATTTTGAGAATCTTATTAGAAAGAGTGCTTGGGTTGTTGAAAGTATGTCAAACCCTGCTTTTCAAGCATAACAAGATTAAAACAAGGAAGGTTTTTTAAACTCATAGCACCCTCTTTTTTTGGCATGCTCTTCCTTGATCAAGATAACCGATGAATATTCTTATTAAATGAAACCTTTAAACTCCATCAGAAAAAGTTCATCAGCTACTCAAGCTCCTGATAAATAGAAACGAAAGCTAGAAGAACTCTATAATTAAATAACTTGTTAAGAAAATATTATATTTATAATAATAAAACATTATTATATTTGATAACCAAATTTGCATGAAAATAAAATTGCTTATCAATTAATTTAAATTTTCTTATAACAATTTAAATTTAATTAACTTAATTTTTCATATATAATATAATACTATAAACTGCCTATATTACTAAAATATGAGAAATCAATATTAGATATTATAATAATTAATATATTAATCATTATTTTAGAGCATCATTATTTCATGAAAATAAATTTATTTATCAATCAATTTAAATTTATTATACCAATTTAAATTTAATTAATATAGTTTTTTCATATATAATATAATATCATGAACTGTTTATATTACTAAAATATGAGAAATCAGAGTATTAGATATTATAATTATTAATATATTAATAATTATTTTAGAGCATTATTTATAATTTTGATTGTTTTTCTTTTTTCCTAAAATCTCTAAGAATATAATTAATTTTATGGTTATTTTGTTTTTGAAAAATATTTCTTCCAATATATTATATGGTTTATTAATATAACGTGTAATATTATAAAATTAAATTACCATTATTTTTTTAACCAATAAAATTAAAACCCTTATAGATATTATATTCTTATCATATTTAATATATATTTTATTTAGTATCTATCAAATAATATTATCATATTATATATATATATATATATATATATATATATATATATATATATATATATATTTGAGATATAAATAATAAAAAAATACTATTTTTTTTGTCAAAAAAAAATATATATATATTACCATATAATAGTATTAACATATTATATTAGAGTACCATATTTAATATATAAGAGTATTACCGTATTATATTTGTTTTATATATAAAGACGAATTTATAAATTTCGACCGAGAAACTGTACATCGAGAGAGAGAGTCGACGGAAGATGTCGGTTTGGAAGTGGATGTGCATGTGGAGAAGGGTCACTTAAAAGGTGGGTCCAGCCACACCTCCTTCACGTGCGCCATCTTCTGGCGTGGGTTAGCCCTTGTCGCGCACCAGTGGTCCATCCCAATCCCCACTTTCTCTCTACTTACTCACTATTGTCTTTGTCCACTACCGCTTATTTTTTCGCCCTTTCTATTATATTATTATACATTTGTTGGGCCCAATTTTCTACCACCACCGAGTAACTACTAGAGCCTACGGTGCTTAGCAATTCAACTGTCACATGTTAGTAGGGCTCAGCCAATTTGGATAAAATTAATCGAATTGATTTACTTTAATTTACAATCATTCCATAATTGATTTAGCATGATTATTTTTTTTTTATCTCAATTTAAATTTTATTAAACCTAAAAATATTAAATTTTTTCAAAAGAAACTAAAACAAAACTGAACTAAATTGAATCAATTTGATTTAATTTGATTTTATATATTATTCGGCTTCATTTGATTTGTATCTTAAAAAAATTTAGATTTCTTAATAAATTTTTATTGGATCAAATGCTCACCCTACTTGTTTACATTTATTGTATTTTTAATATTGTTCATGGTCTTAGTCAATAGATATTGTTCATGGTCTTAGTCAATAGTTAATCATCATTTAAAAAATTGACATTTTTGTTATTATTGTTCTATTTTTTTTTTTTATTCCAATGAAAAGATAATTATACGTTTATTAGCTTTTATTGTTAAGGCTGATTCTAACTAAGGACTCTTGTGCTTTTTTTTACTTTCAATTTTAGATAGAATTTTTTTTCATTTCGAAATGTCTAATATTTACAGCTGTTATCCAGCCATATTATTAGGAATGATGAGAGCATCTCTAAATATTCAGGGTATGTTCAACAGTAGAAAATTGAAATAGTTTTCTATAAAAATTTTTTAATAAAACTGGAAAATAGAATTTTATATTCAAATCAATCAGTTTTCTATTGGAAAATTAGAAAATAGTTTCTGAATTTTTTTAAATTTAATTGAAATTTGGAAAACAGTTTTAAGTTGTTTTTTACGGTTTTTCTTTATAACAAAATGCATATTTTTCAACTTTTTTTCATTTTTATAAAATGACACTTTCATACTTGAAGTTATAATATCTATAAATAATTTTTTCTATAAAACATTTTTATTGAAAATAAAAATATTTAAATAACATAAAAATTATATTATGCTTTAATATATAATTAATTTTATTATTACAAATATATTATATCCTTTATTTTTTAAAAAAATTTACAAAATAATAAAAATTGATATTATTATTATAAATAATTGATAATAAAAATTTAAAAAATAAAAAAATTTTAAAGTTATTTTATAATATTTTATTTTAATTATGAAAGTTATGAATAATGTTTGTAAAGTGTTTAAATTAAAATATAATTTTTTTATTGTTACCAAGTAAATGCATTTTCCATTTTCTGCTTTCTAATTTTTCATTTTCTAATAAAATTGTTTTTATAGAAAACAGAAAATAAAAAAATTGTTTTCCGTGAGTAAACACACCTGGTGTAATCTATATATTGATGTAATATATCATTCCTGATAAAGAAAAAGACTTGTGTATAATGTAAGAACTTATACAAAGAAAAAGGTAAAGCTTAAAGGCCATTTTGGTCTACGTGATTTTTAAGAAGTACAATTAGGTCTAAAAGGTTTTCTTTAGTTTAACGTCACCCGTGAACTTCTTTTTAGAGGACACAATCTTAACGGCATCCATGATGGAGATTGCAACCTTGAAGGTAGCAGCAGGAGCGGAGCTTAACCGAGGCCTAAGGGAGCCTGCCTCGGCTACCCCAAAAAATTTTTTAAAAATTTTCATTGTGAAAAATTATATTTTGATCCTTACAATATAAAAAATCCTTAAAATATAAAAAATTATATTCAGTCCCCTAAAAAAGTTAAAAAAATTTTGTTCGGCTGTATTAAAATAATTATCCTAGCTCCACTGCTGAGTAGCAGCAACAGAGGTCCCAACTAAGGTAAGGCTACCAACGTGGAAGTCGCAACAGCAATGACAATTTAATTGCCTAATATAAAAGGGTTGAAGGTGAATCTTTGGATTAATTTGAGGTTTTTGGAAAATCAAAGGGTCGAAATTGGCCAAAGCCGAAAATGTAGAAGGAAAGTCTCCTACCGCCCTTACAAATTTGCAAGAAAAAAAACTGAATGGATGTAATTGTTTAGTTTTCATGGGCTTTTAAACAAACAATGAGTCCAACTGTTCGACATTAGGGTTTTTATGGGCTTTATAGTTAAAAACTTCTAACTTTAGATGAGTTTAAAACAATGGCCCATTGAAATAGAATCTTCCTCATGGACTTGGCAGGCCACGGCCTTTTCCTCACTTTTGGACTTGGGCCATTTTGTTGTGACAATATTTATTAAATATTACTCCGTCGTTCATTTTATTTGTATGGTTTCACAAAACGCGCATGTTAAGAATTTAGTTAAGAAAATTTATTTTGTCTTTTTTATTCTTAACTCATTAAGATATTAATAAAATTCCTTTATTTAATAAACAATCATGAAGGTCATAATGAAAAAAATAAATATTTATATATCTAAATTTAGAAACCTTATAAATATTTTGAAACATCTAAAAAAAAATAAATAAAATAAGACAGAGGGAATATATAGCTACGAGGATGTAGACATCAATAAAGAGTAAATTGTAAAATAGCTTAAACAATATTAAATATGGAAATATAATCTTGAAAAATTATTTGTTATTTCTTCTTCTTTTTTTTTATTTATCTATTTATCTTCATCAAGAACACCTTTGGGTTTTGGTCTTTGAAAATCCGAAATTAAAAGGAAGATAATATAATAGTACTTCAATTCCATTTTATTTGCGTGATTTGATAAAATACACATATTAAGAATTTAGTCAATAAAAATTATTTTATCCTTTTTACCCTTAATTTATTAAAATATTAATAAAAATAATTCATTTAATGAAAGATCATAAAGATTATCATAGGAATAATAATTATTCACATGTATAAATTTAAAAATCTTATAAATATTTTAAAACATTTAAAAAATAAATAAGCAAACAAAATGAGGCTGAGAGAGTATGTCACTGTAATGTTCAATAAAAGAAAAAAAACTAATAAATAACATACATGCATGCTATGTGTTATCTAGTTACCTGCAACCAAATATCATTATTTTGGTTAAGCGGATGTTGATAGTTTTGTTTCTTGTGCTATATGTCACGTCACGCATTAATTACATTTATTATTAATATTTTATTGTAATATTTTTGCATTTGTACCTTTAACACAGTTGTCTTCTTACCATAGTTTAGCTTACACTTCAACTATAGGTAATCAATACAAGGACAAAATTGAATGAAAAATCTCAACTTTTACTTAGTTTTTCTTTAATTAAGAAATTTCTTTTTTTTTTTTTGAGAAAGTTAATATTTTTTTTAAACATTCAAAACATTAGAAACCATGAAACATATTTTATATGAAAAGAATTAAGTCTTTAAAAAATTAAAATCCTTAGATATCTAATATACTGAAAATAATATATTAAGTTTTTGAAATAATATAAAGCTAAATTACATTAAAATAAATTTCAAAAAGATACTTTTCTTTTTTTTTTTTTTTAATTAAATCGGATTCATTCCCTCCCTTATCAAAAGAGACTCGGGCCGACGACTATAAAAGCAACACGTTGAAAATTTTCCAAGGACATAGCTGCTGCTCGCTGGACAATCACCACAACCACACATTGTCGACCCCACGAAACTTAGTTGTATCGACCACATTTCTTGATTTTGATTTCCATATTCTTAATTCTTATCTTCAAGCTCTCTTCCTCTTGGATTCTCCGCCAATCACCCTCCAGTCTGATATTCTCCCTTGTTAACAAACAGTGCTTCTCCTTTCTCTTATATTTTCCTGTACTTTGTCTTCTTTCTTTTCTTTTCCTTCCTTTTCTCCTCTCTCTCTGTGATTTCTTATATCCTTTTCTTTAATTTTCTTTCTAAGACTCAAGATACAAAAGATTTTTTTTTTTTTTTTTTTCGATAAACTCTCCTGAATGTGGGTGTCTCATGGTTTCTTGAAAGATTTTTCTACTATTTCATTTTTATGGTCATCTTTTGAGTCTTTCTACTGAAGGGGTGAAAAAAACTAAGTGGGTAGCGGCTTAAAGTAGCAAAATTTGTAAAGTTAAAGATCTGTGTTAAAGAATATGAAGATTCAGTGTGACGTGTGTGAAAGAGCTCCAGCTACAGTGATTTGTTGTGCAGATGAGGCAGCTCTTTGTGCAAAATGTGATATAGAAGTGCATGCAGCCAACAAACTTGCAAGTAAGCACCAGAGGCTTCTTCTTCAATGCCTCTCCAACAAGTTGCCTCCTTGTGACATATGCCAAGTGAGTTAAAATTATTTTTATACTTTCTATTTACAAGTTTTGATTTTATTTTATTTATGTCCTTTTATTAGTATTATTTTAGTGTCACTTACTGGTTCTATCTGCCTGTTTTATTGATTTGGTGTTGGAAGTCATTAGAACAGAAAATTTAGTTTCCTGTTATGCTTTGTGCACTTTTTTTTCCAAGAAGACGGATAAGGGAAAGGCATAAGGGTTCTGAAGCCTACTTACTAAGCCTTAAATCCAAATTAGTGGGATTTGCTTATATGAACCTATAAGGAAAAACATTAGCTTTCTCTCCCTTGAGCAAATTTCAACTTTTTTTTTTTTTGTTTTTTTTAAAAAAGAACATATAAGTAATCATTCATAAGCAGGCATGATTGAGATCTTTTTCACTTGAATGATGACCATAGATTGAAAATTCTTATTATTGATGTCTTGACAAAAAATTTGACCACTAGAGAGAGTCTGTATATTGCATATCGTGTCCATGAAATTATGTTGTACATGTTTGGCAATTTAGATGGTCTTTAAGAAAAGTGATCATTTTGTAGTAGCAGCTTATGTCATTTAAGGCAGCAGATGTCCTTCGGTTATGATCTGGTCATTTGTAACTTGGTGTCTTAACAACAAAATGCATACTGTTGTCCCTTAATAAATACTTATTTAATCATGTGAGACAACTTTTCTTACTCCCGTATTTTTATTTTTATGTGAGACAACTTGTTTAACAATATAAGAATGTGATAAGCAGCATTTTGTTGCTCGCTGTTATGTCTTCTTCTTCGTTGATGGGGTTTATCAATGTGAAAAATAAATAAATGGGATTAATGTTATTTAAATTGGACTGAAGTTGTTTTTGGTGACATCACAAGCGCCAGAATTATAGCGCAAGTTGCCTAACATCATCAAAATATCTTTCTGTTGAGAGAGTAACAGTTCAAAGATGATGTTTTCATACAATTACCTCAACATGCCATATCTAGAGCTGGAACCCCCCTTGCCTATTTGGTATGGCAAGTGCATCCAACATTACACTTGCACATAATCATCAAATCCACCTCTCCCATAATATGGATTATGGCATCAAGGTAGTACTTTTATAGCAAAGATTTGAAATGAATGAATTTAGATGGGTTTGTCTATATAGCTTTTTACATTGAATAGATTCATGATTCTATGTGGATACTTGTTTGAGTCCAACTTCACCTATTAAAAAGGTGTAGTATAATCTCACTTATACCTTAGACTATGGTTCAAACATCTTTAATTCTTATTCTTTTGTAAAAACAAATCCATACTGCTGTTGTTTTTGGTTTTTTCTTTTTCACTAGTGTGAAAATGAGAATCTATTATTAAGATATCTTTATTGGTGTTATTTGGTGTTTTAAAATAGAAAAACTGTTTGCTACAACAAGGCATGGAAATAAGAAGTTGCTTTCCTCTGTTATCAACCCGTTCTCCAAGATACAAACTTTTAGTATAGATTAAAAAAAAAAGCCGGAAATGATACTAAATTTATTCAAATATTTTGATTTGATCTTTTATTATTGTTATTATTTATCAAGCTGAGAAGTGTAGGATTTGAGAGGAAATCTGTGAACTTTATATCACTGATTGTTTCCTTCTTATATTTGATGCACAGGAAAAGGCAGCTTTTGTTTTCTGTGTTGAAGATAGAGCTCTTTTATGCCAGGATTGTGATGAATCTATCCATCCAGCTGGTAGCCTCTCTGCAAATCACCAGCGGTTCCTAGCTACTGGAATCCGAGTTGCTTTAGGCTCTAGTTGCACCAAGGACACTAAGAAGAGTTGTTTAGAGCCACCCAATCAGAGTGCACAACAAACTTCCATGAAATTGCCTGTTCAACAGCCATCGAGTTGCAGCTCTCCGTGGGTTGTTGATGACTTGATTGGATTCTCAGATTTTGAATCTTCCACTGATAAGGTAACAAAATTGATTTATGGATTATCTGGTAAAAGAATTATGCAAGCATCGCTCCGCACTTGGTTTTTGATTTCTAGTGATTAACAAGTCAAGCTCCGAATTGACTGATGCAAGCTAGTTTTTCTTTTCTCTGCTGATTAAGCATTATTTTTGAAATCTGAATTCCTCATTCTCTTAACATTTTCGGTTCTTCTTGCAGCAGAAAGAGCAACTTGAATTGGGAGAGTTCCAGTGGTTAGCTGATATGGGCATTTTTGGTGAGCAACTTCCTCAAGAGGCATTAGCAGCAGCTGAAGTCCCCCAACTAACAGTTTCACCATCACTCAATGTTAACTCATACAGAACTACCAAGTCTCACATGCCTAATAAGAAGCCTAGAATTGACATTTCTGATGAAGATGATGAGTTCTTCACTGTACCTGATCTCGGGTGAAGCGGGTCATAAACTCTATGGCTGAAGTTTGGTTAGTGAAATATATATACTTCCTATCATAAATACCTGTGATGTATGTAGATACGTCTCTATGTATGTATGCATGTACGTATGTACATACATATGCTATTCAAAGGCATTTAGGAGAAGCATAAAAGCTACTGCGGGGATTATACTGTTGTTACCTTATCTTATTATGTTATCCATAGCAATGGTTGTGATACTAGATCAGTGCTTTTTGGTTGTCGAAAGGTATGTCTTGAACCGTATCTTAGGGGGTTTTTACATTCAACTAGTTTTGATTGCGATTCTTCTGGATTGGCATTTGCTCGAGTTTTTGGCTGCCAAAAACTATCATTATGGCACTAATACCAGAATTTTGATTCAGATTTTAAGCCTTCATTAGACCTGATTTAATAGATGGAAAGGCAATTTGACCTCTACTGGAAGTTATTTGATGCTTGAGCTTACTTTGTAGTTATACTTTCCTATGTTTGTGTCAGTTTGATATTGTGGTTTATAAATAACAGAGTCTATATTAATCTCAGAAGTTCAAATAGTAGATGGGTATTTATAGATTTTTTTTTTTTTTGAAGATGGGTATTTATAGATTTAGATATTCTAAATTAAATGGAAATAAATTACAACCCAACAAGGAAACAAATAAATTAGGAATACTTATTAAAATATAATTTAAGTTGTAAACTTATTAGGAAATAAGGAAAATAAAACAAATAAAAATTATTGCTGAAATTGGAATCCAAAATGAATAAAATTTTTTTGGTAATTGTTATAAAAAATTATTTAGTAAAAGTATGAAACCAATCTAGATGTTTAAGGGGAAAATTGTGAACATAAAAAAATAATCTAAATTGATATTGTCATCAATGAATTTTATTAAAAACATATATTTATAAATAAATTCTAAAATAGAATATGCAAAATTTGTATTTCATTTGAAAATTATTATTTTCACAAAATTTAACTTAAAGTTGACTAATTTGATGAAGTTAAAAATATTTTAAAAATTATGTATGCTCAAATAAATTTTTTTTTTCTCTGAGGCTCCAAGTATGTGTAATATTAATTTTAGGCTTGTAACTAGGAGTGTCAATTCGAGCAATTTTGATTTATGTTCTACTTTGGATTGGGTAGATTCTGAAATATGTAAAAGAGAAGAAACTTAAGTAAAAAATAAAAATAAAATAAAAATTTATTGTCAAACAAATTCTATTAAAACAATTGTTTAATGTTTATAAAATAAAGTTTGAAAAAAAAAAAAACTAAAAGTTAATGTTTTCTTTATACTTCTAAAATTCATTTAATTTGAGACTACTTTTAATTTCACAACCATTGAAGAAAAGAAATTTAAATTTAGAAAAAAAAAAATTTTTGAACCAGCCATAGAGTTTCAACAGAGATAGAGAGACCTTAGGATTAATGTCTTGATTCAGATTTCTTTTTAGAGTCATAAAAGTATATATATCAATTTTAAAAACAACTTGCCTAGATCGAGTCATGGCCCACTTATAAACCAAATAAATGAAATTAAAAATTTCCTTTTAATAAAAATGCTTAGTTTTATTGATTTATTTAATTAATAGATCTATAAATCTAGTTTAGATAAGTGTTTTTCAGAAAATTTAAGCATTCAGTTCGATATTAATTTCATATCTAAACCCGCATGAGAATATTCATTTGAAAATCCACTGTATATATATATTTCTTGTCACAAGAAATCAAACCCATTACTCAAATCTACTTTTCCAATTGAAAAGGGTTTCTAAAATGGAAAATTAATGATCTCTAAGACAAAGCAAAGCAACTACAAATAATCCTCCAAAGCAATATCAGCAGGAACCTCATATCCAAAAACCATGGAGTAATCATCTAATTCATCAGAAGCAAACTTTGGCATTCTCCAACTTCTTGCAACTTGAGAATCATTTCCGTTCTTTAGAAGCTCTAATACCTCACTCATTGATGGACGCCATATCGAGGATTGTCTCACGCAATACGAAGCTGTTAGTACTACTCTGTACATTTCTTCTTCATTAAATTTGCCTTCTAGCTTTGGATCAGCTAGTTCTGCTATTTTTCCAGATTCCATTAGAGGTTTTGCCTACACATAATACATAGAAATAAGTCGTTTTAATTATAACCAATTAACTTAAATTAATGCACGATTTTGATGTAACAGTAAAATTACTCATGACCTGGAGGTCATTCCTGCTACGAAAACAGTCTTTCTGTAAAAACTCGAGGAAGACTGCGTACATTTATCCTTCTTAGAGCCATTTTTTAGTGATAGTATATCTCTGGATATTTAATTATAGAGCCAAGTAGGTGATTGGCAGAAGGATGAACAGTTGCATACCCATAAGAGAAGGTTTTGCTTAGATGAATCAACAGGCCTCCTTCCAGATATAATCTCCAGAAGTAGAACTCCAAATGCAAAAACATCAGTTTTCTCATCAACAATTCCATGCATGAAATACTCTGGAGCTAAGTACCCAAATGTTCCCTCAATTGGTATCACAGCATGGTGAGTCCACTTGTTAGGAAGCCATTTTGCAAGCCCAAAATCTGTTATCTGCATAAACAAAAAGAAACCCAATAAAAAAAAAATAAAAAGGAAAGGAAAAGGAGTTTTGCTTCCAATTTAATTTTTAGTAATTCACCTCTGGTTCATAATCAGGTCCAAGAAGAACATTAGAGGCTTTGATGTCTCTGTGTATTATTCTGTGCTTGCAGCATTTATGAAGATAGTGCAAACCTCTAGCCACTCCAAGTACTATCTTGTATCTCACTTCCCACTCCAGGGATTTGCTTGTTTTTCCTGATGATCATCCAAAAATAGTTTGTTTATAACAAGCTATGAATTGTAAATGTCAAAAGAGTAGGATTCTAAATTATTTTACCATGCAAAGCAGAGGCCAGATTTCCATTTTGAGAGAAATTGAAAACTAGATGAAGCCCATTTTCGATGCAACATCCAACCAAGCTTGCAGTATTAGGATGACAAACATGTCCAATAATGCCCAATTCTGTAAGAAACTCTTTCTCCTTCGTAGCATCTTTGTTGTCCTTAGCTAATCTTTTCACTGCAATTCTTCTCCCATCACAAAGATCTCCTCTGTATACTTCTGCATACCCTCCTCTCCCTACTATATTATCTGACAACACTCAAACCAACCAAGAAACGTCAATTACTAAATATTACATTACATCTTATTACATTAATTAAGAAAGAATGAGAATTAAATTACCTGTATGGAAGTTATTAGTGGCATTTGCAATCTCTTCATAGCTAAAGCACCTGAGCAAAGGCTGTTGCTTTTCTTTTTTCGAAAAACTTGCAGTTCTTTTTCTTAAAGATGAAGTAAAGAAAGAAGAGATAATCTTACATCCATACATTTGTTTTCTTGATTTTGATTCGGGTTTTAACTTTGAAGGTAAGGAAGGAGAAGATGATTCTGTAGAGCTTGAGCCCTCAAAGCTAATAGTATCATCTTCTGTGCTGTGAGATTCTCCATCTAGTTCATCTAGTACAGTTCTTGGTGAAGGGTTCTGAATCTTTATTTTTGATTCTGTATCTTTCTCACCGTTGCTATTGTTCTTGCTTAACCAACTTGAACTTTCTGAATCTGAAATTTCTCGAGGATGTTCTGATTTCCCAATTGAAACGACTGTACAGCCTTCCGGGGCATGCTTAAAACAATACTTTAAAGCTTCATGCCAAGTTCTAATGGATGCCAAAGAAGAAAACAAAAAGGGTTAATGCTATTGTAATTCACTAGAGTATATGTAATTAAATACATCACGTTTCCTGATTTGGATCACAGAAAATTGATTTTATTCAATTTGTTTATTAAAGGATAAATAAGACTTGAAGATAACTAAAATTTTTAGGTTGTTTTTCTTTTACATGAATTACTGATTTTTTTTTTATTTAAACGAATCAGTTGACATGAATTATTAATTTACCCATTTACATTGTGACACAAAATTGTCTCGGACCATAAGAGTAGACAAATTTGTTATAAGGTCTTTTTTTTCTTTATTTTAAATCTTGATATTATTTTTTTTCGCATAATGTCCTTATATGATGGATGATTTCATATACTTCCTTTGTATCATAATAGTATACCTAATTTGACTTTTATATAAATAATATGGCTAAATCATAATTTTCCACTTAAAATTTTCCTAATAAACCTTATATTAGATTATAATGATCCATTTATCAAAGTCGTAGAACTAACCAACCTAAGTGGCAATTATAATAATAATAATGTTTTTTTTTCTTCAAGATTTGTGTTACAGTTGAAAGGATAAAGGTGAATTGAGTAAGAGGTTAGAGCTAATTATTAGGTGAAAATGTGCAATGTGAGCTTAAGCCAACCAACGCTGAAAGGTTAGTACTAACCAATTAGTTAACTAACTTGCCACCGTGATATGCTCTTGATAGATTTAGTATTTAGACGATGTGAGATTCTTAACAATTTGATTAATTGTAATAGACAATAGTAGTGTATTTCTTAATAGAGATGCGAATTAAATAGAGTAAAGTAGAATAATACCCTCACTCAAAAGAGGAAAATAAAATTATAATTTGGGACGAATGAAAAGGAAACAAACATATTTTTATGTGCAGGAAGGAATGTATAGGATTATAATTAGAAAAAGATTAAAAATCATTTTAATAAGGAAGTTGATTTATTTGGAAGGTCATGCTTTAATTAGTAAAATTCTTAATTCCTAGATAATTATTTGGGCTACTCTCACCTATGTAATTCAAGTCTCCCTTTCTATTCCTGGATTCCTAAAATTTTTTTATTACAGTTATATCTTTAGAGTGATTCCATTAACGGTGATTTTAGATTATGGCAGAAATTGAATAATTAGATCTCATTGATGATGATTAATGCAAATTACGTATCCATCATTTAAAAAAATCACATAAAAGATTAAATGGAATTCTCAGAACCAAGCATGGTATGGTTAATTAATTTGATGGTTTAATTCTCACCTATTCGATTTGCTTCTCAAGCCGCGTAGAAGAAGATACTCAGCAGAAATGGATTTTGCTTCATCAATTAGGCCTTTAGCAATGCTAGAGCTAAAGCCTACTCTAGCTTCCAAATTTACCTGGAATTGCTTTATCAATCAAGAAATCATATGACATTGTTGAAGAAACAAGAAGCAAGTTAACGAAAATAATGTATAACCTGCTTAGATTGGCAAGTCCTGGCAAATTCTCCTAGCACAGAAATAACATGTGCTTTCGCTTGGCGAATGTGTTCTTGTCTTCTCTTTATCAATTTTGGCTTCTTTCTCCCATCACCAACTGCATTTTTTAAATAAACATTAATGATCTGTTAGACAAAATTAACTGTTTTGATTGCTGTTAGTTGCTTTAGTAGCGTGTAGCTGGTAGTTATAGCTTTTCATAAAATATGCTAAAAATTAAAAATTACAAGGATTAACTTTTTATAAAACACTATTTTAACCTCTAAAAAACTAATTTAAACGCTAGGCAACAGGTTGCAGAGCGCTGAAAAAATACTTAAAAAGCTGTTGCCCAACCAGCCTAAACTAAGAAAATGAACTGAATATAACAAATTAAATCATAGCAAATAAAAAGATACTAACCAAGAATGTGAATGGCAATAATCTCATCGTTGGGACGAGCAAGAACTGTAATTGCCCATGAAAGAAGATCTTTACTCTCATTTGGATCTAAAGGAATGCCTATGAGAATTTTAGCAGGAGAAGAAGAGATCATTCTTTTTGTTATATTTGGTTTTCTTGAGCTTCTTTGACAATGGAAGGCATATATTGAAACTCAAGAGCTTAATAATAAGCACAGAAGAGTAGCAAAATGATTAAGGTTAGTAGAGAGAGTGAGGCCACAATCAACATATAGTTATATTATTCTTGTTCAAGAAGCATAAAGAAGGGTGGAAGTGATTAGCTAAAGTGAGGCTTTTTAAAAGAAATTGAGAGTAGAATTAAGTGTTTTATGGTTGGGTTCTTTGGGGTATAAGCAAAGGTGATAGAGATGCATTTGATAAGTCTTGGTGTTTAAGCCAAAACTTCAAAATTGGCCTAAAAATATGTATTGCTTTGTTGGATTTGGTAGGAGAAGTTATTTGCCTCTCAAAAAGGAGAAGAAGCCTTACCTTTTTATCATCGATTAATGAATTATGAAACGTTGGGAGGAAACTAACGGTTTCTTTTGCTTTCCACATGGAAGAGAGAGGAAGAGAGTTTTTTTTTTTTTTTTTTTTTTTTTTTGTTTGCTCTCCAGTAAAAACAACAATAACGTATATATTTTAAAAAAAAAATACAACACAATCAAAATACAGAATTGAAAGCAAATAATTGAAAGAGCCAACAAAAAAATTAAAATAAAAAGGCCATTGTGAAAGAAAATTATTGAACAGGGGGCAAAAACATTTCCTTCTAAGTGTTTAAAGAGACTCTATACTGAAGGCTTGAGCTCAAAATCTATGATTAAGGGGAAAAATGATCCATTTCGTCCCATTTTACTCCCGGAGAGCAAGAGATGTTCTTTTTTTCATGTCAGAGTGGGACAATTTTTGTTTGTCTAGGACCATACACTCCAAGTATATGGCATAATAGTTTTTGTCTTGATATCAAGCATTACAGTGAAGTAGCAACTACCATAGCTAGATACCTTCATATATTTCCAAGAGAACGTGACTATATATAATATCTAGAAAATATCCTTGAAATGTACACATTCTATGTGTCTTTTTCTTCATTTTTATTGGACGAGCTTTATACTTAACTTTCAATGGAGAAGGAGAAAAGGAAAAGAGAAAATCAAGATTTTTCAGTTTGGATACTCTCAAACTATAGTGAATCCTTTAGCTTAGTCAACGTTTAGAAGTGAATCTGTATTTGTTCATAATGAAATAATTAAAGTACTTCTAATTTATTGAGAATCAGATCTAACACATATAAGCTAATTGATTTTGTATAAATGATTTTCAACACTCGTTTATGGGTTTTAATATGAAGTTTGAGCTAGGCATCCGGTCGGTTTGATAATAAACCAAATCGATTCAATTCGTTAAATTTTATGGGAGAAATTATTTTTTTATAATTTTTCTAGAGTTGAATCAAATTGGAGAAAATTTTGATTTTCTTGGTATATATAAAACAAAAAAAAAATCAAATGGAATATTTTCAAAAATGAATTGAATCAAACCGTCTGGTTCAGTTTGATTATTTTGACTAATTTTTATCCACCCATAAGTGAAGTTGCTCATAATAGAAGTGTTTATAGTTCAATTTGAAAGCTTTCTTGCAAAGCAAACTAATAGGGGTTTATAAAAATTATATGAAATTTACTCAAACTATCTAAATCTTGAATTTGATTTGGTTTAGTTCAGTTTTAAAATTTAACTTCTTGTTTGAAATAAATGAATTTCATGATTTTGTGTAATTCATTTAGAAATCCATATTTTTGTATTTGGAATGAAAAATTTGATATTTCAATTCTAGGAATTCAATTCTATGGAATTGAATATAATTATACAAAATTCCACAAAAATAGGTAGAATTTCCTAATGAATTTCACAAAATTAAGTACTCTAACTTTTTATGATAAAACTACCATTTTCCTTCTACAAAGTCAATTTTTCAATTTTTACTTATTTTACTTATTTATTTTGTCAAACTTGCTCAAAACTATTTATCATAAAAATAATTTTTTATTATTGTGATTTTTTATTTTAATATTTTTTTAGCATTTTTTTACATATATTCGAGTAACATAAAAATATATATAGTACAAGAAGATTCGGTGTAATCAAAAAGCGATTTGTGTAAGAAATATTAAAATAAATGCTATTAAAGTACAAGCGTGTTCGGTTGCAATAGTTTAATATTTTTTACACGTAAAACCTGTATACACTTGTATATGTAAATGTATAAAAATATATTAAAACCTGTATACACTTGTATATGTAAATGTATAAAAATATATTAAAACGTTAGCTACAGAGCGTCTATTTGGTAAATTAATTATTAGTTATTTTAATAGCGTTTATTATTAACTGTTTAAATAATTTTTTATAAAATATTAAAAATTAAACGTTACATAAATTAACTTATTATAAAACGCTACCTTAATCTCTAAAAGCTAATTCAAATAGAAGCTATTTAAAAAAGCTATTGTCGAACACAGTCTGAATCTGTATATACTCTAAGCAGATTCGATATATGTCAAATACATTAATCTACTTATAGGAACAAGCGAAATCAGCTACAATATTTTAATATATTTTTAACAAATTGCTTTTTAGTTCTACTGAATCCACTTATACTATATACATTTTCATGTTTTGTTCAAATGTATCAACAAAAACTGAATTATTTTGATAAACAGTTTCAAAATCACATTATTTAGATAAATAGTTTTACAAAACACATTATTTTGATCATTCAATTCAACCCTAGCTCGTGCTTCTACTTGTGTGTCACATGATGCCATTTATTTATATGGTAGGTTTTCTTGGAGTGGATGGGTTGCTTTTCTCACAATTGACACTCCAATTTCCAATGCTTTGCTGCAACTTTAGTTAGAAGCTTCACTCATCATATTACTATTTTTCATTACCACATTACCTAACCTTGGAGCATTTTCTTCATCTCAAATTTTCCTGTGAAGTGTATAGAAAAAAGTTGCAATAATTGCATACTTTTGCAGGAGGATATCTTTCAATGCCAAATTTCTCAATTCGTTTTCGGTTTTAACATTACGGTGAATATTAGAGTGAGATAATTGATTTGGTGATTGGAGTAAATTTAGAAACGACTTAGTTACCCATTTAAAATACACTATTTGAACTTAGATTTATATACTCAAAAATAGTGTGAGGATCTTTAATATAGTCCAGATTTATTGTTCATAAAATTTGTTTGATAGAAATAGACAATAAGCAGAAGTGTATCTTGATCCATAACAGCAAATCTATGTTATGGGTTATCTCGGTGAGGCAATTCGATTCTCACCGTAACAGCAGATCTATGTTTCTTCCTCTGACCTTTTGTCCGTAAGTTTTTTCTCAATGGCCAGAGAATAATTAACAGCTACAGGAGTTTCTTTTATAAGCTCTCTCAAACAAGCTATCACCGTATGTGTTTGAAGCAGTCGTCACACTCTCTAATTTGTTTTCTTTCTGTATTCAACCTAAGTTGTCGATTCCTTTTACTTTTATAAGGCAAAGGAAGGTATTAAAACCTAACTGACTCTTATTCATTAAGCCCAATAACCATCATCTTAGGCCACCTTAATTAGAACCAACCCTTTAATCACATGGGCCACATATAGATTATTAAATAATCTAATAGTTAAATTTTGAAAATTCAGATCAACCATTAAGTTTTTTATTTTTCTTTTAGATAATGACATCAACGGTTGAGTTCTAAGTCTTGTCCATTTCTCTACCGAGTACAAGTTAGCCTCACATATAAAATTATTCCTTTTTTTTTTTTAATCAAGAGGTGTAATCCGTATAAAGGCATTTAATCCTTTCAATAAAATACGATTTATGGAAATTGAATATATGTTTTCATATTTACAAAACATTATTTCTATTAACACATTCTAATAATAAATTCTAAAATTTTGAGTAAATTTCTCATTTTGAATTTTCTTTTTAACAATAAATCACAATCCATAATACCTAATTTATATATCTTAAAAAATATCATTAAAAATATATATTCAAATAATATTTAAAATAAGAACATGACTTTCCACTTGCCATAAACTATAAAGCAAACATGTATACATTCATATATTGACAAAAACAAGAGACTTATACATTAATATCGTCTCCTAAATATATTGAGTCATTTTCATTTTCTCCCAAATTTTCTGCAAGGATCTTGCATTTTCTGCAATTCCATAGCACCAAAAACACCATAACTACTTTCCTCAACCTCACCATCACCGCGGCGGTAACCACCATCCTCCTCCTCATCGTCACTAGTTTGGTCTAATGCAAGCAATTCTTTATTATATCTAACACTTTCAATTCTTGTGGGCATAGCCTTGTTTTTAAAATCATAACCTTTAAGCATACTAACAACTTGTTTCATGTTAGGGCGACGGTCCGGATCATTTTGCACACATAAGGCAGCAACATTAATAGCTTGTTTAAGCTGGTTTTCATCATAATTTCCTCTAAGTTTAGGGTCAACAAGGTCTTTAAACCTACCTTGAACGATTAACGGCTCGGCCCATTCTGTTATTGTCCGTTTAACTCCACCAGGTAATTTCTCTATTGGTTTTTTTCCAGTTAGAATCTCAAGTAAAAGAATTCCAAAGCTATAAACGTCACAGCTTTCTGATACTTTGCCCCACATTGCATATTCAGGTGCTAAATACCCTAAAGTGCCCTTAACTCTTGTGGTCATATGACTTACACCTTCTGGAATTAGCTTTGCAAACCCAAAATCTGCAACTAAGGGCTCAAAATCTGAATCTAATAGTACATTGCTTGCTTTTATATCCCTGTGGATTATGTGGGGTGTGACTTCATGGTGCAAGTACCTAATAATAACATTAGAGCATATATAAAATTATAATTAAGTAATTTAAATTAATTTTTGTGACTATATAAAAATTCGTGTCAATATATTATAATATTATAAAACTAATTGATTAAATTAAGACTATTGTTATTTGATCAGTCAATTTATGTTACTTCAGGTGACTACAATTCGGCATTAATATCCAATTAATAATTTAATAAATTGAACTGAAAAAAAAAAAATGATATGGTGTTATTGTAGCTTACAGTATGCCTTCTGCTGAACCAATAGTGACCTTCATTCTTCTTCTCCAATCTAATTGGACATCTCCACTGAATTGGCCATGAAGATGAGAAAGCAAGCTTAGATTAGGCATATAGTCATACACTATAAGCCTTTGGTCAGTTCCGACACAATATCCTCTAAGCCCCAACAAATTCTTGTGCCTAACCCTTCCAAGAACTTCTACTTCCACAGCAAATTCCATTTCTGCTTTTGAATTCATTGCTTTCAACTTTTTCACCGCAATCTACAAAATTATGATAAACCAAATTTATTCACATTTACAAACTAATTGTATATATTTGGATAATTTACAAAAAATAGTTCCGGATCGGATAGACTGAATCTTTAAAAAAATTAAAGTTGTATTCGACAACAGCTTTTTAAGTAGTTTTTTAACGTTATGACCGGCCAAAATGCTAAACACTATTTTTCATAGTGTTTTGTAACATAGCGTTTGAACAATCATTAAAGGTTTAAGGTATCGTTTTATAAAAGATTACCTTTATAACAATCAGCTTTTAGCGTTTTATGAGAAGTTATTCAAACAACTAACGCTACTAAAACAATTAACAGTAATCTTACTTGAATACCGTCACTAGTTTTGCCCCAATAGACACTTCCAAATCCGCCTTCTCCGAGCTTATTGTCTTCACTAAAACCATTAGTTGCTATATGCAATTCCTTGTATGTAAACATCCTCCATGAAGTGCTACCTCCAGGAAGTACATTAGCCCTATTCATAAATCAAACATATAATTAATATCATGATTATTTAGAAGAAAACAACAAAAATTAAGTTTTAAAAGCAAAAATAACAAGTGCTAATCAAGATTAATTACCCATGATCATCAATCTTCTTTTTGGCACAGCAACCTAATGATGCTCCCATAGTTGCAAACTATGAGATTGATAGTGTTAGAATTAGCTTATTATCAATTGAGCTTCACTAAAAGGGAGCAATCAGTTTCTATTTTAAACAAGACAAGTGGCAATTTTGTCATTTCCATTTCATTCCTAGCCGCCTTCGGCCGGCTAGATTTTTATTAAGTAGTCGTTTGAACGGACATAACCAAGTAATTAAAAAAAATAAGCGAAATCTGTTTGTTTAACAAGAAAGGTAAGTTAATAACTTGAGATTAATTCCTAATTTCAAGATTAACATGCACTGGGGAGGATGACAGTAATAACAGTCATCGCAGTTAGGGGCTGAGCAGTTAAAACCGAAAAGTTGAACTCAACTAATTTAATTTAATTTTTGGTTAATCATTTCAGTTTAGTTATCTTGTTTAATCGATTTGATTTAATTTATGACGTTGGGTAATTTCGGCCTTTGATTTTCAGTTCGATTATAGAAATTAAGTTAAAATTATCCAAAAACCAACTAGGATAGAACATTTTAATTCTGTACACAGTTTGATTAAAAAAAATTCAGTTTTAAGTTTTATTGGTTCCATTTAATTTGAAACCCAACCGATGAATTGCTTCCGTATAATGAACGGGTCTAATATATTAGAATACCTGAACTTTGTAAATTTTTATAACTTTTTTCTGTTTTGATCTTTTTATCAATTTCACTCTAAGTTCAACATTTTTTATCAATTTCACTCTAAGTTCAACATTTTATAGCACTGGCACACTCAATTATAATTAAGGATAAGATCGTAAATAAAAAAATAGTTTCATTCTTTTTAAGTATTATCTTACTGTTAAATAAATAATAATAATAATTAAATGTTCTTTGACTATTAAATTATGTTCACATCTAGTGGGTGATAAATTTATATATTGAAAAATAGAATATTTGAAATGTGAAATTAAAATTGTTAAGAAATCGTTTATTTATTTTATTAGATAAAAGTGATTTGATTATATTATCAACCTAAAAAATTAGAAGAATTAGAAAATTCTGATCCTTAACATAAATATAATATAAAAATAAAATCAGTAATTGAAAATCATATTTTATTAAGTTAATTTTTATGCATGCTTTGAGATTTTCAGATAAATAATAAAAATTTATTAATTAATTAATTACTTAGTACTTTTATTTTAAAATTTAAAAATTTTATTTGTGTGATATTAATTGGATAGATTAATGAAAATGTTTTGAAAATTTTTATGTTCCAAATTACTATTAGCATCACATAATGACCTAAAAATTGATGGAAATATTTTTTATTAGTAATTTCATCCTTAATTATAAGTGATGGTGATATTGCTATAAAAGATCGAAATTATAATAAAATTGACAGAAAAGTCAAAATAAAATGATATTACATTCGGAATATTTTAATATATTAGGCTTGAAATAGATGGGGAGGTTTATACTCTGCCGTTTTATATTTGCACTCTATAAAATAATATATAACTATGATTATGAACCATAAAATTCACGGAAGATATTTTACAAAATCATGTCAAGATATATGAGCATCACTATTTTTATTCCGATAAGATATTTATCCTAATTTGTTTGCACATGTATTTTGTCAATAAAATAATGAACAAATAGTAAATAATATTTTAAAAATTTTAGCATACAAAAAAATTAGATATTTTAAAATATCAACTATAATTTACCTACTAAGACAAACATGAAGAGAGTAATTTTTGGGTGCAAATATAAAGTGATGAATTAAAATTATATCTACTTTAATGAAAAGTATTTTCCGTTTTTCCTGATTGCCCCAAACAATAGAAAATTGTTTAAAATATTTTTCTGCTAGTTATTTTATAAAAACGAGGCCTAAATTAAGATTTATCGATTGATAATAATACGTTTTCAGACCGTCAGACTAATATTATGGTGTGTTTTTTTTTTTTCCTTTTTTTTAATATTGGGCAAGAAAATTGGAAGTTTGGATTCTACAAAAATTGATATGCATAGAATCAGTAGAATAAACTTGTGAGCATATTGTTAAAATCTATAATATAAGAGTGGATTTAGTTATTTCATATTTACCATTAAACTAATACAACATTGGGCTTAATTAGTTATTAGAATATATATTAATTATCATTACTACTTCGCACCCTATATAGAGTTCTTAATCCTAAACTGTTTGAGTAGTTGTAATTTCATTTTAAATTGATTTTTGTTCTTTGGCATTCTAAATTTATTAATCTAGTTACAATTATATCCTTTTTTTTTAGAATGCAATTGCACTCTTAATTTGAACTAAGGTACCCTAAACTTATTGATATGTAGCAATTTCACTTTAAAAATATATTAATACTATAATTTTATTAAAATAATGTAAAAGTGGACTCCATAAAAACAAATGCAAAATGGATTGTTTGAATTAAAAGGGAAACAAATTTTATAACACAAGTATTTAAATAATAAATAAATAAAAATCAGACCAAAAATCCATATATATATATATATATATATATATATATATATATATATATATTCCTTGTTTAAAAAATAAATGAAAAATACAAGAAAAGCAGTAATCGAATCCTATTGATCTGGCAAAAGGTTTTGTTCTAAAAAGTGAATCCAAGCATAGAAAACACATGAATCAGCAAAATTATATAAGAAGACACTGGATTAAACCATCAGTGAGTCCTATAAGAGTGTCTTAAATTGGGACGTTAAACACTTGATCCGCGATTTAAATCGACAGAAGCAGTGACTAATATACCTAATAGTCCTTTTTTTTCGGTTTTAAAAAAAAAAAAGAATGCAATCAAAAGTTTTAAACTTTATCTTTTTCCAGTTAAAACGGTTGGCTGGTTGTTTTGTTCATGAAAAGACAGAGCAAAAGACAGAGCAATAGAGCAGATATTCCATGATCAATTATTAGGTTTCTATATAAAAAACAACTGATAATTGTTAGAATAAATAACGAAATAATTAATTTTATTAGAGACTTACAATCACATTGTCAATTAGCAATAATTACTATAAATGTAATAAGGCTACCTTCTTTTGGAATGGCAAGAAGATGGATCTGGAAGTAGCTTTGCACTTTTTTTTTTTAATCAATAATCTAACATATTATTAAAATTATCCCTACCATCACTTTTCAATTCTCATTTTCTCAATAATTGATAAAATAAAAATTAATGATGCTCAAACCATCACTTTCCACAAGCAAAATGCTGACAATTGGAGCAAAAATAATGAACAAGAAACTGAAAAATTAGCTATCATATGAAAAAAAAAATGAAAAATTAATCAATTAATGTTTTTTTTTTTCAATATTTTAACAGAAAAATACATAATATATTCATTACCTTATAATATTCAATAACATCTCACACTATCTTGCCATTTGGCTTCACCTTGTTAGTCAAAGCCACACTACCACAAAGACTACAAGCATATAATCATATATATATGGACGAAAGAAGAGTAATATAATAATAATTAGGGCTGACCATACAAAATCAATCGAACCCAAATAAATTGACTGGTCTTGATTTTAATTTTTTAAAATTCAAGTGGTTTCAGTTTTAATAAAAAATTAAAGAAATTTTGATTTGGTTCAATTTTTGTTATTACAAACCGGAAAAAATTCAAATCCTAAAAACAAAAATGATTTAAAAAATTAAGTCAAAAATCTAAAATCTGAACCGAGTTCATTTGATTCCGTATAATTTTATAAATAATTTGATTTGATCTGATTTTTTAATAAAAAAAATTCAATTTATACTAATTCAATACAATTGAAACTGAATTGATCAATTTACACTAGCTAAAAGATATCTTTACTTTTCTTAGAGTGCACTAATCGAACTCGAACGCGTGAAACATTTTATTTCCGTTTCTCATCTTTTTTTTCTCTTTTTCACCTCCTTTCTTTTTTTCAACCCATGACTACATTTTTCCCCTTTCTATCAGTAAGAGGTTGTCAATTATCATTGCCTTGAGTCTGATAGCAGAGGCATTCCATCTATAATAAGGGAGTTTGCTAATAAGATACGAAGACTTCATATTTGCAATTGCATAGAAAAGACAATTCATTTCAGCCATAGGTGCCTAGCCTCCATTGAGATGAGAGATTAACAGGATCAAATTGACTGTGATGTCCTCCTTATGGCCTATGCCCTCCCTGTACCTAATCCTCTTAAACAATCCTAACAGACGCAGGCCTAATAGATCTTTACGACTTTCAGACAGAAAAGTTAGAATTCTGAATTCATTAATCTAAATTACGTCTTCAAATAATCTAAAAGAAGATCACAAATTTGATTTTTGTTCATCATCAATTCACTGTTTATATTTATATAATTGCTAAATATGAATTTCTATTAATTAACTCACATAATCTTTTCTTAAATTTATTAAGATTACTTCCAAATTTGTGTAATAGTTTTGAACAACTATGATATTTGCTAAAACAAAGAAAGACTTTTTAATTTTAAAACTACATATTATGCAAAAATTATTCTTTTTCTAGCATTGGAAGGGGAATATATTTGGAAAAAGATATTATAAATATCCAAATGTACTTTCTAGTTTGGCACCAAATTAGTATAAAAGAAGATACTATTTCTAGAAAACAGAAACTTTCCCATCAAAATTAATTTACACTTTATTGATAAATAAAATATAAAATAATTTTTTAATGGTGCTTTTAAGCCACACTTTTGACAAAGCAAACTTCTCGAGAAGAAGAAAGAAAGAAAGAAAGAAAGAAAAAAAATGATATGTGGGCTCAATAAGGATAGGGCCTCCATTCACTTCTCATCTCTAGAGTTGGGCCTTTGCAACTTCTTCTCCCCTCAGTGTTGATAATATTATTATAGCCATGATCATGGTTTGATTTTAAATCGAAATCTAACAAGTCAAAATCGTTATTAAACTCTAGTCAATAATTTTTGATTCCAAATCGTAGCCAAAATCGTATAGTTAAAGTTCGGTCCCAATTCTCCATTTTTTGAAACTGAAAAAGATGATTTTGATTTAAAACTGACGGTTTCGGTATTAAACTGTGAAAAGTAAATTTTTAAAAGGACTTTCACTCTATTTTTTCTGTCTTATTATAATTTTTTAAATAATTTTTAAAAAATTTTAATAAATTGATTTAATTTTTTTTTCAATAGTAATATTTATTATATTTATTATCATTACTTACTCAAGATACAAATCTAAAAAAGAATTTAAAAAACTTGAAATGAATTTTCTAATTTCAGTTGGAAACCATAACAAAATGCAAACCAGGGATTGCAAAACCCTCCTAGAATCCGCCTAAAAACAGTTCGATTTCAATTTCATTTTTTTTATATTGAAATCGGCGGTTCTGAAACTGTGGTCATGTCTAACTATACTCGTGAAAGGATATATAATATCAATTTCTAAAAGTCTTAAGTATAAATGAAAAATTCATCCGAAATTTTAAATTTTTAATTTTTTGAAATTAATTATATTTAGTTAAATTCTTTCAAATTTTATAGCATTTATAGATGAACTCTAAACTTATATTAATAAATAAAATTAACGAAACGTAAGTTAATAAAACTGCACATTCAGTAAATTATATTTAGAAAATAAAGATAAATTTTTTCAACAAAATAAAAATTTATTCACAAATGAAATGAATTTTAATATTTACATTTCAATTTTCATCAACTATTAGGTTAAAATATTTGCACTTTTCAGTTTTAGGATAATAAATGTATATTAAATTTCCGGTATTCTCCTTTTTCATTTTGATCCAACCGACTCTTGTCTTATATGCGTAACAAATCTCATGATGATCCTTCCAAGTTCCAACATATACTTGGTCATCTTTCTATTATTGGAGCTTACACATGGCGACACTACTATTTTTGCTTTAATTATTTTTCAAAATCTAATTATTTATTTATTTTTATTATAATGTTTTCCTCTATCTGAAGAAAATAAAAGAAAATATAAGATAAATATTAAATTAAGTGATTTTAAGGAGTAATAAATATTTTTTCCATATTTACCATTTATACATACCAAAATTATTACTTTAATTTAATGATTTTTTAAAGAATTAGTATTAAATTAAGAATAATATAATCAATTTACTCAATAATTTATTATAACTTTAATGGTTTTTTTAAGAAACATGAAATTTCAAATGTAACACGTATCATAGAACAAAGATAGAACAAAGATAGTAGCGTACATGGTTTTTTTAAGGAATTGGAATTAATTAAGGTGGCTAATGCATTTAATTGTAGCCAGAAAATTGAACCAATGTACTGTAATTTTCAAAACTTTCAAATTGTTGGAATGTTTTGATTTGAGAAGTCAGAGCAAGTGATGCAATTCTCAATTAATGGCATTAACCTTTTCCTCATCCTCTTCATTTCCACAAATTTTCTCTCTTTAGTAAGCAAGCCCTAGGTATGCCTATGACTCAATCTTCAGCCACAAGAAGATTGAGAATTGTAGCATTCAAAAAAACAATATATTATGATCATTAGAGGGGAATTCTAAAGGTTGACGCTGACCTTAATGGAAGTTGCTGTAATGGCAATTACCTTCTTGCTTTGAGCTATTGCATACAGGGATGACCATGGTTCGATTTTAAACTGAACCCAATTGAAATCGAATAAGTCAAATGTTAAACCAGTACTAAACTGTGGTTAATGGTTCCTGGTTTCAAACTATAACCAAAAACGTTTTATTTAATGTTCAATTTCGATTCTTCATTTTTTGAAAATGGAACTAGCGGTTTAATTTGGTTTAAAACTGACAGTTCCGGTTTGAAATTGTGAAAAACATTTTTAAAGGAACTCTCAACTTATTTTTTATTTTATTATAATTTTTTAAAATAAATTTTAAGAATTTTTTTCAATAGAAATATTTTTTATTATTATATCTGCAAGCTACAAATCTAAAAAAGAATTTTAAAAAGTTTGAAATAAATTATCTAATTTTGATTTTGAAACAGGAACAAATAATTCCAAAATCATCTTAGAAACCGCCTAAAAATAGTTCGGTTTCAGTTTCACATTTCTTATAATTGGAATTGGTGCGTTTGAAACTGAAACCGGCAATTCTATAACCATAGTCATGCCTCATTGCATACTGCATAGTATTCACATAAATTTTCTGCTCCAAAAATGATATTTCTATTGATTTCTTCCCCTTGCTGCCATATATATATAAATTTGCTTTAACCGTAATTTTCTTCAATGGATGGTTAGAATGCAAGTGAAAGATAATGTAAGCTTCATTCTTTTCTAGGTTAAAATCAAAGAAAAAATACCAAACTTTTTTCAAGTCGAGTATTAATGTATCAAACAAAATAAATCTATGAATTTTATATAATTTTCAAATTTGTTATTTATTATTTGTAAGATTTGAATTTAAAATCTTTTTGAGAAAGATTTCAGAAAGATTTTAAAAAGTTTTAATCGATTAGGTACAGGCCCCGACTCATCCTCCTCGGAGAAACCCTTAAGTTTTCAAGGCATTAGATTATCATCGGTGTTTGTGTTTTCGGCTACTAGACTCTCGCCATTTAGGGTGTAACACGACGCTTATATTACTCTCTTACAATTTTGTTTTCATGGTTTAGGCTGCTTCTATTTTCTTCGTACCTACATTTTGAATGGCTATCATTAATTATGATATTAATTATGGCTATCATTAGTGTAGGATGTTCAAATTAATCCCTACATGTATTAATTTTGATAAGATGTAATTAGTTAGAATGCTTAGGATTATATGTCAACACTGCCTCAATTCATGCATTAATAAACATTAATAAATTAGAATGGACCCAATTGATTAAGAAGAGTGATAGTGGTGGTTTATCTAATTATAGCATTATAAGGACATCAACTACCCAATTGGGTGCAAATCAAATGATCCACTTAAAGCATATGGAATAAAATAATAATAATAATAATAATAATAATAATAATAATAATAATAATAGTAATAATTACTCTTGTTCTTGGTTGATATAATTCGAGAGCTCTAGTTTATGCATTAGCTTTGATTTGACAAGTGGAATAAATTCTAGATGTCTTTGGGTTCTTATGCAAAAAAAAAAAAATGCCAATATGTCATAAGTGGAATATTAACAAATCCTTATCTTTGGACTTTTGGGGTAATTTTGGAATTTCATATACCCTACGTATCAAATAAGTTAAAAAAATTATCAATATTTAAATCTCTTAATTCTTGTTCTATATTTAAAATATTCCGATAATTAAATTAATTATTAATGTAATGTAATCGAATTGTAATAAATTCTATGTATATGTTGTTAAGGAATATGTATTGTCATTGTCTTATGCTGTGTTTCTACAAAGGACGAATATAATATGTTTTAATTTATGAAAAAAATTATGTTGAATGCTATAAAACACATTGAATAGGTTCATTAGGGAGGAGCATTTTGTCAATCAAATCGAATTAATTTGATTTTGATTTATCTAAACATGTTTTCATGGTATCTAAATTTGAAATCAAAATAATAATCGATCAAAACCAAATTAAATTAATTTAATTCAATTTGGATTCAGTATTCCAAATAAAATTAATTATTTTGGATTTAAAATAAGTTCAGTTAGTTATATATGGTAAGCGAACTAAAAACTAAAGATCAAACAGTTTTATATACTCAAACCGATCAGTAACCGAATTTCTAAAATACTCAAATCGATTAGTAACCGAATTTCTAAAACAGTTATCTAAAATCAATTGAATTGAGTCGGTTTGATTCGATTTTTGGTTAGAAATTGAGAATTGACCCCGATAATGATGATTAAGATAAGTAATAATAAAAAAATTAATAACTATATGATAATAAAATAAGAAATATATATATACACACTTATATTATATAGCATAGAATAAAGAATCTTTACTGATATGGGAATGCTAAAAAGGAGAAAGCATAAGCTATCATTCATGAGGAAAAAAACTGAAGGCAGTTGGAGGTTGCAAAAGCAAGAAATAATGGGGAGGGAATAGATAGTACACTTGACAATTGCAAACATATTTAACTTTGTTAATTAATAAAAAGTAGATAAAAAATTTAGAAAAAAAAAAAAAAAAAAGCATAGTATAGTACTTTCACTTTGTTCTGGTTATAGTACAATGGTTCCTTATCTTCAACCTTATATTTATTCCATAGATTGTACAAGGCTTATGCTTCCTTTAGAATAGAAGAAGAAAAGAAACTAAGCAAAAGCACGCTCTTGCTGCCGCGTCTGTCTTATCTATTCCCTCTTCTAGCTTTTGATATTAACTTGTCAACTATACCTATACACTACTTTGAGATCTATATGTAGCTGCTAATCTTCCATTAGTACAATGGTTTTATATTTATTATTATTATTATTATTATTATTATGTATAAATCCCAAAATATTTTAGAGGGATAAATTTTATGTGAGTTTGATTTTATACTTATAAACAGTTTAAATTGATATGAAAGAAAAGGACTTAAAATTATAGTGGTTTAAAGGTTTGCTCGGTAACATTAATTATTTTAGTAGCTGTTAGCTGTTGTAATAATTATTAGATGTTAATATTTAGTTTGTAGCTATTTATACAGTGGTATTTAGCAGAGTCTAAGTGTAGAGTTTATAATTATCAACTCTATTAAACCAAATCCAACCATTTATTATACTGAGCTCATGGATAAAACATAGTTATTTTTTTCTAGAAAAATCCCTAATTTTTGTGTTGATGTCAAATCATTTTGGAAGAAATTATATAATTAGTGGTATATCTATAGATAAAAAATGAGTTTTATTTGTATTATTTTTGTCAAAATTTTTATTATTAAAACTCTCTCACCGTGAAATCTCGACGGATAAAAAATTATGTCTCTTGGAGCGAACAAAGAATAGTTAGATTAGGTGAACCGTTAAAACCGATAAGTACATAAGTTTTTATTAGAGCTCCCTCAATGCATGCAAAATCTCAACAGAAGAGGACGAGGAATAGTTGGTTGCATGGACAATTAAATAGACATGAGTCTATCTGAACATTTCATTGTTAAAACCAAAACAGAAAAAATTATTGTCATAGAATAAGCCAAAAAAAAAAA
Organism: Jatropha curcas; assembly: GCF_041381405.1. Classification (NCBI taxonomy): domain Eukaryota; kingdom Viridiplantae; phylum Streptophyta; class Magnoliopsida; order Malpighiales; family Euphorbiaceae; genus Jatropha; species Jatropha curcas. The sequence continues at coordinate 26,437,497 of NC_143158.1, forward strand.
AAAAAAAAACTCACCTAGCCATTGCGAAATCATTTATTGGGGATTGCATATATACCACCATGACGCCTAGTTCGAAATTCAACTTGTTTTGTGAATGATACCTTAATTAGTGTGGCTTACTTCAGAAAGCACTCACTATGTGTCTGCCGGTGATTGTTGCTAACAGTAGTGACATGCTTGCGTTTGCAGTATTGTAAACCACCTATATAGGAACAAATAGCCTACCACAAAATAGACCGTTTAGCTAGTGTTGTGATGTTGTGACCAACACCACTTGTTTTGTTATTTTTATTTTTTATAATTAGGAGATTTAATCCTCTCGAGCCATAAGGCGTAAAGGGTGGCCCTCCCAGCAAAGTACATTTTCGGAAATCGAACTTGTATTCTCATCCTTACGGAAATTGAAGTCGCTAACCATATTAACCAAAATTTTATTAATAATACCATTTGCTTTTTAAAAATTCAAGATTAAAATGACATTTGCATTTTAAGAATTCCTATCAACAAGTAATTTGACCTTTAGGTTCCAATTGTTGTTTTTGTTTAAGCACCATTTTATTTATTGTTGAAAAAAAAATATTTTAAATGTTTTTAATTAGTTATTTTGCAATCTTTATTGTTGAAACATATGAAATTCACCTTTAAATTAAAATTTTTTAACGATTTTACATTTGGTTACCAGAATTTGACATTTTCATGGAAAAGTCATTTTCTTAGAATAGTCTGAAACGGTGATTTTATGAATGTTGAATTATCATAATAAAAATTTTTCAGAAAAATAAGATAATTGTATTTAGTCATAAAATATAATATTGTTAGAAATTAATTAGTTAATATAATTTACTAATGGTTTGTTCTCTTAAGATAGAATATAATTTTGGCTATCATAAATAATGCTTTGTAAAAGATTGTATTTAACTAAACATTTTATTTATGGTAATAGAAAATTATATTATATTATTTTTTTAGGAATGCAATCTTCCAAAATTTTGAAATAATAAACAATGAGAAAGTAGGAATGAATTCCACTTATTAAGAAATTAAAATTTTCTAAAATATAAAATTTATATACAAGCATAAAAATTAATATCTATTTTCCTAAATTATTTTTTTTTGTAATTCACAAGGTCGAGTATTCAACCCTTTTATATAAATGGAGAAAATTTCCACTAGAAACACTTTTTCCTTATAGGTCCAATGCAAAGCGAACATAATTAAATATAATTCAATAGACTAGAGAAATCTGTGGTATAAATAAATAATAATATTAATGTGGCGAACTGATAATTGACCATGGTTAAATTTAAAATTAAGAAAAAAGATCTCAGGTTTAAATTATTGAGCGGTAGTGAATGATATTATATATTATATAAATAAATATATATATATATATATATATATATATATATATATATATTTAAATTATTTTGATATTTATAAATTTTATATTTTTTATTATATTTTAAAATATTATATATAAAACTAGGGATAACCCGCTTCGGGTCTGGTTGAACTTTCTGATTTACTGAATTTTACCTTCACCGGTTCAACGTGTTGGGTCTGATTGAACTTTCTTATTTACTGAATTCCTTCGACGGTTCAATACGCTTGTGCATGTGTACATATATATATCCAAAATGAGAAAAGCCAGGGTGGTTTTGTAATTCGACAATAATGCTCTATCGTCTGCAAAAGCAACATATATATTATATGAAAAGACTTTCACAGAGAACACCATGAACAACAACCAACAGTTGCAGAAGAGGAAGTAACAATATAAACTACTTTATACATAATAAAAGATAATTAAATAAATACATAAATAATCTCAAACTAAATAACTAAATACATAATTTGAAAAAAAGAAAAGGGAAAAGAGTAAAGAAAAAAGGAAAACGAGTCTAATGTCATAAATGGCAGCAGGTGCAACCTGCAGAGCAGTTTCACCTCGCCGCATCAAGAATGCCTTATCTATCTTAATCTGGATAGTTCATACACGTGCCTTTCACGTGCCACCTTTCTCCTCCTCCCCCCTCCTCCTCCTGTTGAGATCTCTGTACTTTGTGATACCAGAGAACCAGAGTCTCAAAATCTTAAAACAAATAAATATATACTGCATAAAAATAAATAAATAAATAAAGGACTTATTAACAAATAATTAATTATATAAGAAGAAGAAGCAACTAATGATTCTTCATTAAATCTCAAGTAAATTTACATTTCCCGAACTTAAAACCCAAAAAGAAAAAAATAAATCTAACATGCAAGCTCATATGAAGAGCTTGCTAAAAAGATCTCAAATCCAAAACAAAACCTAAAAAAAGGACCAAAAATACTAAATAATTAATGTGTTTCATTTTGATTTTCAGATTCATGAGTTGCTCTGTTCTCCATAGTTGAAATACTCTGTTCTTGATTAGCAGTCCCCTGTTTTACCATCTCAAAACAACCATTCTGTGTTTTTTCATTTTTTTCACTACAAGAACAGCTTTTAGTACTGTTGTCACCAAAAGAAGATGATCTACTAGACATTGGTGTAGCCAAGAAAGTTGGCTTCAGTTGACCAGCCATAATTACTAATATTTTCTCTTCAAAAGCAGTATTACTCTGTTTTTCACTTTCGCCATTTTTACTACTAGTGTTTTGTCCTTGTCCTGCTTCCAAGTCTCTTTCTCCTTCTTCAACGCCGTTTTCAAGATACCCAGAAAGTTTCCAGTAAGAACAAGCAAGAATTAACAGAGCAAAAGCTATTAATCCAAGCATGGCAGCCAATCCACCGAACAAGTAAGGAACAGGGGAATGCCACGGCGAGCGTTGTCCCACCATCGCCGTTGGTGCTCTTGCTGTGGCGTCCAACGCATCTCTCGCTGCTGCCATTTCTTTACAGTTAAAGCCTTTTTTTTTTTTTTAGTATTATCAATTTAGTTTTAGACAGAGAAGGAGAGAGATTTGCAAAAGAAGAAATGGTGAGTTTTGAGAGGTGAAAGAGGAAGAAGAGAAGAAGGTATTTATAGAGGAAGTGGGGTCTGAATTTTTGGTGATTTATGTCGTCATTTGCATGAGAAGTGGGGCCTATTTCAAGACCGGTGGGTCCCTTCTCTTTTTCGTATTTTTCTTTGAGTTATTATAATATTATATACTGTGTATTTATTTATTTATTATTATTATTATTGTTATTATGAATAGTAAAACGCACTTTGGAGAAACATAAGCCGAAATGGTTAGTACAACATAAAGGTGTGTATACGTATGCATAATAATAATAATAATGGTTATTAAATATATCTGAATTTAGCATACCATCTTATTCTTTACCACGTATTTCAAAATTAAAATAGTTTCATATTAAAAAAAAAATACTTATAGTAACATTAAAGTAGTAATAATAATATTATTATTATTATTGAAACCTATTCGAAGATTAATTATTAAAAAATAATATATCATTATTTGTTGTCCTTATTAAAATTGTTGTGAACTAATCTAATAATTTTTAATATTAATGATTTTCTGATTGGTTACGCATTGTATTTTAAGTATTTTTTTATTCATTATTAAGAATATTTTTAAATAAATTTGTTAATGAAACTAAATTTTCTCTTGAAGTGATTTTAAAAGTGGATTTTTCTACAATAATTTAATATATTCAAAAATATTATTTTTAAAGTTTTTCCTAACAAAATAGAACTATATCATTAATAAGGAAACAACAATTACATTCTGATCAACTAGATTAAAATGATCATTAGTAAATTTGTGATTAACAAATCTTAAATAAGTGGATGAATTAATTATTTGGTTGATGTGCGAGTGATATATACAAATATTATTTTCCTAAATAAGCAATAAAAACAAAATTAAAAAGTGATGGGATGATAAAGAAAAGCCTTCTTTAGCTTCATAATTTGCCTTGTGATGTCATCCAAAATTGCCTTTCATGATTTTATGATATTCTTATATTTCCATTTGCACTCATAACACTTAAGTTGATGTAGGTCCCACACAACTTGCTAGATTTGATAAAATAAAATAAAATCCTCTTTTTATTAAATGAAATTAATTTTATTTAAATTGATTTAATTCATTTGATGATTAGTAATATTAGTATAAAATCAAGTAATTTGGAGTTTGATATATACATTCTTATTTAGGTCATTGATCTTTTAATTTTTAAATGAGTATGAAAAGAAATACACTTACTTTAACGGGTTGATAATGACTCCATTGAATTATTATCCAAATACCCATAATAGCAAAAAAAAAAAAAAAAAAAAAAAATGTCATATCACATAACAATATATTTTCTTTTATATGAATCATTTAATTTTAACAAGAATAATTTATTTTTATTTTGAATTATTAAAATGACTCAATAATTAATTGATCTGGATCATTTAATTTTAACATGACTAATTTATCTTTATTTTTAGTTTCTAAAATGACTTAATAATTAATTTGTCTGAGTCCTTCCTTAATGATAATGATTTCAATGAGTTCGATCGATCTGAATAACTTTTTAGCAGAAATGTTGAATAGAGAATTAATCGAATTAAACTAATGAATTTAACAAAATTAAATTGGCCCAGTTAATTTTTCTAGAAACCAATATGAAATAAATGAAATGGAAATTAAATTTAATTAGCTGAATTTAATGGAAGATTCACGGTAACTAAATTTAATTGAATTTAACCGAAGCTTTAAGTAGATAATGGCTACAAAATAATACAAATAATTTTAGTTTGTCTATTAGCTATAACGATATCGTTTTTGGACTTCAAATAATTCAGCTAACGTGGGTAAATTGTCTTTTTCTCAAATCTTTAATAGATCATGAATGCTTTTATTTTATTTTCTGAGCCGAAAATCGAAATTCGAATACCCGACTTAATCATATTTGTCAAAGTGTATGCTAATTCTAATTCATCTTAGTTAGATTTTAAAAATATTGCTTTCTTCGTTATAAATGAAATATTTAAACATTAAATTAGTATGATAATAACATATCCAAAAGGAAGTTGAACTTCCTTGTTCCATTGGTAACGATTTAATGATTTTGAAATGCATAAAAGCAACTCTTACCTATACGGTTGCCATAAGCAGGCGGATACCTAGAAACGGTTTCGACAAAAAGCACGAAGAAAGGCAACTGTTGGCTCATAATACTAAGAAACGGTTACTTAAAAAACAATAAAAAACGAAACCGTTTCTTTTTTTATTTCCCCCTTAATTTCACGATGCACAAGGTTTTGGCTTTGCTTTGAAGATGGTATTTTTAACCAAAGTAATTATCTCTTATATATATGGAAATTACTTATTAAATGCAGAATATATATTAATTTCTCATACACACAGTCAACAATTAAATTATTATTATTTTTTTGATAGAAAAGTTAATTTATTATTTTAAAAAAGTAGCACCGGTCTAATTTAAACAATATTAGCTGTTAGTAGTTATTAGTTGTTGTAGTAGCTCTTAGCTGATAGTTATTTTTATAGCGGTTTAAATTAAAGATATTCAGTAACAATAATTGTTTAACTTAAAACAATAAAAAAGAACATTAGTTGTTTAATTAAAAGAAAGATAATGTGTTTAAATGTCAAAAAACATTAATTAATCTCTATAAAACGCTAAACACTAGGGCGTTTAACTTTTGATAAAAATGTCTCTCAATCTCTAAAAGCTATTATTAATATTATATTAACAAATAGTATAATTAATAGAAATAGAATTTTGACGTAATCAAAACACTAAAAGCTACTGTCCGAATATGGGTTTAGAAATTTGGAAACAAATAAATGAAACACTTAATAAAAACCTGTTTTTGAGTCAAATTTTCGGATCACGTTAATCTATTTGAAATAAAATAAAAATAAAAATTTCAACCAATAAAGTTTATTTGAAAAATATTAAAATTGTCTTTAACAACAAAAAATTTTGAGTTCAAACTTAATAAATAAAATTTAAATTAAAAATATTATTAGAGAATCATATAGTATTTTTTTTTAAATTAAGATATAAATTTACATTTGCAAAGGTAATTAAATTTATTCCATTGATTTTATGTGCTATTATCATGTTGGGACAAAATTGTCAATCTTTTGCCTTTTATTGATTGCTTTACTTTAAAATTTATGCACTTAATAATTAATAAGTAGGTGGTCTAAAGTAAACTCCTATTCTTATGTCTATTTCTTCCTTTTATCATTATTTAAGCCTTTAAGCAAGTTAAGTGGATGCATCATCAATTTTTTTTCTCCTCATTTCTATCTTGTTATGACAATTATAGCTCTAAAGTAACTCATATTATTGGAAAGAGAGAGACCATTTTGTCAACATCTTTTTTAGTTTTCTTTCTCAATTTATTTTTTTTTGTATGAATTTCTCCAAGTATATCCAAATTTTTAAAATAAATTATGATAAAAAAAATATTTCAAGTGAATTTTCAATTGTATAATATATATATAGATATGCATATTTTGTAATTTAAAAAATCCATTCAAAAATTCTTTTTTAGAACATTCTTTTTTTTTAGGTATATAGCAAGAAAATGATATGAATGGATTCATTCCTTTCTTCTAGCATTTTAGTTTGATGAATTGATTAATTTGGATAAAGAAAATGATATTTATCTATAAAAAGAATGAAGTGTCAATTTCTCAATAACCATCAATTTCTTTTTATTTCTTTCTTATTTATTTATTTATTTTTTGTGATGTATAACTATCAAACAATTTGATTAGCTTAAGGTCCACTACATATGCATAATGCAAGAAGCGTTGTACTAGAACACTCAAAAAGAGACATATAATTATAATCATCATCACATAGAGATTAATGCATTCCATCTCCCCAAAAAAAATGTAAATCACAAGTGTTTATTAAATGTCTTAATCTTATGAAATGTTTGTACAACTAATGTTCATGTTACAAGGTACGTGAACATTGACAATACAACTATTCATCATTCAACTCTAATAGTCCATTCACATTTCCATTTCCATTTTAAAGTTTAACCATTAATTTTGCATGTCTCAATTTTATTTCTATTCAAAATTTTTAAAAATTATGGAATTTTGTTAAATACAAAATGGTCTTTTTATTGTAATTAATAATTCTTTAAGAATGTTCATTCATTAAAATGAGAATATTTAGTAAAATCTCATAATAACTTAGAGATTGTCTTGAATTTTTTTTTTCTGATTTTCTAGACAAAGTCTAATCCATTAATTTAATGTAAGATTTTTTTTTTTTTTTTTTTTATAGTTTCATATACATATTTTCACATTGATAGTCGGAATTCTACAATCCATTAAAATGAAGATAAATACTCAATTATTAAACTACTAACTAACAGAATCAAAGGACAAGTGTGCGGTGGAGATGGTATTATATAAATTGTTACCTTTTAATTGGAAAATGACCTTAGAAGGCACCAAAGGTTGGTCCAAACACGGAGTTACTATTGTGAGATGTAGTTGAACTAAATAAGTATGTTGTTGTTTCGTACCACAAGAGAAGAAAGTTGCTTTCATTGCAAATGAACTACTTACAGTTAAGCAATTATGGATACAGCTTTATCTTCATTAAAAACAGCTCTAAGCCTATAATGTAATGCCACGTACACATATTACCAGAAAGTTGTGTAATACTTCTGTTAGAACAAGAATGTGGGCCATATTGTTTGATCATGCAGTTTTTTTTAGTGAATTATAAGGTATGTATTCAATTCCTAATTTTCTATTTGTTTTAATAATTAAACATTTAGACCTTACATTGTTATATATTTCATAATGATGGTATTGAAAAAGATTTGAGACCCTTTATATTGAGGTTGGTGAAAGGCAAATTCGCAAGTATACGAAATCACAAACAAGTAATAAAAAGTGAATAGGGTATCGTCCTACGAAAATTATATACCGAGTTTCATAATTGTGTTAACTTATTATGACTTAAACTACAATAAGGAGATTATTCTAAAAAATTAAATTAAAAAAAATAAAACAAAATAAAAAAAATCAAGAGTAAGATAATTTGATGAAAAAAAATCAAGTATTAAAAGCTACTATGGATTTTGAGTTTACTTAATTCTATGCAATCTATCATATTAGTTTGATAATTAATTTCAATTGTTCAGGAAGGAGAAACAATCCTAAAATTGCTAACAATTCTTTAGTTTGGTAAATGTACGGGTAATAACATGTAATTTGGTAATTTCCAAATGATGTGAAATATTATGCTAGTTACATACTACAACATATTCAAAAGATTTTTGTTATATTTATATAATTTTTTTTTAAGTATTGAAAGTGATCTAAATACACTATAAAATGAGTAATGTTGAGTCATATTTTATTGACTTTGAGTTTAGCTTACTATACATGTATATTCGAATTTGAATTTAAATTCGACTCGTTTATGTATTATAAATGAGTTAAACTCTGAGCCGTGCATGACTTATGTATAGTTTAAAAAAGTGGTATCTTTACATATTTGTTTACTATTAATGAATTGGTTTACAAGTTAACTTATAATCGTTAACTTACGAAACTTGAGCTCTAACTCATTTATTAAACAAAATTAACCAGTAGACTTAAGCTAGACTCGTCACCTTTATCGAATGAATTTAATTAAATGATTTTTTTTTTCCTAAGTCAGAGTCTTGAATTGTTCATCAACAATTTAACTTAACAGTTTTAAGACTATGCACTAGGTGTGGCCAAGCAACACCCTACATATCCCAGCCAAGGTTTTCTCTAATTTGAACAAGGGGAATGGAGATGGATATAAATAGAGTATGATTACAATTTAAAGTACATACACAAATAAAAACCATAGGGTATAAATATATTAAACAAAGAAAGCAGAAGAATAGGACTTTGAACCCTCAACTTGGATAGTACTCTTAAGTTGCTCACTGTTAACGTTAATGATGTAGGGCTCGTTTGAATGAGTGGTTGGTCGGAAGCCAGATATTGGCATTTCAACATCGAACCGCCAGTAATTAAAGCGTGCTTCCGGCTATAATCAAAAAGTTTGATTTCTTTGGACCATAAAACTTAAATATTTTTTGCTTTTCTAGTAAAGTTAAGTGCGCTTTCCGGTAGTTAGTCACTGAATTTAATAATTCATCCGAAAGAAATTAAGCTTTTATTTATAATTAAATAGAAAACATATTTAATTTTTAGTTCAATAAGAATTAATAAAAGCGAAATCAAAGCTACCCGGTCTTTTTATTGAGCCGGACTGGGCAGTAGGGTTGAGATAGGTTGTGGGACCCAACCACTATTATATGTCTATGTTATTGTTTGGCATTCCAATTGGAGCAATTTTATGCTTTGCAATTGGTGTAAGCTAAAAACTATAGATTTCTTTGTGTACAGGCAATCATAAACCAACCAACCAAACAAAAACCTAACCGTTTTGTGACTGAAATCAAAATGAAATGAAATCCCAATCCAATCTCAATTCTCATCTAATCCCAATGCTCAAAGGAACTAAATAATAAAAATTTAACTACTAAGGTCTTTTTATTATTATTATTTTTTTACAACGTGTTCTACCACATTTACGTGGATAGGATAAATTTATGTTCAGGTCGAGAATCATTTTTAAGTAAAATTCTTTCAATCGTGACAATTTTAAATTTTATTCATGACTTTAAAACTCTTGATCTAATCCCACTAACCACAAATATATGTCGTTTGAAATTTTTACATGATAATCAAGAAAAATTAATTCTTTTAAATTATAAAATATTCATTAATTTAGCTAAAATACTTTTTATTTCGCATTATTAATTTGACTAAATATATTTTGGATAATAATAGAAATAGTGGTTATGCTTAATATAAACAAAATTTAGAAAAAAAAAACCATTCATTACTTGTTAATATTTTAAAAATGATAGATATATATGAAAAAAATATTATAAACTACAAATATTTATAAATATAGTAGGTAAAATTCCATCTATTTTCATTAATCTAACAATTCATATAAGTACGGATGGAAGCGGGTAGGTTCCTGCGAACTTTGAGCTATCCGTACCCATTTCAAATCTATGTAAATATCTATTTAAGTATATGCATCCAAAACCATTTAAATTTTTACTATTTGCTTTCCTTCAAAATCCATCTAAAATACCTCTTAAATGGATATATAAGGTACCTACAAATCTTAAACAATCAAATTCGAACTTATTAAAAATATATGTTTTAATAGATAGAGTACCCATTACCAAATTTACTTAATATAACGGGAGTGATGAGTAGAATTATCCGAAAACTTGTATCTATATTTTATTTATATCCAGATATCCGAAGACTTATATATATACTTTATCTAACTATATTCATTACCGATAATAATTTTATAATCTTTATCCATCTCAAATTCATTTATAATCATTTATATTCTTTTTAAATATACCCGGACAGATAAAAATACTTGTACTGCTTCCGTAGTGGCTGTGGTGATTAAATGTTTTTTGTTCTTAAAAAAGGAAAAGGTCCTGCTCAAAGTTTGTATAGTTGGTTTGGACCCCAATGCCAACATGATCGTCACCTTCCACCACCCAACGTACACGCCAAGGACAATTTTAGATATCCTTCCCTTACGATACGTCCACTTTCACATCATTATATAGTCCTCCTTTACATTATTATTATTATTATTATTATTATTACTAATTCATTTTTCAACTAATGAATAGGATTACCTCAATTTAATGAGACAACCGCATCCTAAACCAAATCCCACTTCTTCAAATACTTTATTATTATTATTTATAATTAACTATGCTATAGTTAACCAAACGTATCTCTCTTTCTTCTAATAGGTTAAATCCATCTTTTCCCTTATATATATATATATATATATATATATATATATATATATATATATATATATATTCATTTTCATGTTCTACTTATACAAATATAATATTAATATGCTTATACAACAGCCTTGGATTTGACACTAGCAGTTTGCATTAGGTCTTGATAATTATATTATAATATTAATCAATGGTTGCCACTAGGTCGTTAATTTGCCATTTTGAATTTGGCTTCTTTATGGGCAATTATTACTTGAGAACTTCAGATTTATCCACAAACTTTAATTATGAGGTCATTATCTGGATAAGTTTGAATTTAATTATATTAAATTTAGTGGTTAAATCTTTGACTCATTGAGAGATCTAATGAGTCAAAATAATATTACGGGTTGTACAACAGGAGCAGCATTTCTATTGGCTCGTTAATTAATGAAAACTATCTTGGTCGAGAGAGTTCAAACTTGAGATTTACAACTCTTTACGTAAGTGGTAAGACTAATTTGACCACCCAATTGGCTTAGTGATTAAATTAATTAGAATCAAACTAATTAAAAAAAAATCTAAATATAGTTTTTTTATACAAATTCAAGGACCATTAATATAATGAAAGAAATTTTAATTGTTTTGTAGCTTTTGTAGCTATTAACTAAATGTCATGATAGTAATATTTCATAATCTACTTTCCCTACTTCTAAATATTAATATAAATGCTAAGTCACTGAATAATACATCGGAGATAGTTTTTTTATTCTAATGAAAACTAAAAACTAATATAAAAATTATTGCCGAACAAAGCTCTTTATATCAATTAGGTAGGAAATTAGAAAACTTATCATGTTTACATTAGCGTGTGTGTGTTTGATAATTTACTCTAATATATAGTACTAGCAATGCATATAATCATATTACTGAATTAAATCTCAGTTGAAAGTTACATTGATGCTTTACTCCTTTCGTACTTAAATAGTCTTTATTTTATTTTAGACTTAATAACAAAAAAAAAGACTTCAATTTTTGAATTTTTTTCAAGTTTGGTCAATATTTTCAATTTTGTCAATCAATACTCTGTACTTATTTTTTATTGTCAGTTATGGTCTCCGTTCAGAGTCCAATCGGATACGGTCAAGTGATTTAGCTCTGGAAGCAAAGAATCCTACTTGTTGGACCTTAGGATTATTGACGTTCGCCGAGGATGCAATAAGAATCTATTAATTGTATAACCTGTACCAAACTTTTTTAAGTTTGTGGTATAATGAGAAGGAGATTGTCTTAATAATGTAATCTTCCAACTTATAAATTCTAAAAACAACAATGAACAACTAAAGAATGGTCACTTGGACGTAAGTTGGCGTGCTGTGAAGCTAACTAACAGCCAAGTAAGCAACTAAATAACGGGCTCAAGATGAATGCGGTGATTGACAAAAAAAAAAAAAAAAAAAAAAAAATTCTGATGTAGTAATTAATAAAATTAAAAGTATCAGATAAACTTGCCAAAACCATCAAAGTTCGGGCTGTTTTTTTAGTGATTTAGCTTTTAGTTTATATGTCAAAATTGCATTTGAAAGAAAAAAAAAGAGTTTTATCATTAATCCAACAATAAAAATTAAAAAGAAATCATATTAAAAGAATTGAATCACAAGCAATCACATAGCACAAAATCAATATATAGTTTAATGATGCTACCATTTGAGCTAGCAAACAGTGATTTTAGCATAATATACTAAGTTAAGATTAAATCAAATTTGAGAATAATTTGGGAAAAAAAAAAAAGAAATATATATATATATATATATATATATAATGTTTGCAATTCCATCAACGTTTAAGTGATGTCCTTTCTTATTCGCTCACGTTAGCATGAAGATAAGCTAATTATTCTTGCGAATCCATTTAATTAATCACAGATCAAATAATTATCTTAAAATTTAAATTAAATTAACTTATATAATAAATATAATTATATTATTACTATTTATGTATTGAACTATTGATGCATGGAACTTTTGCTTCTAATAAAGAAATAATTTATAGGAGAGTGGGATTGCCACTACCGTGATTTTTTTTTTTTTTTCTGTTCTAATAATGGGCTTCTTTGAAAAAAATTTAATTAGATTAATTGTTTATTAAGTGGGGTTACCATCAACTTGATTATTTTTGGCTGCTCTCATTTTCTAAAAATAAAATTTTAATTCTTCTTTTATTATTTAATTATAGTCATCAATTAAATTAAATGATTAAAGCATAAAATTAAGACCATTGTGTAGACATAACAATAGCAATTTTATGTATGCTATTAAAATAAATGACTAGTTAAGTATTAGGTTGATGTAAATAATTGATTTTTTAAGACTTTTTGAACAAAAAAAAAAAGTTGGTTAGAAATATTTTGGGCTTGTTTAGCAAAATTATATGTTTTAGTAGTTTTTTTTTTGTTTGAATAGTTTTTTATAAAACTCTAAAAATTAAACGTTAGAGGAGTTAATCATTTATAAAACGCTAGCTACTTCAAACGCTATGTTACCGAATACTATAAAAAAATAAAATATTTAAAAAGTTGTTCCAAACAAATGTTTTAATTTACTATAAAAAAGTTTTAGCTTAATGGGATAATTATGCTTATGATGATGATAATGGTGGATAAAGCAATTGAGTAGAGATTGGGCCATTTGGTATTGAATTCACTCTAATGATGAAAGGCTATACAACCAAATTAATAGCAATGTGAAGAAAAAGAAGAATATAGAGTAGGATAATGTTGGAATCTATTGTCACAACAAGAAGAAAAAAAATGAGGAAAAAAGGGTGATGAGCACATTTTCCTATTTGGATAGAAAAATATTGATTATAGTTTTAATTATTGTGATTAAGGTATTTTCTTATGAGTTGTTACTTGTTTTTGTAATAGAATAATAAGCACAAAGCTTGTCTCTAAATATATTATTATGAAAAAGCCAACATAGAATATATTTCTAGTTTGACATTTGTGCATGGCATATTGGCACAAGCTTAATTTAACTAGTCTAATCAATTGTTTTGTTGATTCTTTTCACAATGAGTTTGCATTTTATTTCATTAATTAATTTTCAATATTAAAAACCAATACTTAAAAAATATTCATGAAGATACACATCCAACATAAGTATTTATATTATTCTTAAACTTGTTTAAAAATAAATTTAACTTTTTGATATGCATGTGATTAAATTAATTAGCTTTTGATATCACATTTAAGGATTACAAATTCCTCTTGCATGTACCTCATGACTAAATGTACATAGTGATTTTAAAAAGAAAGGTTACTTTTTTTTTTTTAATTTTTTTGGGATTGGAAAGTTAAGACAAACAATTATACCAAATTAAAATTCATGAAATTCTATAGAATAGTATTTATACCCTTTAAAGTGATTAATTTAGAGGAATGATTATGAAAGTGAAGTCACTTATCCAAATAATTGCATGCAAAAATATTAATAATATTCTATAATTAAAAATGACTTTAATCAAAATTTTGGCAAATGTACACTTGTTACATTGCATAGGATTTAATTACACTTGCCGATCTATCGGATGATAAAGTTGCTTTCACACTTATGGAAATGAATAATAAATATGAAAAAAATGATGGTGAACCCTTAAATGATCCTACCATGTACAGAAATCTTGTTGGTTGTCTAAGTTACCTGACTATAACAAGTTCTAAGCCAATTTGTGTCTGAATCTTGGCAACTTTATTACTACGTCTTGCTTTGCATAATTCGATATTTGAGGGGAACCATTGGTAAATGGCTATTTTATTCATCAACTGCTTCTTTAAATTTATATGGCTTTATTGATTCTGGGATGTCTAATCTCACGGCGATCTACCACAAGCTAGTGTATATTTTTGGACACTTCATTGATCTCTTGAAAGTGTAAAAAGCAAGATCGTATTTTCAAATCTTCAACAGAAGCGGAATATAGATCCATGTCTGCTGCATGTTCTGGAATCATTTGGCTTTGCAGGCTTTTAGAAGAACTTGGCGTTAAGATTAACTCCTATACACCTCTTTATGCAGATAATTCAAGTGCAATTCAAATTGCCTCCAATCCTGTCTTCCATGAGAGAACAAAACACATAGAAGTGGATTGCCACTGTATTAGAGATGGTGTTATCTCCCTTGCTAAAGTTTTCTCTTATGACCAAGTCGTTGATTTATTTACAAAGGCCGTGAATAGAACGAGACACCATTATCTTGTTTCCAAATTGGTGTTGATATCTCAACCAACTCCAATTTGAGGGGATGTTAACATGATATTATTCACGAAAATAAGGCAGCAGATTAGCACATTCACATTATTGACTTATCACGATTTTAGGCTGATTACAATGCAGTAACAATGCTTGTACAGCTAGGATAATATCTTCCTTTCACACTTGTATTTATACAGTATATATATCCTTTCATTGTAGCTGCAAGAATATTAACAAAGATACAGTTATTCAATTCATATTATTTTCCTTCTCAGTTTCTTTGATTATCAAGAATAAAATTAAAAATACTTTTTGGAGATCACAATCTCATCCTATATTTTGATTAATTATCACACACAAACTCAATAGATGATTTGTCATATTGAAAAAAAATTTTAAAAAAAAAAAAATTCGGTAATATAACGCGTGGATTAGCTTTTAGAGGTTATGATATCATTTTGTAAAAAATTAACTCATATAACCTTTAACTTTTAACGTTTCATAAAAAGCTATTTAAACAGCTAAAAACTAAACTCTATTAAAACAGCTAACAGTTACCAGAACAACTAATTTTACCGAACAGATCCTAAGAAACTTGAGAATTTGCATTCAAATAATCAAGTAGAGGGTTGATAGAACCCACTATGTTTGAGATAAGCCATATCTTCATCTCTTAAATGTTTGGAATCAAAACAACAATTTGCAAGGTTGTGTGCATCTAATATGTAAAAAAAGAACAAATCATTAAAAAGATTATTTTGATTTTTAAAATAGTAAATGTATATAAATATATATGTATAAAGTATGTGTGTATTTTAAATCTTAAAAAGTGTATTTTTAAATAAAAGATGAACAAAAAAAATTTAACTATTGTAGCAGAATTGAGGGGGAAGATTTTTAATAGTAGAATTTAATCAAGAGAGAAAAAAAATTATTATTTTAATCTTATATTTTGTCAAAATACACTATTGTTCCTGTAGTTTTATTTTATCATTATTCTTTTTATCTCATTTATACTGTTATTTTCTTCTGTCACTTTTTATATTTTTTTTCATTAATACTTGTAATCTACCTATGAAAAAATTTATTATCTTGTTCTTATAATTTGTGAAAATTAACTAATTTATCTCTATATTTTTTACAATTATTTACACGTTTTAAAGGAAAAATATAAAAAATTGACCGAAGAATATATTCGCATAATAAAAGTAAAAAAAAGGGAATAAATAGTGTATTTTCAAAAAACATTAGTTGAAGTTAGACTATAGAAATCCAAACTAATGTGAAATGTTTTGAAATGTTAGCTTAATACTAAAAAATACTTTAAACTCTTGAAAGAGCAGTCAAAATATAGTAGCAAAAAGATATAAATAAGAGAGGAGTTTTTGCAAGAAGAAAAACAGAATAGTACTATATATTATTATGTTTGGAGCCATTTTTCCATCAAAGAAAACATAAATACTAAAGGAAGATAGGGTAATATATTCCCTTACCTTACCTGAAACAAACACCTGACCCCATCAAGACATAAATTTATAATGTGGTCCTAAAAATATAACTATAAAATTAAATCTCCCCATGTGAGTTGCCCTAAAGCAGGCAACATTTCTTAAAAGCATTTGACCCAACTCTATTGCCTACAGACCTCTACTGAGGGCAACAATGGACATCAATGTGCAATTTTTTGCCTTCTTCAAGCCTTCAATTTCTTTTTCTCCTTTTTCCAAAATAAAAAGTTTATTTATTTCAGGACTTTTTGTATTTTTTAATAAATTAAATCTCCAGAATAATAATAATATGTTAAATCTTAACAAAAGTTGATGATAATGACAAATGCTTATGATACTAAGTAACCGTTTCATTTATAAAATCCAAAAGGAAAAATTATTTTCAGATAATATAAAGCAAAATATTAGTTTATTAAATTTTATTACCAAAAATAAATTTGGCGAAACACACCATTCTGATATTTTGACATGGGGAAAGCAAAAGGTTTAAGTACTTTGTCCCCTCAATGAATAGCCAAAAGAACAATTTGGACAATACAAAGTCTCCTTTTCCAATTGATGAAGCTTTGGAGAGAAAACATTAATACCCTATAAATTCATTTGTCTGTGGGGTCCATAAAGCTTGTAGTTTTTTGCTCTATATATATAAATTACAATAATTTCTTTTTTTTTTTTTTGAAAATAAATTACAATAAAGTTTATTATGCCAAAATATTTCCAATGTAGATTACTCAACAAATGATTTAATAGTCGAGTGTTAATTCCTCGTAATATAATATGTTAAGAATTTAATTTCTAATAGTTTTTTTTTTGTGTATATATATATATATATATATATATATTCCTAACGCCTTAAATTCAATGTATATCTAATATCATTTCAATTTTCTTAAAAATTTTTGAATTTAAATAAAAAAAGAAAAATAAATTAGCACCAGCTATTTTCAGGTTACCTTTTAATAAAATATAGTTTGAAGAAGATCTAAAAGCAGAATAAATGAGTCAAAAAGCAGCTCAACTTGCATATATGAGGACAGAAGGAAAGTTAGTAAGGTGGAAAGAAAAAGCATAGATAATATTTTGAAATCAAATATATTTTGGATTTTAACGTTTCTGCCTATCCAAACAATACTTAAACAGTTCAATTATAAATCATTTTGGGAGAATGATTGATCTTTTTGACTGAACCTTTGTTTTATTGAATTGATCAAGGATCTTATATATAATTATTCTGATAACGTAGTGTAAAGGGATAAAAAAATTTGGTTTTTTCTTGAAAAATATTATAAAATTGTTGCTTAGCTTTTTTGGAAATTATTACTTTCATGTTTGATTTATAGCAAAAACAAATTTTATTGGCTTATAATTAACTTATATAATTTAATATTGTGGTTGGTTGTTTGGATCGATAGAATCTGAAAACTATGAATTTTATGAAATCCGTGGAATGTAAAATCCACATATTGTGAAATTTATATAACTTTATATTCCATGATTTGGTTAGAAAATAAAATATAAAAATCCATAAATTTCAAGGGTATTTTAAAATAAAATTTACTGATTTAAATTCTATTATTAATAAATAGTAAGTCAAACAAAACAAATGAATTTAATAAATCTATGAAATGTTTAGATTTCATCCCTCAAATTTCTGCAACCCAAACGATTTAATTGTTCATTTTTTATTAATTATTTAAATAATAAGCCAAAAATATTATTGCTTAAAAAGTTTTACATAATTCAATCATAAGAATTAGGTTGTGTCCGACAACAACTCTTTAAGTAGTTTTTTTACCATTTTTAAAATGTTCAGTAACATAATATTTGAACTGATTTTTAAATATTGAGATAGCATTTTATAAAAGTCTAACTCTTATAATATTTAGTTTTTAGCGTTTTCTTTATTCAAATAATATCAACTAAACGTTACTAAACTTAACTACTACTGAAACGGCTAATCTTGCCGAATATAGCCTTTCAATAAAAGTTAGAATCAATCGCCATAATTTGAATCACCGACAATATTGGGATCCAAATCAGTAATCACCATCTTTGCCTTGTGCAAATGGCAAAGTGGGGAAGTGAAATATCATTGTTTGACATTACAAGAAAAAGGGTATAGAATAAGAGAGCACCAATTACCAAACAAGCCGTATAAAAACAAACAAAAGCCATATAATTGTTTTGGTTATGGTTAAAGAAAAGAGATATCAGATATGTGGAGGCTGAGTCAGTAATCAGTAACAAAGTAGTGCCTATAAAGAGAACAAAATGAGTCACTGTTAATGCTTTGTCATTGGTAGACATAACATAATATACAAAGATTGCTATCAAAAGGACATATAACCCCACACCCATCCCTACAATCAAAGTCATCCCTACAATCAAAGTCACTTTCTTTCTATGCCCTCTCCAGAATGACCTGTTTCAATCACAACAAAGCTCACCCCTTCACCTATTTTGCGGATAAATGTCCCTTTCATTTCAAATTTCATCCTTAAATCTTAATTTAAACCAATTAAAGATATTAGTGATGATGAGTCAAGTAACTTGTATGCTATTGGACCGTGCCTACAAAATATAATCGAGTGGAACTTGAATATTATAATATTCGAGTGATTCGTGATTTCTTTTTAGTACACCAAGAGTATCTTCCACCAAAAAAGTACAGCGTCTGTTAAATAAAATTAACTGTTTTGTTAGTTGTTTTAGTGGTGTTTCATAAAACGCTAAAAGCTAAATGTTATATGAGTTAAATTTTTTATAAAGTGCTATTTTAACCTTTAAAAGTTGATAAGCTAGTTCAAACACTGTGTTACCAAACACTAAAAAATAACGTTGAACATCTTTCTACTTAAAAAGTTATTGCCGAACACATCTGAAAACTAATCTCGTCAAACTACTATCAAGCCTTGAAGCTAGAACCTCTCCTAGATAAATGTTATATCACATATGTAACTTACTCATTTGAACTCAAACTCAAGCTCATTCACATGATTGCTCAAGTTTCAATGATAATCAAATTAAACCAAATCAAGCTCCATTGTTTCTTTTCTACTCAATTTCAAAGTTTATAATTTATTACTCAAAGCTCGAACTTTACACTATCAATATTAGACATTATCCTATACCATGAACTATCCAACAAGAGAGAAAACTGCATAAACACAACTTATCACAACAACTTTGCCTCATTTTTAGAGGAAATTAATATAAAGGAAATCTAATTAGTCTTTAAATACATTTTATTTGCTTAAATCCAAATCATTTACTATAATTCTTTCACCGGTTTTCATACAAAGAGACATACAGCTTAAAAAGTTTTAACTTCATAGGCCACCCTGCCTACATTTAACTAAGTAATTCCAAACAAAGCTGTGTCCAACACACTACATAGCTCGAACTTTCCATGCATCTGAGAAGACAACCCTAACACAGCCTACACAGTTGCCTTTCCTCTGCAATGCACAATGAAATAGAATTGCTAATGACATGAGAAAGGGGAGGCTGAGATTGGGTGGATCAGAAGAAGAGATTTTTTGATTTATGTGTTCGTTATTAGAGTAATAGTCTCCTTTTAGAAGAATCATTCCTGCAAAATTTTAAAGATACTATAATTTAGGGATTTTGCATAATTGAGGAAAGAAGTTAAAAATGGTGATTGGTGATTTACCTAAAGACTTTCTGGTCATCTTCTTGATATTGACTTTCTCAGCATCGCCAAGAACCAAATTCATATACTCACCAAAACCCTGTCAACTGTCAAGTAAAATGAATACCATAGTTTATCCCTCATTTCCAACTGTAAGTCTACCACTGCTAATCACCATCCCTTAAAATCCAAGCATCAACATTAAGCAAGTAATTTCAACTAAAGTGTAATAATCAAATATCCAATTTGTTGATGTATGATATGTGAAGATCCTTTATTTGATCTTTAATTACAATGGTTAGATAATGGACCCACATGACACATATACTTCACTCACACATTGGCTCTCGTTTATCAAAAGGTTAGTGTCAACATCTTTCATATTTTTTAATAATATAGAACAATGCTCTAATATACCGCACTTCTACATTTAGCTTGCAACTATAAAGAGAAGCACAATCCTTTGCCTTTCCACAACACAAAGACACACATTGGAGTCCCAAAGCAAACAGATATCTAGTTCTAATACCCTCCAAAGCCAAAACCAAATAGAAACATCCACCCCAAGTCTCCAACATATAAAATTCACAAACTAAGAAAGTTTTGATCTTTCAATCAAAATGGCAGAGTTGAAAAGTGCTATGGAAGATTACGCACTTATATACCAATGTATTAGCAATGACACCAGCCAATGCCCCAAACTTAGGCATAATATTGATATTCACTAGCTTACACAACATTGTTACTGGTGCTGAGGACCAGAAAAGCAGAAGGAAGTAAGGCAATAATTTTCGTTAGCCTTGTTCTTAGGCATTTCTTCAAACACCAAATTGTTTATCACTCTCTCTTCTTTCTCTCTCTCTCCTCACTTTAGAAATTCACTATAATAAATAATAAAGCAAGAACAAATCATAGCCAAAACTAAACTGTCCAATCATAACCAATGCCTATATCCACTAGATTTACACTATTGAAAAGTTCTAAGCTTTTCTCATATATTTAACAGCAATGATAGTAAAAGACAACCCTTATGAAAGTTGAATTCTTCGAGTAGCAGATAGTGGAATTAGCCTATAAACTAGTTGCAACAAACCAGAAAGAACAAAAATGAACATAGTTCCTCCAGTGTGAATTTCTATAACCATAATTTTTAGAATACATATATAGCACCGGTGACAATGTTGTGTATACCAGTGAATATTAATGTTGTGCCTAAGTTTAGGTCACTGGCTAGTGTCAAGGCTAATAGTAATACTATTGGTATATACGTGCCTAGGTCTCCCATTGCACCATTCAGCTCTGTGCATTTTGATTGAAAGATCAAATTTTGTCTCAATTTATTAATTATTATATGATATTTGGAAGTGAGTGTTTCAGTTTGGTTTTTGAATTTCAAGGGTATCAAAAATTGGTGACAAACAATGCGATTCGAGCCCGTATTTGCAATATCGAAGACAGGGTTAAGGTCGTCGAATCGGTAAAATAAGGATGACTTGGGAAGCTTCAGTGAGTTTATGGGCTGAAGAAGGAGGTTGTTGGATTTGGGAGTCCATTGCATGTCATCGTGTTTTGAAAAAGCTAAGTGATGTTCTTCTATTTATATTTGCAAGCTAATTGTAGAAGTGAGATATATTAGAGTGATAACTCTTGTTTTTTATAAATATTTTTGATATATTAAAAAATATAAGAAAGTTTGACGCTAAACTTTTAATTACTGAGAGTACTCTTTGTATGTGAAATATATGTGTCATGTGGATCCATTACTCTTTGTGCTCTTAGTTATCCACTGAAGTACATCCATAACCTAGGAGCGTAAGAAATAATAAATACTCTTATCATCACTCATTTGCTGGGCAACCTATCATTATGCCTCATGAGTACAAGAAGCAACACCTAAGCATGCAAAACCAATTGAGCTAGACACTAATTTTCCAGAGTAGAGCAAAATCAAAGAAATGTTAAAAAAAGCATGAATATGGTTTACTAGAAGGAAAAACAATTCAAATTAGCACTTGATAAAAACTCTAAAGCGCCTTTTACTACTAGACCATGACAGCAAGCTGCATGAATCATTAACAAACAATTAAAATCTCCAAGCTATGTCCTTTAAGGATCACAATTTCAATCTCATTAAAAATGATTGTAGGATTTCCCAATAGGTACAAATAGAGAAGACAACCAAAATACTAATTTGGTGGTAACGCTATCAAAGGATTGTTGACATTTCTATGACTCTAGTCGCAATATGTTCATCTACTTCAACATCTTAGCATCTTCAAGATATCAGTTGTAAATAATGTCATCAAAGGCAAGTCAAGTACTCACCTAGACATCCGATCAGTACAAGCTGGAGCTTAAGCACCTCACTCTAGATCCAATAGAGGCAACTTCAGCAACCTTGCCTAGATGAGCACCAGGATAGAGGCACATAGCAACTTCTAGGACAAAAGGCATTCAACTTTTACAAAGACAAATACAAAATGGAACACATTAGAGGCAGATTAGAAGGATATGAAGAAGAAGAAGAAGAAGAAGAAGAAGAAGAAAAGTGATTATAACATGGTATGATCCGTGATAGAAACTTAAGTAGAATAATTAAATAATTGTCTCTAGACTTTGGTTCTTTCCTGTTCAATAGTTTGTATAACTTGATGTTCTTTGTGCTAAACAGAATGCAAATACCATGATGAAGAACTTATTTTTTTAATAAAAATCTTGATGAAATGATAATGCTTACACTATGTATGAAGTGTTTATGAATGAGAAAAGAAAGGATTAAATGAAATCCATAGGATAGGAAAAGAAAGTATAAGAAAGATTAAACAAATTTTTTGTGTTTGGATGTCTTATAAAGGATACGAAATGATTCTAAATATCTCATATTTGGTTGGTTTACTTGGTTTAAGGGAGTGGAAAAGAAATTTTCTAATTAAAAAATTATTGATGATTTGAGAAAAGGATACCTTTTATTCATTCATTTTGAAGGCACAGCAAAATGAGACTCTATGGATCACTAATGCTTCGCTATCTTAATTGTTGATTTCTTGTTTTGGTGTTCAAAAAAAAATCCATCTAGCAACACCGATATTAACCACCTCAAGAGCGTCTTTCTTTTTCAATAACACTGGTATTGATTCCCCATTAAAAAGAACAGTCAGCAAAACAAATTCATTCCCTAGTTACATCCTTTTCTTTTCTCTTCCTTTGTCTTCTACCGCTCGAACTTTCAGGGTTTAACATTAGGCAGGAATTAGGGTTCCAATCTAATACTATTACTATCAAAGAAAAGAAACAAGGCCAACATATGGAAAAAAAAAAAAAAGCGGAATTCTGAGCGGCGAAATAGTATACAAGAAGGCTAATGCAAAAAAATAAAATAAAATAAAATTCACAGGACAATGACACCCAAAAGGCTTCATGGAACTTTAATAACAAAGACAACAACAAATTCCCAAACAGTAGAAAAAATGTTTGGTTTAGAGCAAGCATTGATTCAACTACACCTTAAAAAGTAAATTACATACCCTTAATGAGACCTTTAAACTAGCATCACATTTTACCAACACAATAGAATTATGGCAAAAACTACTCTGAACTATAAGGAAATTGAGATTTGTTAATGATCAAATTACAAAAAGAACTTCCTTCAATGTTGTGGAGGTAAAGGGGGGAAAAAAAAAAAGATTGCGTAACGCATAAGTATCAGTTCCTAAAGAGGAACACACAGAAGAACTAGAATTCCAGGCATCTTGAGTGCTCAGAATAAAGGATGAAGATTACAATCATAAATCAAAACCATAAAACAAATATCTTAAGAATAAATTAAAACTCAAAAATTGAACTGCACAAACTTGAAAAAAAAAAACAATATTACTACTAATAATTACACGAAAGAAAAGGATTGTTGATTTAACATCCATGAAAATTCAAAATTCGGAGAGAGATAGAAATTACAGAGCGTCAGAAGTACCGGTGGGATCACGTAGCTGTATGGGACGATGGTAACGAACGGAACGACGGTGAGTGGTTCGGCGGAGCGGGAAGAGTAAGAGAACAGCAGGGGGGAAAATGTGAAATCCCGGGCGACTCTCCCAATCCAGTTCTCTCCATCGAGAAGACCACGTTCAAAAGACGTTGATTGGTTATTCAGCCCCTCATCTCGCTGAGCGAGCTAATTCAAATGTATATTCCTTTTAAATAAATAGAAAACAAAATTGTATACATTTATTTAGATATTTTCTTTGAATATTATTAGAAAATAGTAAAATTATACTTAAGGGATCTAATAAAATTAGATAAGATCTGTCAAAAAATTAATTTAAATTAATAAAAAAGAATAAAAAATATATTAATCAGAAAATATTTTATTTTAGTTAGAATTTAGTAATTCAATAAAATGAAACAATAATTTAGTAATTCGGGTTGAGTCACATAAAGAAATTCAAAATCAAATAAATAACATCTCTTTACCTGAAAGTTAAATTGATCAATTTAAAGAAGATTGGAATTTTAAATAATAAAATTAAGCATCATCTATGTGATTTGGAAAAGAAAAAACAATTGAGCATCATTAATTTAAAATTAATTATTCTCTAATTTCATAATCTATCATCACATATTAATTTATGATCAGACTGAACAACTCGCCCAATAGTGATAGGCTCGTACAGGCCCAGTCTTGGTTTGAACCTCCAAACATTAGCATATGAACCTCAAGCCCACAGCAGAATCAACCTTATGTTTACCTAATCATTCGGTCCTTAATTTATAAATACAGATTCTTAAAACTCTAATAGATACTCAAAAAGAAAATCAAGTTATCACTCAATCTCCAACCCTTACCCTTAATCCCAAATCAAATCTATATACAGCTATAATGAAAAATAATAATATATATATATATTTTTTACTGGTATGTAAAAGAAAAGAAATGAGAAGATGATCTGAAATAATAATGGTAATTATTTTGGCTATAGTAATAGTATTACTTATCCGGTGCATTAGAGAAAGGAATATATGAACATACACACAAACTCTTGAAATCCAAAAAATGATCCAAAATAAAATATATAGTTCTAATTTTTTTCAATTTCATAAACATTATTTTCTCTCAAGTCAAATATATTTAGGATATAAAAGAAAAAATATCAAGAAAATTAAAAATACTTAGTCAAGAGGCTATCTATTTATTTCAAGGTAGATATAAATCTCTTACTAAATTAAAGTAATAGTGGTTACAAATTAATTCAATAACGAAAAAGAAAATAAAAATAAAACTCTTTTAAGAAGTCAACATATAACAAGAAATAAATTATATTAAAAAAACTACCAATTTCAATTTCAAAAATAACTTTGGAAATGCTATAATTTAATTAAATTTGATTTTGATGGACCAAAAAAAAAAAATGCCAAGTCAATAAATGAAAAGTATAATACAAATCATACTATGATCCAATATTGGTCAGTTAATGAGTTTATTCAAGTATTTTGTTTCTCTATTGTTCTAAGTTGCAAATTAAAAATGAATAAATAAATTAATTAAGTAATAAACATTACATCATCTCCACATAAACCCACTATTTTTCCTAGAACCATACAAAAAAAAGAAGAGCATACTTTTTTTTTATTATATATATTTATTTATTTAAAAAAATTTTTTTGAAATTATATCCGATCAAATAATAAAATATAATTTTTCTTTTCTTGGCCCAAGAAATGATAAATGCTCCTACTCATCCAAACACTCATTAATATAAAAATATAATTTTCGAATTGATTACGACTAAAGCTATTTTAGAATATTCTAAAATCACATTATTCCCCTTCATATTCCCACATTTATATATATATATATATATATATATATATATAGTATAGATTCAAGAAGACCTATGCCTTCCAAATCCAGGAATTTTGGTCCCACCTCGAAGGAGACAACTCTTTTTGGGTGGAAAATGTTTCAACTAAAACTAAAACTAATGTTGGATTTCCTTTTTTAACGGTTTTTGCATAAATCTTTGTTGTGATTGGGATTTAGATACGAGATTTTCTTGATTCTTTAAATATGAGATGTCTCTTTAAGGACCGTAGGATCCAGTAGTTAGTTTCCACCCAACAGCCAGCAAAAGAATCATGGAAGAACTAGTAAAATTTTCAACATAGCAACAGTATCCAAATTTAGCATATTGTTAAGAAGATGTCAAAGGAACTAGATGTGTTGACAAATCTTTTTGTCCATTAAAACAGTCTTCATCTCTCACATAACAAATAACTGGTCATATTTACTCTAAATTGAGAAAATCTCGATCGTCTTTGCAATGCTTCTCCGAGTAATTAACATTCACTTTTGGTAGAACTTTGCTCACTGCCACAAGATAAAATTTTTGCTCTCAAAACCATCATATACAAATAACACATTTCTGTTCTGAAATAGTTACATCTATTGTTCATAAAGAATACTTCATTGTATAATAAACTTTCCATCAAAACCACTTACCTTACTCCTGTTTCTCTAAAAAAAAAAAAAAAAAAAAAAAAAGAATTGCAAAGAGAGAATCAAAATTACATTTGAAAAAAAAAAAAAAAAGTATTTATGTTAAATAGTATCTGATGAAGAGAAAGATCGACATTCTTCCATTCTTTACTACTGTCACTCTCATTTGCTTCTTCACAACACAATACCTCTTTCTTTCTACAAATGCAGCAACATATAATAAGCAAAGCAGAAGAAAGCCTTTGCATTTTAAGGACAAAGTTGATTCAATAAATGATTATGTAACCTTAAGTTCCAAGTCATCTGCTTCTCTTGAGTTTGACAACCCAAGAATTGACAGTGCCTATATTGCTCTCCAAAAATGGAAACGATCAATCATCTCTGATCCCAAGAACCTAACCGCCAACTGGGTGGGATTTGATGTGTGCAATTACACCGGCATCTTCTGCTGGGCTGCTCCTGACGATTCATCTATTCAGACAGTAGCAGGGATTGACCTAAATGATGGAGACATAGCTGGCAACTTAGTTCACGAATTAGGATACCTTACAGACATTGCACTATTACATCTCAACTCAAACAGATTCTGTGGAAAAATTCCAAGAAGTTTCAAGAAACTGAAGCTTCTTCATGAGCTGGATTTAAGCAACAATCGTTTTGCAGGACGCTTTCCTAATGTAGTTCTTGAAATGCCAGAGCTCAAGTATCTTGATCTTCGGTTCAATGAGTTTGAAGGTAATGTTCCAAGGGAGCTATTTGACAAAAATCTGGATGCAATACTTTTGAACCATAACAGATTTGCTTTTGAATTGCCCGATAATTTTGGAAATTCACCAGCTTCCATCATTGTTCTTGCAAATAATGATTTCCATGGATGCCTGCCAACAAGTTTGCTAAAAATGTCAAAGACTTTAAATGAGTTGCTCTTGATGAACAATAACTTGCATTCATGTTTGCCGAAGGAGATTGGGTTGCTTAAGAATTTGCAACTTTTTGATGCAACTAATAACAAGCTGGTGGGAGAGTTGCCCGAGGAAATTGGAGAATTGATACTTTTGGAACATCTAGATGTGTCTCATAATATGCTGAAAGGCACTATTCCTAAGAGAGTGTGCTCCCTGCCAAATTTGCAAAATTTTACTTTTGCTTATAACTATATCACTGGTGAGCCTCTTACGTGCTTGATGCTGGAAGATTTTGACGATACCAGGAATTGTCTGAGGGGTAGGCCAATGCAGAGATCTGTTTTGCAATGTAAAACGGTTTTGTCTAGACAAATTAATTGTGAAGCTTTTAATTGTAACAAGCCTTGCCCTTCTCCACCAACTTTACCACCGCCTTCTCCACCAACTTATTCACCTCCTCCACCATCACCTCCTTCTCATTTGCCACCTCCCCGACCCCCGCCTTCCTCCCCTCATCCTCCACATCCACCTGTTTCTTCACCTCCACCACCATCACCTTCTCTCTCTCCACCAGTTTATTCACCTCCCCCACCATTGTTTTCCCCTCATCCACCACCATCACCTTCTCTTCCTCCACCAGTTCATTTGCCTCCACCCCCACCCCCACCCCCACCAAATCCTTACATTAATTCCCCACCTCCACCCCCACATTTTCCTCCTCCAACTTTAAAGTTCTCACCTCCTCCACCAAGTCCTTACATCAAATCCCCACCTCCACCCATACATTCTCCTCCACTACCTCCTAAGTCCCCACTACCCCCACCAAGTCCACCTCTGCCCAGGCAGTCTCCTCCACCACCTCTACAGTCCCCAGCACCCCCACCAAGTCCACCTTCGCCCATGCAGTCTCCTCCACCACCTCTACAGTCCCCAGCACTCCCACCAAGTCCACCTTCACCCATGCAGTCTCCTCCACCACCTGTAAAATCCCCACCAAGTTCACCTCCGCCTATCCAATCGCCTCCACCTGTACATTCTCCTCCACTGCCTCCAAAATTCCCACCACCCCCACCAAGTCCACCTCTGCCCATGCAGTCTCCTCCACCACCTCTACAGTCCCCAGCACCCCCACCAAGTCCACCTTCACCCATGCAGTCTCCTCCACCACCTGTAAAATCCCCACCAAGTTCACCTCCGCCTATCCAATCGCCTCCGCCTGTACATTCTCCTCCACTGCCTCCAAAGTTCCCACCACCCCCACCAAGTCCACCTCTGCCCATGCAGTCTCCTCCACCACCTCTACAGTCCCCAGCACCCCCACCAAGTCCACCTTTACCCATGCAATCTCCTCCACCACCTGTAAAATCCCCACCAAGTTCACCTCCGCCTATTCAATCGCCTCCACCTGTACATTCTCCTCCACTGCCTCCAAAGTTCCCACCACCCCCACCAAGTCCACCTCCTCCTATGCAGTCTCCTCCACCACCACCCACTTATCAACAACCACCACCACCTTCACATATAGAACCTCCTCTCCCTCCATCACCTCCACCCCAGGAACTTCCGCCGCCGCCGCCACCTTCACATATAAAACCTCCTCTCCTTCCATCACCTCCACCCCAGGAACAATTGCCTCCACCGCCACCACCACCAGCTCCAATATATGATGGCCCATTGCCACCAATCATTGGCACACCATATCCATCGCCGCCTCCACCACCATACTTTTACTAACTTTACATTTTCGCCATCCCTGAGAAGTGAAGCATGTGATACAACATTATTGTAACAATCTACTAATGGAAGAATTCAAGATAAAAATACAAATGAAGAGAGAAGAAAATATAAGGAAAGAGGGGGGTTGTCAGGAGAAAGCATGAATTTTCACGCTTGATTTCAAGGTAATAAGATGAAGATGTATAATTGAGAAAGTAGGTTGCAGGGGTTGTAACTACTGAGAAGAGATTCATATTGGCTATGTTTTTAATGGGAATATCACATTTTATGCCACAATTTATTTTGTACCGCACTTTTCTTCATTGCTTTTTCCTACATGCTGCCTATCATTTCATGTGTTCAGATGCTTTAACATCTGATTCTAATTAGGATTTGAACAAGGATTCTGCATGTTTGCCATTAAATCTCTCTATAGCTAGATAGTTGATTTGTCAAATTCCCTCACTCCTTTGGTTGAATTAAGGATTTCTTTTTTTTTTTTTTTAATTCAGACAGCTTGAACTAATTGGATTATCGATAATTAAATTTTTTACAGAGGCAGATGCTTTAAAAATTGCTGATCTAATGGCAAAATGTAAAGTGTGCTTTTCTTCCTAAAAAGAATCTTGCAGGTTTGCATTAAAGCGAAAAAAAAGATACATTGTGATAGATAGATTTGGTCAATGACCACACAACAGCTTTTTATTGTTCCTTTCTCATCAGCATAAGAAATGATGAGTATCAGAGCATTCACAGTTTTGTTATTATTGCTTAAAGGCAGCCTCCAGTTCTAGATTTTTCAGTGGTTGAAATGTTTTTCCCCTATTTCTGGATAAAAGGTATTATAGATCTACTCTGCCTCCAAATATAAAATTAAGAATGTACGCATGGAATAATTTCACCCGCTAAATGGGCATGTGAAAGGCTTCAGACACTTATTTATCATGTCAGCTTTCTCAGTTGGCTAATCATCTTCTTCCTTTGGCTTCTTAGCTTATTTTTCTTATTCTTCTTTTTCTAGGGTACACAAGTCTTTAGGCAGGTACTCTACTTTTTTCCAGGGTACACAAGTCTTGTTCCACTTCTATCCTCCTCAGGATTGGTAGGCAGGGATTGGTAAAGAGAAGGATGGGGTACCCTTAATACAATTGGGGGACAAAATGGTACTTTTTTTTTTATTAAAAGGATACTAGAAACAAGCTAAAGACAAGTAAACTATATGCCATGTAATAACCAGTGGATGCTGAAACCTGGATAACTTAACAAGAAATTTTGACAAAGCGAGATTCTATGTGCTGCTTGCTCTTCCACCCTTTTAATTGATTCACTTCTAGATAATCATCTTATTCTTTTGATTTGTCCAACAAGAACGCCGTGACTTGGACCCGGAAGATAAGTTATCTGCAATGCAC
The DNA here is from genome assembly GCF_041381405.1 of Jatropha curcas. NCBI lineage: Eukaryota > Viridiplantae > Streptophyta > Magnoliopsida > Malpighiales > Euphorbiaceae > Jatropha > Jatropha curcas. The sequence goes on from NC_143158.1 coordinate 26,468,249, forward strand.
TTCCATATGAATGAGATACGAACCCGTTATAAACAACCTTCAATATATTTTTTTTAATGTGCTCACCTTTTTCTCAGTCACAGGCAAATAGACAACTATGGACCTAGCCACAAGCAGAGTTAAAAAAAACATCAGTTTGAGGGATCAAGAGAGTCGCATAATTCATTTTATAGATAACGAATAATTCAGTGACCAAACTTATCAAGAGTTCAAACAAACTAAACAGGTTCAACAGCTTACCTCAGGGAAGTCAGAGAATTCTAATAACAAACTCTTCTTTTTTCTTGTTTCCCCTCTAGGCCCCAGCCAAGGATACCACAAGCTAAGACGTGGAAAGAGAAATTAGAACATTTTAAAATATATAATGTGCCCTTGCTGGTGAAGACTCCAATTTCCATACACACAGGACTTCGAACCATATGATTTCATATGAAGTCAGGCTGCCAGTAGATCAAGGAACGAAAATTCCGAGTCTCATTCAAAACACTGCTCATATAGCTCAAGAGCTTCAGGCTGAATTAGAAAACCCAATCAACTTTTTAATGCCTGATCAAAGAAAATGGAAAAAGCAGATTCTCTCCCATTTGAGGGTTCGCTTCAGGAGGTAAAGGCTGGAGCAAACCATTACTAGACAAGTCTTCCAAGCCTTTTATATCCTGTTGCAAACGGGTTGCAAGCAAAATTGCATGCTCAAGAACTACAGGATCATCAGTGGGATTCTGAAGAAGGGTAAGCAAGGCCTGCCTATAGACTTGAGTTGCCAGTAACGGCCTTGCAACCTGCCGATTTTTACATATAACTGCCACCTTGATGACATGCTTACAGAGATTTCCCAGTCTTGACCAGGGACAATCGCAGAGGGAGAATTCTGTACCAGGATTCCAAATTGTATATGCCAAACTTCTGTCCGTTTGAGAGATGACTTTTGCAAGTTGGAGATTTTGCTCATCCAACATCACATCAACATCAGAAATGTGAAGAGCCTGATACCAAGCATTAGATAAGAAAGACTCATCCCTTAAACTTGCAAAATATCCACTTTCTAAACTGTATTGATCTAACCAATATAAGGAGTGAAATGCAGTCGTCAAAGTGTGGATTAACCAGTCAATTCTTGCCCAGGAATTAGAATTAGCATGTTGCTCATCAAAAAGCTTGGATTTCAACCTTATGTGATAGGATTCAATTGCAGCCACGGGCTCTGTACCAGCCACAGGGAGAGACCTTATGCCATTATTCCACAACTCTGCATAAGATGAATCAACTCAAGATCCAAATTACAAAATTGTTGCTAAAATTTCCATTTCTCATTTCTGAAGTCCATTCCTATCTATCAATATAGTCCTCAAAACAACTATTAGAGCAATTATTACGTGAATGAATTTCATGTATAGTCAGAATATAAACGAGAGTACATTAGGCTCTCAACCTAAGAAAATGCGAGTAAGGACCAGGCAAGTTGACATTAATGTTCTATGCAAAAGTGGAAGAGATGAATTTATGCATAATCAAGAGTTGTTTATAGTCTTTTTTTTTATTATTATTGGAAGGTTTCTAATTACATTTCAGATAGTTGTATTGAATTGTTTATTAGTCCAATGAAACAAGACATGGATATTGAATACAACCACCAAGAAATAATAACTTTCTATCACTTGAATATTGTAATAGGAAAAAGTTTTCCATTAGCTATAATTGTTATTTTCTGTATCTCACCACATGCGTTTTATTGTTCTGAAACATTTCAATTCATTTGGTTTTTCCTTACCTTACTTTATAAATGAAATATGTCCTAATAACAAACAATTGCTCTAAATAGATTTCATCAGTGTAATGTTAAACAACAACTGGTAAGTATATCAGGAGATCTCATATATTTTGCCATATTCCAGTACACATTTGAAAATAATGACATTGAACAAATTTATCAAATGCAATATTTCAAATTAGGTCTCAATATATTGCAGTTGCTAAGAATTCAAGACCAAGATAATAATCTGTCTCAATATATGATCCTAATAATGACCATTAGAGAAACAATTTCATGATGAAGACTATGTATAAAGGATAACCTATTTCAGAATTTTATGTAAACAGCTTAGACTAAATATGCTATTCACGCTGCTTACTATATAATGTGGCATAGGACCAATGGGAAAATAAAGAAACTACAACGAATCAATAGAAATTGTTTTCAAGTTGAAAAGACAGTACCAGAAACAGATGTGTAAAGGAAAAGTTCCTCCAACCAAAGAAAGAGAAGCTATGTGATACCTAGTTGATAAAATAAAGGATAAATGAAATACACACCTATATATGGTAACCATCTCCTCTTAAAATAATCCATGAAGATACTTTGATCAACATAAACTTGCATGAATTCTTCAACTGCATCCACAGCACTTGGCCCACTTCTTGTAGAGTACAAAATCCAACTCAAGTGCTTAAACATCTCTCGCTGCACATCAATATTGCAGCATTTCTTCAAAAGGCTTCTTATCCAAGCACGACGAACACGCCAAGTGCATAATAGCACCCGACAATGGAAAGCCTCTCTGCAAACGTGAATGACCTTTTATAGATCTGTTCCAAAAACAAAGTTAGGAACATCATCATGAAACTAAAAGATTTACCTTATGATAGAGATGTCAAGGGAAGGATCATCAACTAGAAAGGCATTGGGCCTCCATCCAGGATCCTTGGTTCGGATCTTTTCAGCTAGAGAACCAAACCATTTGTGGGTATCTTGACTAACAAACGAAGAGGCAATGACCCAAGCAACCGGAATTGCATTCCGAGATGAATCAAAAACAAGTAAGGTACACAGAGGATACTGTTGAGAAAAATGGGAGAGTACTAAATTATTATCAAGCACCATAAACATGAAACAGACTAGCTTTTACATAAGTCAGTATACCAGTTGCATTCATAGTCAACTTTAGCCATAATGGTTTCTAAGCCAGAAGTCTCGCCAACTGGGTGACCCGATCCACAGTTCCTAAGTATTTGAAATTCATAAATCATAAAACAATTTGTTGATGAATTCATCATCCTTGAGTAGAAACAGGTTTAGCATGCAACTTCTATGAGTAATTGTTATCACAACTTACCATGTAATTACAAATAACTCCTCAATGCATAGAACATATATATCTGCTCCCAAAAGGCACTTTTTTCCTAAAAATATTTTGAATTAATTTTGAAAAAAGAGAGAGAAAAGCCTCTTAGTCTTTACTTATTTTTATATCCTAATCATTGGTCTGAAATTTTTATTTTATAACCTCAGTGGTGATGAATAATTAAAATGATCCCAAAATCCGAACCTTAGAATTGAAAATCACTTTACCTTAAGTTTCTTCAACCCAAATGTTGAATGAGAAGCTACAGAACCATTATGTCCATATCGGAGCATATGCTGCAACTGCCAATCTGTCTGTATACCCAGAATAAATGGATTCGTTCCAGAGTTTTCTTGGAAGAAAAATACATGCTTCTGATGACGTTGCACCCACAATTTTACACTACAATCATCATTTGCGTGCATTTTGTGCGAAGAATTACGTACAACCCTCTCCATGTTACGAACATCATTCCGAGTAAGAAAATCATCACGGTTGTGGGGGCCACCATGACCCTGCACCACATCTGTGTGATGCTGTATTATATTGTCTAAAGATATCCCAACATAAAGCATAGACATCACTTTCTGGCGCAATTCTTCTGAAATCCTTGGAGCATACATGGCTCTTGTCCCCACAGCATCCAGATCAAGCATCCCATGGCATGGGGCCCCTGTTTTATCCACATGTTTTCTTTGATTATATATGATAAGAGCCAAGAACGGACGGGTGTACAGACGTTTTACAGTAAAATGGCAAAGGCAACCTCTCATCATATGGCGCCTTCCTGGCCTGCTGCCCTTCCCAGTTGCAGGTTTGGCGTTAGAGCCATCCCCTATACCAGACTCATTATCTCGGTAGTCTTCAGGTCCATATGAACACCAATATCTGAAAAAAGGATCAAAATAACTAACACATTACTCAGGTTACTTAGGATATATCTTTACAGCAGAAGAACTTAACGTTGATAAGTCAAAATGGTTCTCTTCTCAAATACTATGTCATTCAAGCCCAGGAATGTAAGGTTGCTGAGCTTCAATGTGAAACAAATATTTGTGCTCCATGACATTTGCCTTAATGATTTGAAGGAGCTCTTGACAAAGAACATATTCATAAAACCAAAATGAAAAGCATCCTTTTAAAATCTTCTTAAAAATAAAAACCGAAAAAAGAACAAGTTGCCATCCAAGACCCACTCACAGGATTGTGACCTACAGTGTATATTCAAGATAGCCGTCAACCCTTGGTTTGCTGATGCTCCCTTCAGATCTCTTTCTCCTCGATTCAATGCGGAAGCTAGCAGGGCATTCCACATTTGAAGATTCCCCTTTTACAAAATCATCAACTCTAGAAAAAGGAACAAGAGCAATATCATCACCACCTTGACGACCGCCTTCTATTTTCACCCACTTTATATGTGACGCGGAAAACTCTGCACAAGGAGGATCTTGCACTGGAAGATTAAGGATATCCTCCATTCTTGGCATCTGCAATTGAAGATGAAAGACAGGACAATGCGGTAACACCAACAGATCCAATGCAAGTAAAGGATCACGGAATCTTGCATTCACCGGCTGGGTTTATATAAACACTATTTTAACTGAAATCCTAATAAAATACTAAGAATAGACATGCACATTGTTTAGAATTTCAATAAATAGATAAAGGACCACAGAGGCAATGTATTTATGATCAGCATCATTTCATTTATACAAATTCTACTGTCATTACAAGCATTCAGACCAGAATAAAAACATAATAAAAATATCTCAAATGTTGAAATTGGCACAATAAAACTCAAATTTTAACAGCATGGGTAAAACTGAAGTTTGATATCACACACAGCAGAAATAGCAATAAACACAAAAACTAAAGCAACTAACACAAAGAACATAGGATACAAAAACAACTGAACATGACAATTGAAGATACAAAAATCAACAAAAAAGAAAAGATCCATAGTCAACAATGTTATTGTATTTTCTCCCAGAAGTTCATTATATTTCTAAAAAAATATTACGAGAGGAGAAGAGGGACAAAACTCACAAACAGGAGGGTAACTGATCCTGATACAAGAAAAGGAAAATCTACAATTATAAATTCAATACTATACAAAAGATCTCTCCAATCCCTTTGCATATCATAGAAGTGCATATTAATAACTATAGAACGCTTAACTGCTGGCATATCTCACATTATATCCCCATTTAGGCTTCATTTGGCTAGCTTTATTTTATTTTATTTCACCATTTGAGAAGTAAAAATCAAAAAAGCAATATTTAGCATACATTAAAAAATAATATATAAAAACCAAGAAATTTTTCACATTTGATAAAATTGAAAAGCGAAAATACACTTCTTGTAGTAATTTCCCTGTTCTTTTCTCATGTGAAACAAGATCTTTTACATTTATTACATTCTTCCGATTGCATTTATGTTCTCTTTTAGTAAATCAAAATTTGTAAAAAGTTATCTTCAGGAATCAAAAATAAAAAATCAAGAAGGCCAAACCAAACAATGCCTCAATATCTCCAACTTGATCTTAGCGTTTTTGAACAAGAATAAAATAAAGTGAACATCAATTTAAAAAATTGAGCAAGAATATAGATTTCTAAGAAAACAAATAATGCAAGCTACAGAGAAAGCGAAAAAAATACTGAAAGCTTATATTTTTATAAGGTTTCAATTAATATCTAAACAATAACTACATAATAATACTAAAACTGATAATAAAACAATTACCAAAAAAAAATTGATAATAAAACCTGCTGAATTAACAATATTTCAACAAAAATTTACCTTGGTTTCATGGCCGCCCTTCATGATACCTCAGAGAAATGAAGCAGATAATCTAAGGAGCTGCAAAAAAACTGATTAAATAAACAAAATTCAAGTTAAAAGAAAAAAAATTGAAATGCAAAATCAAGAGCTTCTCAAAATTAGCTTGAAATCAATAGGGAACGGAACTTTCCAAATCAAGAAAAAATTTTTAAAAAAAATTCAGAGAAGTTGTAGAGATCGAAAAATGGAAACTTACCTAAAGAAATGGAAGAAAGTAAGAGAGAGTGAAGGATAAGATCATAAGAAGCCCAAATTGCAATTGAAATTGAAATAAGCAAATTAGCTCTCTTCGGGAACTCGCTCTCTGCAACTGCAAGCTTGGAAACAGTGATCATGCTGGAGTCCAATTACTCAATTACCAAAATGTTCATATCTTTGTACGAAATTATCAAAATACCTAGTTTTGTCTTTTTAGTATGTCGGGGATATTGTTGGAATATTTTTATTTGTACTAAATTTATTTTCTCACATATAATATACTACCTATCTTCCACGATAGATATCCTCTCTTTAAAAAAATTACTTAATTTGTCTTTGTTACTGTTAAAGTAAAATTGACTATATTATTTTTAATTTAATATTAATTTTTTAAAAAAAATTATTAAATTAAAATAATAATTATTAATTATATATAAAGAGTAAATATATATTTATTATTTTGTAAAACTATAAATATAACAAATATTTTAGAACAAACTATTTTATCAAATTAAAATACTAAATTTTTTTTTAAGACGTATTTTTCGCCGATGACTATGCTTTTAAGTTTTCAAGTGGAGTACCCATACAAAGGTCATTTTAAATTATTTTGCAACAAATCGTATAGTTCCAAATATTTTTTTATAATTTAAGCTCAATTTTATTAAAATATGTGGAATTAAAAACGAATGTTACAAAATTTAAATATGTGGAATTTGAAAACAAATTCCACGAAATTAAACATCCAAATTTTTATGATTTAAAATTACCTCTCTTTCTACAAAGTGAATTTTAATTTTTTTTTTTTTTTTTGCTTATTTAACTTGCTAATCTTATTAAAACCATTTAAAAATGAGATTGTTTTTAGGAAAATATAGATCTCATTGTTTGTTGTTAAAGAAAAAAAAAAAGAAGAGAAATTTTTTTTAATTTTCATTTTTTGTTTTAATACTTTTTTAGGATTTTTTTAACTATTAAGTAGAAAATAAACATTCAAGTAAATATAATATATATTTAAATATAAATAAATATATATATATATATATATATATATATATATATATATATATATATATATATATATATATATATATATATATATATATATATAATCCTAAAGAAAAAAAAAATTCAAGAAGCCTACATCGCACTCTATTCTTTCAACATTATCTTTTTTTCTTTTTTTACAAATTTTTTAATTTTTTAATTAATTTTTAAACATTTATTTTTCTATATCAATATCTAATTTAACATATATCTAAAATTTTAAATAATTAATAATGTAAAACTTTTGAATTTTTGAATTTATTTTGGATTTTAAAATTAAAAATTTTTAATTTTAAAACTTTTGAATTTCTTTTGTTATTTTCAAATTAAAATTTTAAAAAAATTTTAATTATATATATATATATATATATATATATACCTTCATATTAATCATTTCCAATGATTTTCTTCCACAATGGGTTTTTACTTATTTTTTGTTGCTTTACAATTCTCTTATTTTTTATTGCTTTATTTATTTATTTCTTTATTTTTATATATGTGTGGTTTTTTGTTTTGCAACTTCAATCCAGAAAAGTTAATTCTTTTACTTCAATTCAAATAATGTTAATTCTTTTTTTTCGATCGATGTAATGTTAATTTTTTGATCTCTTTTTCCTTTTTTTACATTTCAAATTTTTTTGTGCAATTTTTATGGTTTTCCTTTTTTTTTTTCTTTTTCTGTATATTCTGTAATTTCTCTTCTCTTTATTATGCAGGTATGAAAAATATTATGTTGATGGAGATGGAGAAAAAAAAAAGGCTAATTATTAATCCATTTATGTATTTTTTTAATTTATTATTTTTAGTAAATAATAGAAACTTATAAATTTTTTTATTCATCGCTTCATATTCATATATACGTAAATTTTAGTTATTTATAATTTTTTTAATTCATGTAATTATTATTATAATATATATATATATATATAATTTGTTAAATCAGTAAATTTGATGATTTGAGTATTTGAATTTTGACAGAGTTTCGCTAAAATTAGATAGAGAAATATATGTATAGTTTATATTTATTTATTCATCATCATCGTCTTCTTGCCAAGAGAAATCTCTTTACTTAATATAGCAAGTGAACATTTACACCTACCTATTATTAAAATAATATTCTTATTATTTAAATTTTGTTATCATTTATATCAAATAATTATATTTTAAAAATTAATATTCATTTACAATAATAATCTATATCTATATTTGAATTTTATATTTTTATTTTTTTATTTGATCATTTAAAATACTTTTTATGTTTAAAAATTATTATTTATTTAAAATAATTAACCATATTTATATTTGAATATTTATTATTTTTTAGTTTTAGATTGAATTGTTTAATTTTTTGTGTCCTCTATTTAGAATAATATATGTCTTTCAAATTTGCAATTCTATATATCTTTATTTATAAGTAATACTTATTGTTTAGGGCTGTATGTTGTATGTATTTACTTATTATATTTTAGTTTATATATATATATTATAATTTTTTATTTGCTTTTTTTTTTATTTCTTTAAAGTTGTAGAATTTATTTTTTTATAAATATTTATTTTTATATGTGCAATAAAAAGTAAACATCTAATACAATATACAATAACAAAGTAATAAAGCAACCCAAGCATCTCCGCCTAGTTTATAATAAATTATACACATAAAATAAAAAAAAAACTAATTTCTTATTTCAATATAATTAGTTAAATTCTCAAAATTATTATCACTATTAAAAAATATATTAATAATGTTTATGTATTTTTTTATGTAGGTCATACGATGCATGATTTTTACTATTACACACCTTATGAAAAGTTTTACATTATACTTAAGAAGACATATCTTAGCATCACAACTTTTCAATATATCTTAATAAGATACAATTTATCATTTTATTATATAATTGTACTATTTTTGAATGATATTATAAAATATTTTTTCATCTTTTAATATTATTCCGCACATCGTGCAGATTAAAAAAACAATTATATTTTCAAATAATATCATATAGGAGACAAAAAATTAAATTAAGATTAATAAATAAAAACTATTTTGTTTGGAAATAAGAAAAGAATATAAGAAAAGAATTCCGATAATTTTCTCTTCAAATTAGAAGGAAAAAAAACTATAAAAATTAATTTGTAGAGAAAATTTAATTTTATTTTGCTTTTATCCAAAAAAAAAATAAGTAACAAAAGTTTTTTCAAAAAAACAATTTAATCCCTTCTTTTTTTTTTTTTTTGATTATTCATTAAGAAAAAAAGAAACAAAAATAAATTAAAAAAAAACACTTGATCACGCGATACAGGAATATACACGATAAGATAATTTTAAAAAAATTAGAAAATTCACATGATTAGGACACATTACACTACATATGTATAGTATATTAATATTCAATATAATTAGTTAAATTCTCAAAATTATTATCACTATTGAAAAATACATTAATAGTGCGTGTGCATTTTTTGATGCAGGTTATACTAGGGGTATCAAAATGGATCACAACACGCGAAATAAATGAATTAGGGTTGAGGTTAAAAGAGTTCATGCCATAAACGAGTCACCCATTTCTGACACGAATATAAACATGTTGTGTTGCGGGTTGACACGCGGATTAGACGAATGCCCGTTTATTTAAGAGTGAAGAGATAATTTTAGCGTTATATAAATACTCCAACTAAAACCTATTTAAATTTTATTGTTCGTATTACTTTTTTATTTTAATTATGAATCTTGTAGAATTAATGCATTTTACGTGTGAAAATTTATTTTAAATGTGAATGAAGTTAAATAGGTTAAAAGTTAGAAATACTATAAGCAGGTTAAATGGGTCGTATATAGGTCAACACATCCACTTAACCTATTTATAATATTAAACGGGTTACAGTAGTGGTATATGGGTCAACACCACCCACTTAACATGTTTATGATATTAAGCGGGTCAAACGTGTCATATTCGTGTCAACCGTCTAATTTTTGTGTTGTGTTTGTGGCAAAGTTATAAAAAATTATTTCATCTTTTGATATTACTCCGCGTATCACGCGAGTTCTAACACTAATATATATAAAAACTGAAACATAGAGAAATCTCAACTTTTTCTTTGTTCAGTATTTGATTTTTCTTTTTTAACAAATTTTTTAGGCTTTTCCTAATTCTACTTGCATTTGATTGGATGTATTCCGTGGTTGCCTAGCTTTTATAGTTCTTTAATCCATTGATGATTTTACTTCAACCTTTTTATACCCAAATTTGATTTTGATTATTGCTTATCGGGATTTTCTGACTCTATGATCAGGTAGATATCGCAAACTTCCTGCCTTTTTACTTCTCTTTATTTTATATACTTCATTTGAGCATTTAAATGTTTAAACTTGTCTTTGATTATTTATGGATAGCCTTAATGAGACCTTGGTCAGCAGAGTTCCTGGCATTTATATGCTGTGCATACAGGTTCTGTTTGGGCACTTGCCAGCACCCCAACATTTAGTCATGTTTATAGTGGTGGGAGGGATCGTTCTGCAAGTAGATTTTCTTGCAAGCCAAACTGATGAAATCTACCCATTTTCTTATGTATTTCCTTTTATTTTTTAGTTTTAACATTCAAATTTTGGATGATCAATTCTGTTTATACCTTAGTTGTACTTGACGAACTTGGCAACAAGAGAGAGCCTTTTGCTTTGAGGAGCATCCCATTTTGCAATTGGCATTGCATGACAGATAATTGTACTTTTTTAAGGAGGCGACCTGGTCAGAAGGACATTTATCCATTTCTGATTTTTTTTTATATCAATAATTTATCATGTTAGTTCTTAAATTTGATATACACGCTCATTCTGATTCGGAGGAATCATAAATATTGTATGATTGGAAATTAACTTTATGCCATGCTCTTATAGCTAGCTGTTCTGTGGGAGTTGTTTTACCCGTATACTCCACTTTCAAGGCCATTGACAAAGAGATCAAAATGAGCAGCAAAAGTGTGCAGGTTAGCAGGTTTCTTTTACTTGGTGTGAGGATGGATAGTCCAAGACAAGCTCTATCTAATGTCGCCATGCAACATATGAATTTAGAAAGTTCCAAGCTGTGCCCAAAAAGATAACTTATCTTCCATATCTTGCTATGTTCTTTTACAGACTAAAACCATCTTATTAATCAAAACCATGTATTTTTTGGACTTAATTTTAGCCTATCAAAATGGTTTTTTTTCCCAGAGAATCTGAACTATAGAATTTGATTTTAGAAAAAGGAAGGGTCGAAGTCTATGTTAATCAAATCTCATGGATTTATTATTCCTTGATCATGTTTCACTTTTTGAAGGGTTCCAATGTATTATCATGTGAAGTTCGTATTCCTAGGAATGGAAAAAAAAAAAAAAAAAGAAAATAATAATGAATTTGGTTTATATTAAAGATGTGAAAGTAATTTTATTTTAATTGATATTTTAGATGAAGCTCTATTGTAATATCCAAGCATGTGATAATATATGATTTCACAACAAATACATGAAACTATTTGATTTTTTCATAGAAATTTCTCCTACTGCAAATCTCCCTCTCCATGTGAATATTCACATGTTTTAAGTTAACCATATCAAACATAAAAATTTATTTACAAATAAATTTCATATTTTAAATTCATTTATATCAAACAGAATGAAACTCAAAGTCAAATTAATACATGATGGTTATTATTTTTAATAACTGACTATGAGGTTCCCAATTTACAATTATATTAACGTCTAAAATAGCCTCTTTTAATTGTCAATTGATTAAGAATTTGATTCTTGCTATAAAATATAGGAAATAGAGAGAATATCAATAAACTAAGTAAGGAGAATATAAAAAGAGTAATTGTTGATCATTAGAAAAGTGTTACTAAATAGAGTTAAGGTACCTCTATTTATAGGTACAAGATACACCCCAAAAGTCATAACCATATATTCCAAAGGATATAACATTATATTCCAAATAACATAATCATACACTCGAAAAGACATAACTTTATATTCTAAATGACATGACTTTACATTCCAAAGGACACAACAATAATGGATATCCACATAATTATAATATTTATAACACTTCCCCTTGGATATTCATTACAAATAATATGATTCATTAAAACTTTACTAAGAAAAACATGTGGGAAAAATCTTAATCAAGGAAAAAGAGTACATTTTCTTTTCTAAAATACGCGAGAATATATTGTCTCATTAAAAACCTTTACTAGGAAATTCCAGTGGGAAAAACCTTGTTAAAGAGAAAAGTAGTACAGTGCGTATTTACTTCCTCTCATGAAAATATCACTATATGTCTTTTCCTTTAGTGTATCATTCTTTCAAGGAATATAATATATTTTAACATTATCTCTATACAAATTTATGGAGCTTCTTTTTATATGAGCATACTGTATGTACTTTGTACATATCAAAATATCAATTTTAACTAGACACGTTACTAGCTTGCTTCATAACTTTTGACGTCTTTCATAAATAAAGAAATGTAAATCATATAAACATTTTGTATTTTCATACCCAATCAAAATTGATATGAGATTAACATGAACTCATATTTATTAAAATATATGTTCAACTTCACTCAGTTTTCATATTCAAGAAGAACTATAATTTGCTAATAAGTTTAAAGAAAATGTTACATAAGTATAATGATCCTCAAGATATATACTCAATATGGTACTATGGTACTTCTAGACATAGTATTTTTATTATTGCACAAAGATAAGATACTTCAGGACCAAAGAATTCTTTATCATTTTTTGAGGTCAAAATTAGTTGTTAATCTCATTAAATAACCTCACAACTATCAATTTCATTAATGAATGAGTTCTATCCATATAAAATAATTCCAATCCCTTAGATTATTAGTACTAATTAATAGACATAAATTCCATTTATAAAATGCTCGCTTTTTAGGATGAGAACAAAATTATATATTCAAATTCTTTCATCTCAAATCCCTTCTTTAAATTCTTCACTGCATTTCATAGCTCTACTGGAGTCCAATGAGATTTATATCATCAATATACACAGCAATATGTTGATCTTTTTATAAAAGCACATGCACAAATTAAGTAATTTATGTAACATTCATTTATCATATATATACTGAGGCGATTGTATCACATGCGTTTGGATTGCTTCAATCCATACAAAGATTTGTTATATGCTTCAGACATTTTAAATCCTTTAGGGACTTTCATATACTTCATCAAAAAAAGAATAAATCCTTCAGGGATTTTTATATTTTATATCAAATGAACCATATAAATAGCAATCATTTTATGTCTATATGCTCGATAAACTTATATTCAAGATACTCATCACTTTCCACAGTATTAAGCGGCATAGCAAATGTAAAATACAATTGATATTTATTTTGTATCGATTTTATCTTTCCTTGACATGACATAACTTGTCGAGGTCTCATTATTTTTATCGAATTCATTGATTTCAGGTATCTAAGTTCCTTTTGGTAATTTATCAGTTATATCTAAGGTCTCTTTTGGAGTTTACTCTTCTAGAGTTTTTCTTTATATAATTTGCACATATAACATATTTGCTCCTCTTCATTTTCAATGATTCCTGTCCTTGGACCTGATCAATCTACCACGCTTCAGGCTGTTGGGAAAAAATTACGCAAAAAATCCCTAATAAATCAGAAAATAACACACAATTTGATAACGGAGTTCGGCCAATCTTGCCTACGTCTCCGGACTGCCACAGATCTTTTATAGGAGAAAAATAAATACAGTGTTTACATACACTCACAACTCTTTATTCAAGAATACCCGAAAAATTAAGCTTAATTTTTCTTCTTGAATAATCACTCTATTTTTCTCTCTCACAATTGCTCTCTCACAATTGCTCTCACTCTCACAATTGCTCTCTCACAATTGCTCTCACTCTCTCTGTCTTGTTGGTGTAAGTAAATGGAAATTCTATCCTCTATTTATAGGAGAGAAAATACGTGAATGAGTGAAAGAGCTATGCAATTCAAATGCAAATTGGCTACCAATTCCAATTTGCACAAATTTAACATGTGCCACCGACCTTCATTATTTTCTTCCTGCCTTTGTTGATTAGTAGAATACAAATGCAAATTTGCCACATGTTTGTTTTATTTTCAACCTTTGCCAACATACTTTGACAATCTCCCACTTGAAGACTGATTTTAATCTGTCTTCACACATCAATCACGTGGCAGTCTTCTCTGGTCTATTATTCTAGCAGGCCAACTGAAGTTGAGCACAACTTCAGTTTGTCAATGGTCACCACTTTTGTTAACATATCAGCTGGATTCTTGTTTCCTTGAATCTTCTCTAACTTTAGCACATCATTCTCAAGCAGAGACCTGATGAAATGATATCGAAGACCAATGTGTTTAGTTCTAGAATGAAATGCTGAATTCTTTGCCAAATGTATTGCACTCTGACTATCACTGTACAAAACATTCTTTTCCTGCTTGAATCCCAACTCTGTTAACAAACCTTGAAGCCATATCATCTCTTTGCTGGCTTCTGTCACTGCGACATATTCAGCTTCTGTTGTGGATAGAGCTACAATCTTCTGTACTTGTGACATCCAACAAACAGCTGTAGTACCAACAGTGAAAATATAACCTGTGGTGCTTCTTCGGTGATCAATGTCGCCTCCATAGTCTGCATCTACATAACCTTGTACTTTTAGTTCTCCTTTACCAAAGTACAAACACTTTTCAGTAGTGCCTCGTAGATACCTCAAAATCCACTTTACCGCTTCCCAATGAGCTTTCCCTGGATTTGACATATACCTGCTAACAACTCCCACTGCATGGCCAATATCTGGTCTCGTACAGACCATCGCATACATCAAACTTCCTATGGCTGAAGCATAAGGAATTTTGGCCATGTCTTTTCTCTCTTCTTCCGTCTGAGGGGACTGGTCCTTGGATAGGCGAAAATGACTAGCCAAGGGTGTGCTGACCGGCTTAGCATCATTCATGTTGAATCTTTGCAATACACGATTGATGTAATCCGCCTGAGATAACTGCAACACCTGTTTTTGCTTATCTCTCGTGATTTGCATTCCAAGAATCTTTTTCGCTGGACCCAAGTCCTTCATGTCAAATTCTTTTGACAATTGCTTCTTCAAGTTTCTGATATCATCCATATTTGAACCTGCTACTAACATATCATCAACATAAAGCAGTAAAATGATATAACTGGACCTGTATCTTTTGAAGAAGCAACAGTGGTCAGCGTTGCACTTCTGGAAGCCTTCATTATGCATGAAACTGTCGAACTTTTTATACCACTGTCTTGGAGCTTGTTTCAGTCCATACAAGCTCTTCTTGAGTTTGCACACCATATTCTCTTTTCCTTTTTCTGAGAATCCTTCTGGCTGGTACATGTATATCTCCTTATCCAAGTCTCCGTGAAGAAACGCTGTCTTTACGTCCAACTGCTCAAGGTAGAGCCCTTCACTGGCAACAATACTCAACACAGACCTGATAGTATTGAGTTTTACAACTGGTGCAAATATGTCGGTGTAGTCAACTCCTTCCTTCTGCTGGAACCCTTTGACTACCAGTCGAGCTTTGTATCTCTTGGAACCATCATGTTCCTCTTTCACTCGATACACCCATTTGTTGTGAAGTGCCTTCTTTCCCACGGGTAACTCAGCTAGTTCCCATGTTTGATTGGAGATTAAAGACTTCATTTCGTCTTTCATGGCAAGCTCCCACTTGCTGGCATCTACCGTTTGACATGCTTCCTCAAAGCATTCAGGTTCTCCTCCATCTGTTAATAACAAATAATTCATATATTTTCTGTTAGGCTTTGGAGGACGTTCAGACCTTCTTAACGCTTGTGGAGGAGAAGTTTGTGGTGTGTCGATCGATTCCTCCGATTGAGGATCTTTAACTAACTCATTTGGCAGACTTTTTGAGATGTCGTCCACCTCTACAAACACTGGCCCTCTCTGTTCTGAGTCGCTGGCAACTGTGTCATGTCTGTTCTTGTACATCATTCTTTCATTAAAGACTACATCTCTGCTGCGAATCACTTTCTTGTTTTCTTCATCCCAAAGGCGATATCCAAACTCATTTCCGCCATAGCCGCTGAAAATGCATTTCTTAGATTTGGGATCAAGCTTATTCCTGCCATGATCACTTATATGCACATATGCTACACAACCGAAAACTCTTAAGTGTGAGAGTTTTGCTTCTTTTCCACTCCATACCTCTTCTGGTATTTTGTGCTCCAATGGTACCGATGGACCTCGGTTGATCAAGTAAGCTGCTGTGTTGACTGCTTCTGCCCAGAACTGCTTTGGTAAGCCTGATTGTACACGTAAGCTTCTGGCTCTTTCTGTTAACGTTCGATTCATGCGCTCAGCTACACCATTGTGTTGAGGCGTGCCTGGCACGGTTCTCTCCATCTTGATTCCATGCTCATAGCAGAACTTCTTGAACCTGGTGTCTTCATATTCACCACCATTGTCGGTTCTGAGCTTTTTGATCTTCAATCCTGTCTCATTTTCAACCATAGCTTTCCAAATTTTGAAAGCATCAAATACTTCTGACTTATATTTTAGAAAGTAAACCCAAACTTTCCGAGAGTGATCATCAATAAAAGTCACAAAGTAGTGTTTCCCACCAATGGATGAGACAGTAGTTGGTCCCCACACATCGGAGTGAACAAGCTCAAGTTTCTCCTTCTTTGGGGTTCTTCTATTTGTCTGAAAGCTAACTCTTTTCTGCTTTCCAAATATGCAGTCTTCACACATGTCAATTTCAATTGACTGAAGACCTGGTAGTTTTCCCTGTGAGTGCAGAATCTTCATTCCTTTCACACTCATATGGCCAAGCCTCTGATGCCATATATTGGGAGTTTCACTGTTTGCTGCAACAACAATGGAATAGCTTGCTCCTCCTGTGCTGTAAAGGGTACCACTCTTACTTCCACGAGCAACCATCATTGCACCCTTTGTAATCTTCCACTTATCACCGTGGAAGGTTGTTGTGTAGCCTTCGCTGGCCAACTGGCCTACTGAGATTAAGTTCTTTCTCAGGTCAGGAATATGTCTGACATCCTTCAACTCCCATGTAGACCCATTCAACTTAATCTTCACTACTCCTTTACCAACAATATTACATGGTTGGTCATTACCAAGGTATACTTTTCCAAAGTTTCCGGGGGCATACCTTTCAAGGAGTTCTTTTTGTGAAGTTGCATGGAATGACGCACCGGAGTCTAAAACCCAAGACTCCTGCTTGCTCTCCAAAGAGCATATAAGTGCATCATCTTCCCCTGAGGTGGAGGCAACATTTGCTTCTAACTTCCCCTCCTGGTGTTTAGGTGCATTCTTGCACTGATTTTTGTAGTGCCCAGTTTTTCCACAATTCCAACATTCGATGGACTTCGTGTTATTGAAATTGTTGGGATTTCTAGATTTGGACCTCCTGTCCTTTGATTTGCCTCGGTAGTTCGATCTACCGCGTCCATTCCCTCTGGTTGAATTTCTTCCTCTTGATTCTGTATGCAAGACTGAAGAAGTTGAAAGTTCACCTGACTCTCTCCGTCGGATCTCTTCACTGAGAACCAGGTCACGAACATCATCAAATTTTAACTTCTTGCTTCCGGACGAGCTACTCACAGCTGTGACAGTAGCATTCCAACTTTCTGGTAGGGAAGACAAAAGTATCAATGCTCGTACCTCTTCATCAAATTCAATTTCAACTGAACTCAATTGGGTTGTCACTGTATTGAGTTCATTGAGATGTTGGGCCACCGATGCGTTTTCCATCATTCGTAGATTGAATAACCGCCTCATCAAGTGAACTTTATTTGCGGCCGATGGCTTTTCGTACATATTGGAAAGAGCCGCCATAAGACCCGCCGTGGTCTTTTCTTTTGCTATGTTGAAGGCAACATTACGGGAGAGGGTTAAACGAATAACGCCAAGTGCTTGTCTGTCTAGAAGATTCCAATCTTCTTCCTTCATAGCCTCTGGCTTTGTTCCGGAGAGAGGTTGGAAAAGACCTTTCTGATACAGATAGTCCTCTATCTGCATTTTCCAAAAGCCAAAATCTGCACCGTCGAATTTTTCAATTTTCGACTTTCCTTCATCTGCAGCCATTGCTCCCACTCAAGTCTGACTCCGACTTGATTGTTAGTATACGTGAATAGTAGCTGTGAATAGTAACCGTACACGTAAATAGTAACCGTACACGTGAATAGTACTGTACGTGAATAGTGACCGTATACGTAAATAGTAACCGTACACGTAAATAGTACTATACGTGAATAGTGCTGGGCTTAACAGTGACGGACTCAGCAACAGTAACGCCAATAGTACTGTTCACCACCAACTTTCAGTTACTGTTTTACTATTCACCACTAAGTCGATTCTGCAATGACTTTCCGAGCGGACAACACCGATAGACTCGTCGTAATTTTCTGATCGTCGTGGTATATTTGTTTTCAGAGTATATCCACGGATCCGGTACCGCTCTGACTAGCTGGACCTGCCAAAACCTTTGGCTCTGATACCAGTTGTTGGGAAAAAATTACGCAAAAAATCCCTAATAAATCAGAAAATAACACACAATTTGATAACGGAGTTCGGCCAATCTTGCCTACGTCTCCGGACTGCCACAGATCTTTTATAGGAGAAAAATAAATACAGTGTTTACATACACTCACAACTCTTTATTCAAGAATACCCGAAAAATTAAGCTTAATTTTTCTTCTTGAATAATCACTCTATTTTTCTCTCTCACAATTGCTCTCTCACAATTGCTCTCACTCTCACAATTGCTCTCTCACAATTGCTCTCACTCTCTCTGTCTTGTTGGTGTAAGTAAATGGAAATTCTATCCTCTATTTATAGGAGAGAAAATACGTGAATGAGTGAAAGAGCTATGCAATTCAAATGCAAATTGGCTACCAATTCCAATTTGCACAAATTTAACATGTGCCACCGACCTTCATTATTTTCTTCCTGCCTTTGTTGATTAGTAGAATACAAATGCAAATTTGCCACATGTTTGTTTTATTTTCAACCTTTGCCAACATACTTTGACACAGGCGTGCAATAGATTTATTAACATAGGCAATTTATCATTCAAGGACTTTAATTCTAATAGAATTCTAGCAATTGATTTACGATAGTTTGCAAATAACTATCTTTAGAACTTCTAATTCACACAACCTTGTGAAATGATCAAAATTTGATAATAATACTTATTTTCAGTAATTAGCATTTTTCAGCTGCTTATTCTGTCCCCCCTAATGTCGGGTTCTATGACAATCAACAAATTTGATGATAGATGACTATCTTTATTTAAAATTCTAAATATTGATATAAAATTTCATACCTGACATATTTGTTACCTCCTCTGAGGATGCATAATTAAAAGATGAAGAATTTATAATAATTTATTGTCTTGATGTGAATAATTGTCATTTTATATAATAACAATATCGCTATACATAAATATGGAGCTTTGTTCTCATAAAAATTACTTTGAGAACATAACCATTAAAGTTCAATAATTTGAAGAAACTTTCGGTTCTTAATAAATATCGGTATAAAGATTTAGTTATTGATTCGAGATAGCGCAGCCGATCATTGCCAAACAATAAAAATATTCGAGTTTGTAAACTTCTAGTTTACAACTATATTCATTACAATTATTATCTCTATATGATATTCATTTCTGCGAATATCCTTAAAATAAATTTCTATAAGATTAAAGAGATAATAATATATAATACATAAAAGTCATTTCTCTAATCTCTTCAAGAGCCTTTAATAATTATTTTAGTATGAAAGCCAAAATTTGTTTTCATATATTGTTGTGTACAACAAGTATAAAATTAACATGCCATATTATCTTTTTCTACTTCTAATGGTAAGTTTTTTTTATTATTATTATTACTTGTGGTTACCACAATTACAAAGATCAGTAATTTGATAATGATCTTATTAACATTCTCAACGATAAGAATATTATTATTGTGATACTAGCACCCAATATTATATGTGATTGCATTCACTTCAGTGGATGAAAAAATTCAATTGAGTGGGTTTCATTTCATGGCATCTTCTATATAAGGATTATAAATTTATCATTATTTTTGTTTATGACCAATATTATCATATACTGTTTTCATTCACTCCAAGGAATGAAAACAAATCTTATATTCAAAATCAACAATCGGTATATTAATTTTTTCTTTTTTTTTTGATAATGCTACTACATGAGCATATCCAAAAGTACAAAAATATTATCCATAATTTATGGATTAAATAATATTATCATTAATAAATAAATCTATCAGATCTCATAATATGTACCACATAATTTGTTTTAATTGAAATATATCCAAAAGGAAATATAATATTGTGTTAGCCCAATTATTTATTTATAATTTTCTAGCTATATATTTCAAAATTAATATTTCCTCAGATTATTCTAAAAGAAGTGGATATTTAATTATTAAATATCTAGTGAAAAAAAATTATTGCTTTAGTGCAATTTCGATTAATTTTTTATTTTATTCCTTATTGTGTCTTCAGAACACTTGATATCCATATATAAAGATAAATAATTCATAATTAATATATTAAAAGTCACAAAACCAAGTTATATAGGATTTGACATTATAAAACAACAATATCTTATAAAACAACAATATCATACTAATTTGATTTTAGAATTGTGGTATATGTAATAACCAATCAAATATAAAATTTAAGGTTGAATTTATATTTATAATTCATATCTAAAATATATATGAGACAAAATTGTATGTAGAATTACCTATTAAATGTAAACAATCTTACGTATAACACTTTTAATTTTGGTTATCACAGACCATAAGTTACCATCTCTTTAACCAATTTCAACAAGAAAGCACTATAGAAGTTGATCAATAAAGTAACACAGAAAATCAAAGAAGTGATAGAACGAATTCATATAATTTTGTTAGAGTTTCGTGCAAAATGGCAAAGTCTCGTGCTGATAATGTATTATAAAATATAGGAAATAGAGAGAATATAAATAAACGGAGTGGGGAAAATATAGAGAGAGTAATTCTTGTTCATATTAGAAAAGTTTTACTTCATAAAGTTAAGGTAACTCTATTTACAGGTAGAAGATACACCTCAAATGTCATAACCATACATTCCAAAGGACATGACCTTACATTCCAAAGAACATAATCGTACACTTAAAAGGATATAACCTTATATTCCAAATTACATAACATTACATTCCAAAGGACACAACAATAATGGATATCCGCATAACTATAATATTCATAACAATTCTTAAATTATAGTCAAACCAATTATAAGGTCCTAACTTGTGATTTCCCTTTGCAGTTTGACCATTCTTATGATTTCAACTAAGACTTTTCCACAGGTAACAGTTACCATACTCGTTTATTATATCGAGTAATGCATAGCAGGTACTCAAAAACCTATATTGGTACCATACCCGTATCCGTTATGAATAATAATTTAACTCTTATCTGTTCCTAATCCATTTATAACTACTCGTACCCTTATTAAATGGATTGAAATGGGTGGATACCTTAAAATACCCATCTTGCTTCCATCAGTAAGACGAAAAGAGCAAAGTGTTAATAAAATATAATATAGAGACTTAGTAGCTAATTTTTGAAAATAAAGATTTTTGTGGGTTAATTTAACTATGACTCCTCAACTAATTCATTTTTTTCTCAAATTTAAATGTGGTATATTTTTTTATTTTTTCACTTCCTCTTTTTTTTCTCATTTATATTATGAAAGAAAAAAAAGTAAAGAAAATCAGAGCCATGAATCCATTACAGACAACATTAGACAATTACTCTTTAATTAAAACGTGCATATAATTCATAAATTCACCTATAAACTTTTCAACTTTAATATAATGAGACCTTTAATTTTATGAATGACCTATAGTACATCTAACTTGCAAATTTTATTAACTTTGCATACTTTTCTACAATAACAACAATAATTTTTAGGATATTACGACTTTTGTAAGTAAAAGATTGATTTAATATGTAATCTATATAAATTTTGGAACTAAATTTTCATATTTTTAACTGTTTATTAGGGGGTTTAATTAATCAACTATGCAATTTGAAGTACATAATAAAATGATTTTATAAGTTATAGTGTTTAATAAATGCAGTTTTATGAGTTGGAGTGTTTGAAGAGTCAAAATAAAAGTTCATGGAGTCACAAGATTAAAATTAGTGTTCTGAGAACTGAACTGATCATTGAATTAGTAAAGATATAATTCATTGGACCAAGAGGTTTGACCAAGATCTCAATACGGTTGAGCCGAATTTATATATAATATTTGTAAATATATTTTTAAATACAATTGAAAGATAAAATTTATAATACTAAATAACTTTTATAAAAAAAAAGGGTAAATGAACTTATATTGTTCATCATCCAATTAAGTGAAATAATTCAAAATTTCTACTATATAATTCTATAAAATTGTCATCAATCAGTCAAATTCAACAATTCAAATGCAATACTACAACGCTGCAATCTATAAGTACTCAATATTTAATCCAAAAAACATATCTAATAAAATAAAATTTAAAAAATTATCAGTAAGTTATAACTAGTTGAATAATTATCAGAATTATTAAAAAACAAAAGATTACTTTTTCTAAGATGCATGAGAAATCCAATGGACCGAAATAATACTGTGGGCTACACAACAGAGAGCAATCATTTCTTTTGAATAATATTCATCAAATTATTAATAATTTTTATGGTGAAGAGGGCTCTGAGATCTCACTCTCTACATTTTCTACAAGAAATAGTAAGATCAATCAAATTACGTATTATTGGCAAAATAAAAGGATTACTTTGCTTATACTATTAATCTTTAATATTATATGTAGTCAAATCTCCAAATCTCCGATGCAGAAAATTTTTTACAAGAAAAAGAAAATATGAAAATGACATTCCAAATACAGGAAACTTCTTTGCGCATACAAATGCAATTGATAATTGCTGAACATTATCAATCAAATCGATGGTGGCTCTTATATAAAATCTGACATCGACAGTGATCAAATTGAACCACGTAAAGTGGAGACTGCACTGAATTAATGGATTTTCTAATAATAATAATAATAAAATAATTGATCTAAAATTATGAAATATCGAAAAATTTTAAGAAAATAAATTCGAACTCTTTTTTAAAAGGCAAATCTAAACTTAAAACTGCAATCTACATAAAAACAACAAAGTTAATTTATTATACAAACTTATAGATTAATTGCAATAAACTATTAAATTAATTGAAATCATTTTTTTTAATTACAATAAAATTCAAACTTAAATTACAATGCAAATCCAAATCATGCTAAAGAATTTAACAAATTACAAATATCTTATATTCATAATCCAAGAACTCCCTATCTTTTCTTTCAACTTCTTAATATCAAATTTCTGAGGCGAAAAAGCTAACTTTTGTTGATAAGGATAAAATATGTTAAAGCTTACATTTTTAATAAAAAAAAACGGTGCATGTCTGTTTGTTTAGTCTTTTTGTTGAAAAATCGAATTCTAAGTTTTAATATTTTCAAACCGTATTAGATAACAAATTGAACCGGATTAACCAAATTAATAGGACCAGCAGAGACACGTGTTAAAAAAAGTGGTTTTAGTTTTTAAATCAAATTTCATCTCCAATCCAATTTCTTTTCAGTTTAGGACCAGTAGGCCCTTCTTCCCCGAAAACTTGATCTGGTAGGCTATTGATAATCTTTCTAAACGCAGCCGCAATGTCGTAAGTAATATTGGGTCCCCATTTCCCGAAGAAGTTGAGCCATGGTGGTTCAACGACAGCCGTGCCGAGATACTCAGCTGCAACAATGGAGAATCTTGTTCCAGTGTCCAACACCATTTTGCTTTTAGCAGTATCATTCCTTATTCCTATTCCATTACTCCCTTGTAAGACCAGACCTGGTTTCGAGTACATGGCATGTCCGTGCAATGATGCGTAGCCTATAGGTTTGTTGCCATTTTCAAACTCAAGCTCTGAGGCGTCGAACCAAGACCCTCCACTGTGTTGAGAGAAGAAAACTCCCCGCAACTCTCCATTAAAATTGCTGACCCTTAATGTCACATGCTCCCAATCACCAACGTGTTCACCTATCCTTCCTAAAGGAAGATTGATGAACTTAACTTTGGCCTTGGCAGGACCATTGAAAGGACAAAATATCCACACAGCTATGTCTGTGAAGGTTGCTCCCAACATTGGTTTGATGTGTAAATAAACCTCCGTTTCTTGTAAATCTCCTTTCTTGACTCTCTCTTTGGCCCCTTTATCCACAGGAAGGTCCAGCCAGTAAGAACCATCATTTGAACCTCCCTGGGGAAGGTTCGAGCCTGTTGCTTCAACGGGCACAGGATTGGATTCTTCTCCCTTTGTATATAGCAAAGCCCCATTGTTGAAGTACCAACTCACAGAAGATGAAAGATACTCTTCATCTGGATGGAAATATATCCGGGGAGAGTATGCATTCAAAATTGCTTGGATTTGATTTAAATTAGGCATACAAGATAAATTATGGGAGCTAACGTTCTTCAAGCAAGCAACAACAGAAATAGAAGTAGCATTGCCGTTTTGGGCAGCAAATGTTCCCACACTGACACCCATAGCCTGTGTCCCTCTATTGCTGGGTCTCAAACTGAAAACGTTAAACCCATTTGGATCACTTTGTTTACCTATTCCCCATATCCAAGAATCAATCTCACATTGGTCTGTTAAGTCTGATCGAACGCAGCGTAGTTTTTCGAGGGAAGGCTTCTCAGGAACATTGGTTACAACAAGGCCGACAGATGTGTAACCATCAGGGGCCGTGGGTAACCAGATGTAGCCAAGGCCATCTTGCTTGATTTTCAGAGACTCAGAACTCCAAACAAGGGTGTAATCAAGTGGCTTCTTTAAAATTTCCTGAGCAGTTCCCTCATCTTTCCCTGCAAGAACCCACCCATAAAGTGATCTGTTATTGGGTTGACTATAGCAACCCAACATAAAGAATCCTTGTGGGGTTTCTGAGGGTTCAAAGAAAGAAGCACCAAGGTTATCTGGTCCACCTTCATGGGTGGCCCAAACTTTTTTGAGTGATGAAATCTGACACACTCGCAATCCACCAAGGTCAATGCTTCCATTTCCAAACCCATCTCCTGTATACATATATTATCAGTTAATAGAGATGCAGAGTTCATCTGTGAAAAATGAACTATAGATATAGCAAAGAGAGATGTGAAGGTACCTGGTGGCCATGTTGGCAATGGAGAAGGAAGCTTGAAGGAAGTTTAGATGGGCAAAGATTTTCTTTTCGAAGATGGAGAAGAAGAGGAAAGAACGTCGCCCATTTCCATTGCTATTGCTGAGCAGCTAGCAATATAAAGAAAGCTTTAAAGAAGAGAAGAATATAAAAGCAGAAGAAACCTGCAAGATAGTTAACAGTATATTCTGTTATTGGTGCCCTTTTCTTGACGAAAATGTGAAAACTCACGCCAATATATATAAAGGAGCAGCCAACTAATATGGCGTGCAAGCCAACCCAAGCTTAGACACCTCTTTCAACTTATCTTTTACAACAAGAAACTTTTTGGCTCTTTGCACATAATGGACAGAATAATAATATTTTACACGTGATAATGTATGTATATTTGAATTCAGCGTAATATCTCTAATGTAAAAAGGCAACACATAGAAAAATACTCGTAGGAAGGAATAACTATAAAACCGAAATGAAATTAGTCACATACTTAAAAATGTATAAAAATACCAGTTGGGAATTAAAAAAAAAATGTTTGACAAAATGGATAAATGTTTAACACGTTTGTCCTGATGCTAGAAGGAAATGCCACTGAGAAAGAACATATTGAAGTAATCGGACGAATAGAAAACTCTTTGAGATGATCACACCATAACAAGAAAATGCTTTTGTCCCAGAGGCAATGAAATCACTGGAAGCTTTTCTTTTTATATATATCTTTTTCAATCAGGAAGACATACGGATATCTTTCATATTATTATGCATTAATTAAATTTTTTAATGGAGCCTTTCGTCACATTATGATGTTATCCAGTTCAGCAAGGTACCTATTAATATTTCCAGTAGTTAATTATTACTGAATAATGGTTAATGATTGAAAAAACAAAACCATGTGGTTGTTGGTCATATGATACGTGATGTTTTTGTTATAAAAAATACTATTAAATTAAAAAATAATATGAAAATTTTAGTAATTGAACACACAAAATTGTATATAAGTATATATTATCGTATTATCACAGGAAGTTTCATAAATGAATCAAGGTGGCTGAGCCCGCATAAACGCAGACCTAATCTAGAGGCACATTGAAACAACCCGAATTTTTATTTTCAAAAGATTTTCCATTTTAATTTAATAAATTGACAGCCTGGAAATGTATTTAATTATTTAAATGCAAATTAATAATTCGTACAGTGATAAACCGAATCAAAAACCAATTGAAAAATCAAAAATCAAACGAAAAACCAAGATTTGGGCTGAATCGAACCAGCCCAAACCTTCTAGAAGCCCTGTTTCTTTTTATCTCCACGCTTATCCCATTCCCTCTCCCTCACCATTTCTACAACACCTCCAGCAGCACCATCACGCCACCACTTCCTCCTCTCTTTTTCCTTTTCTTTTTCTTTTCTTTTCTTTCTTCTTCCCTGTGACTGCGTCTGCGTCGCGTCCCAGCAGCTCCAGCAGAAACGCAAGCCACCAGCACGAGCTCAGCCACGTCGCGCCACCTCGCCGCTGCTCCACACTGCAGTAGCTCCGCCATCGCCGACGCCTCTCTCCGTTCAAGCCAAGCAGGGACAGAAGGTTGCTCCTCCTCTGATCTGTCCAGGTGAGCGTCGATCTCAGGTGGTCCAGTCGCTTCCAACACGCGTAGTTTCGATCCGGCACGCGTAAAGCTCAGATCTAGCGATCTACGACAAAAAAAAAAAAAAAAAAAAAAAAAAAAAAAAAAAAAAAAAAAAAAACTAATTAATTTTGCGGTATAAATTAATGTTAGTAAATTTTTAGTTAATTAAATTAATTTTAGTAATTTTTAACTAATTAATTTAATTTAATTAATTGTGGTTAATTAATTTTAGTAATCTGAGTTAATTGATTTAATTTAAGTAATCTCGATTAGTTAATTAATTTAAGTAAACTGTGAGTAGATAAATTAATTTAAATTAGTGTTGATCTATTGATTAATTAAATATTTGACTAATTAAATTTAATTCTAGTATTACATAAATTTATTAGGAAAATTTGATAATAATAAATTTGTGGAATTTAAATGTGGATTTAAGGTAGATTATTTGGTAGGTAATATTAATTTATAAATTATGGGGGTAAGGTAGTGTGGATATTGACGTTTGGATGGAGGAAGGGAAAAGTTAAATTGATTGATTGCCCGATGGATGGGTTGTTAGAACTTAATAAAATGATTGACTGAGTTAATTGGTGGATAGTTGAATTATAGGGGAAGTGCTGTCGAAATTTTGGTAGAAAATAAAATAAAATTTATTATGGAACATTAATTTACTAACGGCACTTATCTGAAAAATATAAATAAATAAATAAATAAACAAGAGTAACGAATTTATATATAGGTTAATAAATTAAATGCCGACTAAAATTATCATTATTATTATTATTCGTAATACTAATATTTTGATTAGTATGATCGTAAAATCTTATTTAACAAATAACTAAACCTTGCGATACATTAGAATAGATAAATAAATAAGGAAACCCAATATAATATATATATATATATAATTTAAATTACTAAGGGAATTACTAAGGGAATTAAATAACTGATTACCAAAATTAATGAACGAATATGAAATATAATCTTTCGAATGAAAATTCTTACTTAGAATTTTATTGTTTATGTTAAAGGTTTATAAAACTCCGAAATGCAAGGACAAAGGCTCGAAGCATGTGGCTAGAAAAGCAGTTCCCTTAGAGGACAATAAAGAACAGTGAGTAGTGTTAGATAACTAGTACCATCCGCCTGCATTCATGCATTCACGGCTAAATGTTATCATGCATTAATTTATTGAGTTGCCATATTATGATGCATTATTTGTTGATATTAAAAATTGTTTGATTACTTGTGCTATGAACATACTATGCCTTGTTTGTGTGGAATTGGGATGAAGTGGACCACCATGGGTTTGTGAGGACGGTCTATGTGATATGGATCCTAAATATGATATGATATGATATGATATTTGACCGTCGGCCGGGAAAATGGGAGATCGGCGCCCCCGTGTGCACCTGATGATATGGATTGTAAGGAAAACCACAGGATGGCTTCTTGTTGTTGCGCACCTGATAATCTAGATTTGATTGTAGCCCGCAGGGTGGCCTCCTGTTGTGAGCACTTGATGATCTAGATTGGATGGAGACCACCGGGTTGCCTCCTGTTGGTATGGAAAAGAAAAGAGAGAATGGAAAAACAATGAGAGGACTGGTCAGTGAGGATTAGACCAGTTGGCCGTATGGGGGATCGGCTCCCTGGTGCACATGTATGAGAGGGCGAGCCATGTGTGAGGACGGCTCGTTGGGGTTTCAGGTGGTGCCACTGACTAATTTCCACGTGATGTGATTATATGAAGGTGATAATAACTGTGATTGCTGTTGTATTGCCATTCGTGTGACAAATTGCATGATCATAAATTTAATTGATAAACAAATAAAAATATTTTAGCATCTGTATGATTGTGTGGGGTGAGAGGGTTATCTAACCCTACTCATTGAGTTTGGCGCTCACCCCTGCCTACCTTTTTTTTTTTCCAGGTAATAGAAGAAAGAAAAATTCTATGGAGTTGAGACATAAGTATAGAAGAATGTAAACGATAAATAAATGATGATGTAAATGTACAGGTAGAGTTCCGCAATTGTATTCTAGTGGGTTGTAGATGAACTGTACTAGTGATACATAATTGAAATAAATTATTAGGCATGTATCCACAGTTATGAATAGTAAATGAGATTTGCATAATATAGGCTTACTACGGGCTTCGGGGGCCTTAAGCCCACCCAGGTCCTAGTGCCGGTCCGATCCATGGAAATGGGTCGTGACACACATAATGCCATAGGATGCCTTTCTAGTGGAATAAAAAATTTTTACAAAATCATATCAAATAAGGTATCAACCTGTTCAACAAACGGATTCACAACAAGAGCAGCCCTTCTCTTGACCACAAAATTGATAAAAACAACTGTGATTGAGAGGATACCAACTAATTGGCATCAATGAAACACTAATTAAACAGTTGATAATTACTAGAATAGATAGACAGTTACTAAAACAGCTAACTACTATTAAAATAACAATTTTATTGAATATGCCTTAATTATTAGAATCATGGGATAAATGGCTTGATGCTATTTATTAAGGAGAATATTAAGAGCTAAACATTTTTTATTTTAATGTAAATTATCAGTATTTTAATGGGTATGTGCTTCTCTTTGTAGTTGCTACGGCAGTGCAGAGAAAGGGAGTGATAGTCACCATGGTTGACAATATGGCTAACAATAAATTTTTGGTTGAAAATAGTTGGTGGAGCCTGGAGCGGGTCAACAGCGTTTTTTGGGGCAATTTTCCTAAATGGTGTAAAAAGGAAAAAGAATTTCAAACGGTGTATTATTGACTTTTCAAATACCCTAGGTTGCATGGATATTGGATTCCATATGGACACATAATGTGATAATTTAAAAAAATATATATAGGATACAGATAAACTAAATAATTATAATTTATTAATAATTCAAATAAATAAATAATTATTCATAGTAAATCATAAATAAAAAATAAAAAATTTATAATTTTTTATTTTAATATAATTAATTAAATTTTTAAAATTAATATGGCCATTCAAAATCACAATATTTCTAGCTTATTTAGAGAAAGTTGACAATTTAAAGAATTCCAATATATCTAAATGAAATGAAATCAAATTAATTCCCGAAAATATTTTATATTTAATTTTCAAATATATCTCTAAAGTATCTTCAAAAATGTCCTTAAATTATTCTTATAAGAGTCCTATTCGAAATTAATAAAATTTTAATTTTAAAACATTTGAATTTCTTTTGTTATATTCAAATTAAAATTTTAAAAAATTTTTAATTTATATATATATATATATATATACCCTCATATTAATCATTTCCAATGATTTTCTTTCACAATGGGTTTTTACTTATTTTTTGTTGCTTTACAATTCTCTTATTTTTTTTATTGCTTTATTTATTTATTTATTTTTATATATGTGTGATTTTTTGTTTTGCAACTTCAATCCAGAAAAGTTAATTCTTTTACTTCAATCCTAATAATGTTAATTCTTTTTCTTCGATTGATGTAATATTAATTCTTTGATCTCTTTTTTCCTTTTTTTTACATTTCAAATTTTTTAATTTTTATGGTCTTCCTTTTTCTGTGCATTCTGTAATTTCTCTTCTTTTTATTATGCAGGTATGAGAAATATCATGTTGATGGAGATGAAGAAAAAAAAAGCTAATTATTAATCCATTTATGTATTTTTTTTTAATTTATTATAGTTTTAGTATATAGTAGAAACTTATAAATTTTTTATTCATTGCTTGATATTCATATATACGTAAAATTTAGTTATTTATAATTTTTTTAATTCATGTAATTATTATAATATATATATATATATATATATATATATATATATATATATAATTTTTTAAATCAGTAAATTTGATGATTTAAGTATTTAAATTTTGAGAGAGTTTCACTAAAATTAGATAGAGAAATATAAGTATAGTTTATATTTATTTATTTATTCATCATCATCATCTTGTCAAGAGAAATCTCTTTACTTAATATATATATATATAGCAAGTGAACATTTACACCTACCTATTATTAAAATAATATTCTATTAAATTTTATTATCATTTATATCAAATAATTATATTTTAAAAATTAATATTCATTTACAATAATAATCTATATCTATATTTCAATTTTAAATTTTTTATTTTTTATTTGAACATTTAAAATACTTTTATGTTTAAAAATTATTATTTATTTAAAATAATTAACCATATTTACATTTGAATATTTATTATTTTTTAGTTTTAGATTGAATTGTTTAATTTTTTGTGTCCTCTATTTAGAATAATTATCTACTTTTACATCTATATATGTCTTTCAAATTTGCAATTCTATATATCTTTATTTATAAGTAATGCTTATTGTTTAGGGCTGTATATTGTATGTATTTATTTACTATATTTTAGTGTGTGTATGTATATATATATATATATATATATATATATATATATATATATATATATATATATATATATATATATTATAATTTTTTATTTGCTTCTTTTTATTTCTTTAAAGTTTTAGAATTTATTTTTTTATAGATATATATTTTTATATGTGCAATAAAAAGTAATACCTAATACAATGTACAATAACAAAAAAATAAAGCAACACGCGCAATGCGCGGGTCTCCGCATAGTTTATAATAAATTATAAACATAAAATAAAAAAATCTTAATTTTTTATTTCAATATAATTAGTTAAATTCTCAAAATTATTATCAATTAAAAAATATATTAATAATGTTTATGCATTTTTTTATGTAGGGCATACCATGCATGATTTTTACTATTACATACTATATGAAAAGTTTTACATTATACTTAAGAGACATATCTTAGTATCGCAACTTTTCAGCATATCTTAATAAGATACAATTTATCATTTTATTATATAATTTTACTATTTTTGAATGATATTATGAAATATTATTTCATCTTTTAATAATATCCTGCACATCGTGCAGATTATAACGGGAAAAAAATATATTTTCAAATAATATCATATAGGAGACAAAAAATTAAATTAAGATTAATAAATAAAAACTATAATTTTAAAAAATACTTCATCACGCGATACGGAAACGTACACGATACGATAATTTTAAAAAAATAAAAAAATTCACATGATTAGGACACATTACACTACATAAATATAGTACATTAATATTTCAAATAAATAAACAATCATTTATAATAAATCATAAACATAAATTACAAAAACTTAATTTCTTATTTCAATATAATTAGTTAAATTCTCAAAATTATTATCAATTTTGAAAAATACATTAATAGTGCGTATGCATTTTTTGATGTATGTCATACTAGGATTGTCAAAATGGATCACGACATGCGAACACGATTCGTTTAACGTGCGAAATAAATGGGTTAGGGTTGAGGTTAAACGAGTTCGTGCCATAAACGAGTCACTCATTTATAAGAGTGAAGAGATAATTTTAGCGTCAGATATAAATACTCCAACTAAAATCTATTTAAATTTTATTGTTTGTAATACTTTTTTATTTTAATTATGAATCTTGAAGAATTAACGCATTTTACGTGTGAAAATTTATTTTTAAATATGAATGAAGTTAAATAGGTTAAAAGTTAAAAATACTATAAGCAGGTCAAGTGGGTCATATACAAGTGAACACATCCACTTAATCAAGTTATGATATTAAACGGGTTACACTAGTTGTATATGAGTACACCACTCACTTAACATGTTTATGATATTAAGCGAGTTAAATGTGTCATATTCGTGTCAACCGTCTAATTAATTTTTGTGTTGTGTTTGTGTCGAAATTATAAAAAATTATTTCATCTTTTAATATTACTCTACGTATCGCACGAGTTCTAACACTAATGTATATATATAAAAACTGAAACATAGAGAAATCTCAGCTCTTTTTCTTGTTGTTCAGTATTTGATTTTTCTTTTTTAACAAATTTTTTAGGCTTTTCCTAATTCTACTCGCATTTGATTCGATGTATTCCGTGGTTGCCTAGCTTTTATAGTTCTTTAATCGATTGATGATTTTACTTTAACCTTTTTATACCCAAATTTGATTTTGATTAGGCTTATCGATATTTCATTTATGTAATTATATCTTTTAGTTAATTTAGCGACAGAATTTCCAAATATCAATCTTGCAGGTATTGCTTATCGGGAATTTCTGACTCTATGATCAGGTGGATATCGCAAACTTCCTGCCTTTTAACTTCTCTTTATTTTATATACTTCATTTGAGCATTTAAATGTTTAAACTTGTCTTTGATTATTTATGGATAGCCTTATGGGACCTTGGTCGGCAGAGCTGTTTGCATTTATATGCTGTGCATACAGGTTCTGTTTGGGCTCTTGCCAGCACCCCAACATTTAGTCATGTTTATATTGGTGGGAGGGATCGTTCTGCAAGTAGATTTTCTTGCAAGCGAAACTGATGAAATCTACCCATTTTCTTATGTATTTCCTTTTATTTTTTAGTTTTGACATTCAAATTTTTGATGATCAATTCTGTTTATACCTTAGTTGTACTTGACGAACTTGGCAACAAGAGAGAGCCTTTTGCTTTGAGGAGCATCCCATTTTGCAATTGGCATTGCAGGACAGATAATTGTACTTTTTTAAGGAGGCGACCTGGTCAGAAGGACATTTATCCATTTCTGATTTTTTTTTATATCAATAATTTATCATGTTAGTTCTTAAATTTGATATACACGCTCATTCTGATTCCGAGGAATCATAAATATTGTATGATTGGAAATTAACTTCATGCCATGCTCTTATAGCTAGCTGTTCTGTGGGAGTTGTTTTACCCGTATACTCCACTTTCAAGGCCATTGAGAAAGAGATCAAAATGAGCAGCAAAAGTGTGCAGGTTAGCAGGTTTCTTTTACTTGGTGTGAGGATGGATAGTCCAAGACAAGCTCTATGTAATGTCGCAATGCAACATATGAATTTAGAAAGTTCCAAGCTGTGCCCAAAAAGATAACTAATCTTCCATATACACTTGCTATGTTCTTTTACAGACTAAAACATCTTATTAATCAAAACCATGTATTTTTTGGACCTAATTTTGGCCTATCAAAATGGTTTTTTTTTTCCCAGAGAATCTGAACTATAGAATTTGATTTTAGAAAAAGAAAGGGCCAGAATCTATGTTAACCAAATCTCATGGATTTATTATTATTCCTTTATCATGTTTCACTTTTTGCAGGGTTCAAATGTATTATCATGTTCGTATTCGTAGGAATGGAAAAAAAAAAAAAGAAAATAATAATGAATTTGGGTTATATTAAAGATGTGAAAGTAATTTTATTTTTATTGATATTTTAGATGAAGCTCTATTGTAATAGGGCAATTTATTATTTAGTCCCTCAGGTTTTACATAATTATCCAACTAATCCCAAGTTTTGCGCAAATATCTAACTAGTCCCTCAGGTTTAACTCTGTCTAATTAAAAGGTCCTTCCGTCCGAAAAGTTGATTTTTTTCCGTTAATTGAAGACTAAAAGACTAAAACACTCCTCCCTAGCTGACGTGGACCAGTATGAAGCGATAAGGAAAAATTATTATTTAGTCCCTCAGGTTTTACATAATTATCCAACTAATCCCACATTTTGCGCAAATATCTAACTAGTCCCTCAGGTTTAATTTCGTCTAATTAAAAGGTCCTTCCGTCTGAAAAGTTGATTTTTTTCCATTAATTGAAGACTAAAAGACTAAAACACCCCTCCCTAACTGACGTGGACCAGTATGAAGCGATAATGATATACCTAATTTATCTTTTGCACAGATAACCTTGCATTAAATATTAATATTCATATTCAAAATTATGAAATTATAATAATATAGGTGGCAATAATAATTACTTTTTTTATCTATAAATAACTATTGTTTTAGAGCCGGTGTTTTCTCCGCAAATATCTTTTTTTTTTTAGAATATTAATGAGTAATTAATTTTTTTTTTCAATTTTATCCTTATTTATATTAAATTTAATAATTATTTTTATAATTTTCCAAAATCATATAACATCTCCTCTCTTACTTAAGGTTACTGAATAAATTTACTTACTTAATTACCATAAAAACATTAAAAGTATTTATGAATAGATGGAATACTTTGTTTTTTTTTTTTTAGATTTTATCAATGATAATAGTAATGTTTCTTGATAAAATTTGCATATTAAATATGAATAAAATAGAAAATAACTAATAATTATGTAAAACCTGAGGGACTAAATAATAATTTTCCCCAATATTTAATGCAAGGTTATCTGTGCAAAAAATAAACTAGGTATATCATTATGGCATGGAAGGAACAAAAGGGAAACAAACTAAGTATATCATTATCGCTTCATACTAGTCCACGTCAGCTAGGGAGGGGTGTTTTAGTCTTTTAGTCTTCAATTAATGGAAAAAAATCAACTTTTCGGACGGAAAGACATTTTAATTAGACGGAGTTAAACCTGAGGGACTAGTTAGATATTTGCGCAAAACGTGGGATTAGTTGGATAATTATGTAAAACCTGAGGGACTAAATAATAATTTTCCCTTATCGCTTCATACTGGTCCACGTCAGTTAGGGAGAGGTGTTTTAGTCTTTTAGTCTTCAATTAACGGAAAAAAATCAACTTTTCGGACGGAATGACCTTTTAATTAAACGGAGTTAAACCTGAGGGACTAGTTAGATATTTGCGCAAAACTTCGGATTAGTTGGATAATTATGTAAAACCTGAGGGACTAAATAATAAGTTTCCCATTGTAATATCCAAGCATGTGATAATATATGATTTGACAATAAATACATGAAACTATTTGATTTTTTCATAGAAATTTCTTTTAATGCAAATCTCCCTCTCCATGTGAATTACATGTTTTAAGTTAACCATATCAAACATAAAAACTTATTTACAAATAAATTCTATATTTTAAATTCATTTATATCAAACGGAATATAACTTAAAGTCAAATAATACATGATGATTTTTATTTTCAAAAACTGACTATGAGGTTTCCCATTTACAAAGATGACAAACATCATTTCTTCCATCAAAATTCAACATGCAAAAGCATTCCCCACCCAAATAAAATATATACTCGCATACATGCACATGTGGATATATATATCATAAGCCAAATGCATAGATTTGCCTCTGAAATTTACGCGGTTTGCCTTGTAGCACCCTTAAGTTTGCGAGAATTTATTATAACTCTATATTTTCATATTTTAATAATAATTATATTATTCGCCAAAATAAAATATAAAAGTGAATGGTCATAGTTGAACTCTTACAAAATTATTTCATTTTAATAAGAGATATAATTATTATTGAAATGTTAAAGTGTAGGATCGTATTCTTACAAATTTAATAGTGCCCCAAGATAAATTGAGGCATGTATATTTCCATTATTGGCTCAACCGTTTATTGAATGTGTCAATTTCTAGGTGACAACGAAGATGATTATTATGATAAGATGTTTTTGCTTTCACGATTTTCAGTATTTTTTTTACCCTTTAACTTTGATTTTTTAGTTTTTTGGGCTTTTCTTTTTATTCTGTTATAAATTTATACTTTTCAGGTAATTTTTTTTTTTTTCTCTAGGAGAAAATCACGTGGAAAAGTAAAAAGGCAGCAAAGAGACGAGAAGCCCATAGATTCCAAAGAAAAAAAAAATGGAAAAAACTGTCCCTTTAATTTACCATTTTTGGCTTTAACAAAATGTCAATGTTGTTTGCCATTTAGAATCATTGCATTGAGTGTAGGTAAAAGCTTTCTCTAATCTCCAAATTTTACTTTTCCTTCTTTTGGAGGTGAAAGAAAATGTTTAAGTGTCATATAATATGTTGACAAGACAACATTTGTCTTCTTCTTTTCTCTTCTCATGTACGAAAAAACGTGTTTTTGTCTAGCAAAAAAATAATAATAAAACATCAACTAATGGTTATATAGTAAGTTTACTTTTAAAAGATATGGAAATAAAACGAAATATTACATTAGCGCATTCTGTTTAAAATAGCCTCTTTTAATAGTCGATTGATTAAGAATTTGATTCTTGCTATGGAATATAAAAAATAGAGAGAATATAAATAAACGGAGTAAAAAGAATATAAAGAGAGTATTCTGGTCATTAGAAAAGCGTTACTATATTAGTTAAGGTACCTCTATTTATAGGTACAAGATATACCTCAAAAATCATAATCTTACATTCTAAAGGACATAACCTTATATTCCAAAGAATATAACCATATACTCGAAAGGATATAACCTTATATTCCAAATTACGTAACTTTACATTCCAAAGGACACAACAATAATAGATATCCACATAATTAAAATATTCATAACAATTTTTAAATTATAGTCAAACCAAATATAAGGTCCTAACTTGTGATTTCCCTTAGCACTTTGACCATTCTTATAATTTCAACTAAGACTTTTCCGCGGGTAACAATTACCAAACTCGTTTATTATAGCGAGTATATATAGCAGGTACTTAGAAACCTATATTGGTACTATACTCGTATCCTTTATGGATAGTAATTTAACTCTTATCTGTTCTTAATTCATTTATAACTACTAGTATCCTTATTAAATGGATTGAAACGGGTAAATACCTTAAAACACCCATCCTGCTTCCATCAGTAGGACGAAAGGAGCAAAATGTTAATAAAATATAATTTAGTGACCTAATAGCTAATTTTTGAAAATAAAGATTTTTGTGGGTTAATTTAACTATAACTCCTCGACTAATTCATTTTTTCTCAATTTTAAATTTGGTATATTTTTTTATTTTTTTCACTTCCTCTTTATTTCTCATTTATATTATGAAAAAAAAAAATAAAGAAAGTCAGAGCCATGAATCCATTACCAACATTAGACAATTACTCTTTAATTAAAACATGCACATAATACATAAATTTACCTATGAACTTTTCAACTTTAATATAACAAGACTTTTAATTTTATAAATGACCTATAGTACATCTAACTTGCAAACTTTATTAACTTTGCATACTTTTCTACGCTAACAATAATAATTTTTAGGATATTACAACTTTTATAAGTAAAAGATTGATTTAATATGTAATCTATATAAATTTTGGAACTAAATTTTCATATTTTTAACTGTTTACTAGGGGGTTTAATTAATCAACTATGCAATTTGAAGTACATAATAAACTGATTCTGCAGGTTAAAGTATTTAATAAATATAGTTTTATGAGTTGAAGTGTTTGACGAGTCAAATAAAAGTTCATGAAGTCACAGAGTTAAAATTAGTATTTTAAAAACCAGACCGATCATTGAATTAATGAAGGTATGATTCATTGGACCAGGAGGTTTGACCAAGATCTCAATACGGTTGAATCGAATTTATATATAATATTTGTAAATATATTTTAAATACAATTGAAAGATAAATTTTATAATACTAAATAACTTTTATAAAAAAAAAGGGTAAACGGACTAATATTGTTCACCATCCAATTAAGTGAAATAATTCAAATATTCTACTATCTAATTCTATAAAATTGCCATCATTCAGTAAAATTCAACAACTCAAATGCAATACGGCAACGCTACAATCTATGAGTGCTCACAAAAATTATCAGTAAGTTATAACTAGTTGAATAATTATCAGAATTATTAAAAAAAAGAGAGATTACTTTTTCTAAGATGCATGTGAAATTCAATGAACCGAAA
Organism: Jatropha curcas; assembly: GCF_041381405.1. Lineage (NCBI taxonomy): Eukaryota > Viridiplantae > Streptophyta > Magnoliopsida > Malpighiales > Euphorbiaceae > Jatropha > Jatropha curcas. The sequence continues at coordinate 26,507,127 of NC_143158.1, forward strand.
TAATATTGTGGATTACACAATAGGGGACAGTACTCTCTTTGGATAACATTCATCAAATTAGTGATAATTTTTACGGTGGAGAGCGTTCTGAGGTTTCACTCTCTACATTTGTTACAAGAGGTAAGAAGACCAATCAAATCAAATGTGATTAACAAAATAATAATTACTTTGCTTATACTCTTAATCTTTAATATTATATACAGTCAAATCTCCAAATCTCCAATGCAGAAAATTTTTTACAAGAAAAAAATATATATAAAAATGACATTCCAAATACAGGAAACTTCTTTGTGCATAAAAATGCAATTGATAATGTTCACCAAATGAGAAAAAATTGCTAAACATTACCAATCAAATCGATGGTGGCTCTTATATAAAATCTGACATCGACAGTGATCAAATTGAACCAAGTAAAGTGGAGACTGCACTGAATTAATGGATTTTCCAATAATAATAATAATAATAATAATATTGATCTAAAATTATGAAATATCGAAAAATTTTAAGAAAAAAATAGAACATAGATTTGAACTCTTTTTTCAAAGGCAAATCTAAACTTAAAACTGCAATCTACATAAAAACAACAAAGCTAATTTATTATATAAACTTATAGATTAATTGCAATAAACTATTAATTACAATAAAATTCAAACTTAAATTACAATGCAAATCCAAATCATATGCTAAAGAATTTAACAAATTACAAATATCTTATATTCATAATCCAAGAACTCCCTATCTCTTCTTTCACCTTCTTAATATCAAAATTTTGAGGGGAAAAGCTAACTTTTATTGATAAGGATAAAATAGATTAAAGCTTAATGTCCGTTTGTTTAGTTTTTTTTTCGAAAAATCGAATTCTAAGTTTTAATATTTTCAAACCGAATTAGATAACAAATTGAACCGGATTAACCAAATTAATCGGACCAGCAGAGACGTGTTAAAAAAAGTTGTTTTAGTTTTTAAATCAAATTTCATCTCCAATCCAATTTCTTTTCAGTTTAGGACCAGTAGGCCCTTCTTCCCCGAAAACTTCATCCGGTAGGCTATTGATAATCTTTCTAAACGCAGATTTGAGTTTTCCGGGCAATACTTTTTCAACCTTTTTTAGCTCATCCTCAATGTCGTAAGTAATCTTGGGTCCCCATTCCCTCAAGTAGTTGAGCCATGGTGGTTCTACGACAGCCGTGCCGAGATACTCAGCTGCAACAATGGAGAATCTTGTTCCAGTGTCCAATACCATTTTGCTTTTAGCAGTATCATTCCTTATTCCTATTCCATTACTCCCTTGTAAGACCAGACCTGGTTTCGAGTACATGGCATGTCCGTGCAATGATGCGTAGCCTATAGATTTGTTGCCATTATCAAACTCAAGCTCTGAGGCATCGAACCAAGACCCTCCACTGTGTTGCGAGAAGAAAACTCTCCGCAACTCTCCATTAAAATTGCTGACCCTTAATGTAACATGCTCCCAATCACCAACGTGTTCACCTATCCTTCCTAAAGGAAGATTGATGAACTCAACTTTGGCCTTGGCAGGACCATTGAAAGGACAAAATATCCACACAGCTATGTCTGTGAAGGTTGCTCCCAACATTGGTTTGATGTGTAAATAAACCTCCGTTTCTTGTAAATCTCCTTTCTTGACTCTCTCTTTGGCCCCTTCATCCACAGGAAGGTCCAGCCAGTAAGAACCATCATTTGAACCTCCTTGGGGAAGGTTCGAGCCTGTTGCTTCAATGGGCACAGGATTGGATTCTTCTCCCTTTTTATATAGCAAAGCCCCATTGTTGAAGTACCAACTCACAGAAGATGAAAGATACTCTTCATCTGGATGGAAATATATCCGGGGAGAGTATGCATTGAAAATTGCTTGGATTTGATTTAAGTTAGGCATACAAGATAAATTATGGGAGCTAACGTTCTTCAAGCAAGCAACAACAGAAATAGAAGTAGCATTGCCGTTTTGGGCGGCAAATGTTCCCACACTGACACCCATAGCCTGTGTCCCTCTATTGCTGGGTCTCAAACTGAAAACATTAAACGCATTTGGATCACTTTGTTTACCTATTCCCCATATCCAAGAATCAATCTCACATTGGTCTGTTAAGTCTGATTGAACGCAGCGTACTTTTTCGAGGGAAGGCTTCTCAGGAACATTGGTTACAACAAGGCCGACAGATGTGTAACCATCAGGGGCCGTGGGTAACCAGATGTAGCCAATGCCATCTTGCTTGATTTTCAGAGACTCAGAACTCCAAACAAGGGTGTAATCAAGTGGCTTCTTTAAAGTTTCCTGAGCAGTTCCCTCATCTTTCCCTGCAAGAACCCACCCATAAAGTGATCTGTTATTGGGTTGACTATAGCAACCCAACATAAAGAATCCTTGTGGGGTTTCTGAGGGTTCAAAGAAAGAAGCACCAAGGTTATCTGGTCCACCTTCATGGGTGGCCCAAACTTTTTTGAGGGATGAAATCTGACACACTCGCAATCCACCAAGGTCAATGCTTCCATTTCCAAACCCATCACCTGTATACATATATTATCAGTTAATATAGATGCAGAGTTCATCTGTGAAAAATGAACTATAGATGTAGCAAAGAGAGATATGAAGGTACCTGGTGGCCATGTTGGCAATGGAGAAGGAAGCTTGAAGGAAGTTTCGATGGGCAAAGATTTTCTTTTCGAAGATGGAGAAAAAGAGGAAAGAAAGTTGCCCATTTCTATTGCTATTGCTGAGTAGCTAGCAATACAAAGAAAGCTTTAAAGAAGAGGAGAATATAAAAGCAGAAGAAACCTGCAAGATAGCTAACAGTATATTCTGCTATTGGTGCCCTTTCCTTAACGAAAATGTGAAAACCCATGCCAATATATATAAAAGAGCAGCCAACTAATATGGCGTGCAAGCCAACCCAACCGTATAATTTTCATATATCCTAAGCTTAGAAACCTCTTTCAACTTATCTTTTACAACAAGAAACTTTTTGGCTCTTTGCATATAATGGACAGAATAAATATACTTTACACGTGATGATAATGTATTTACGTTTGATATCTCTAATGTTAGAAGTTCGACACATAGAAATACTCAGTACAAAGGAATAACTATAAAACCCGAAATGAAATTTGTCACATACCTAAAATGTATAAAAATACCAGTTGGAATTAAAAAAATGTTTGACAAAATAGATAAATGTATAACACGTTTGTCCTGATGCTAGAAGGAAATGCCATTGAGAAAGAACATATTGAAGTAATCGGACGAATAGAAAACTCTTTGAGATGATCACACCATAACAAGAAAATGCTTTTGTCCCAAAGGCAATGAAATCACTGGAATCTTTTCTTTTTATATATATCTTTTTCAATTAGTAAGACATACGTATATCTTTCATATTATTATATATTAATTAATTTTTTTAATGGAGCCTTTCATCACATTATGATGTTATCCAGTTCAGCAAGGTACCTATTAATATTTCCAGTAGTTAATTATTACTGAGTAATGGTTAATGATCGAAAAAACAAAACCATGTGGTTGTTGGTCATATGATACGTGATGTTTTTGTTATAGAAAATACTATTAAATTAAAAAACAATATGAAAATTTAAGTAATTGAACACGATTTGTATATAAGTATATATTATCGTATTATCATAGGAAGTTTCATAAATGAATCAAGGTGGTTGGGCCGGCATAAACGCAGACCTAGTCTAGAGGCACATAATGCCATAGGATTCCTTTCTAATGGAATAAAAAATTTTTATAAAGCCATATCAAATAAGGTATTAGCCGGTTCATTAAACAGCTTCACAACAGAAAGCAGTCCTCCTTTAATCACCAAATTGATAAAAATAATTGTGGTAAAAAAGATACCAATTAATTGACTTTAATTAAATACTAATTAAACAACCGATAGTTATTAGAATAGATATTGACAATTACTAAGACAGCTAACTGTTATTAAAATAACAATTTTATTGAATATGCCCTAATTATCAGAATAATGGGATAAATGGCTGAATGTTATTTATTAAGGAGAATATTAAGAGCTAAAATTTTTTTATTTTAATGTAAATTCTCAGTATTTTAATGGATATGTGCTTCTCTTTGTAGTTGCTACAGCAGTGCAAAGAAAGGAAGTGATAGTTACCATGGTTGACAATGTGGCTAACAATAAATTTTTGGTTGACAATAGTTGGTGGAGCAGGTCAACAGCGGTTTTTGGGGCAATTCTACTAAATGGTGTAAAAAGGAAAAAGAATTTCAAACAGTGTATTATTGACTTTTCAATGCGATACGCTAGGTTTCAGGAATATTAGATTTTACATGGACACATGATATGTTAATTTAAAAAAAAAAAAAAAGGATATCGATAAACTAAATAATTGTAATTTATTAATAATTCAAATAAATAAATAATTATTTATAATAAATCATAAATAAAAAAACTCATAATTTCTTATTTCAATATAATTAATTAAATTTTCAAAATTAATATTACCATCCAAAATCACAATATTTATAGCTTATTTAGAGAAAAGTTGACAATTTAAAGAATTCCAACATATTTAAATGAAATGAAATCAAATTAATTTTTGAAATATTTTATATTTTAATTTTCAAATATATCTCTAAAGTATCTTCAAAAATGTCCTTAAATTATTATTACAAGTATCCTATTCAAAATTAATAAAATAAAATAAATAATAGGACATAGCATTTTAAGCGTCCGATATGTATTCGGTATTCGGAAGTGTCCGACGTATGTACGAGTATGTTGAACCTCTTAAGATATTCATGTATCATAGGCCATATGTTATAATGTTACCGTCTGAAAACAATATTAGGCTTAATTTCACCTATGCATTTTTTTTTTTCTTTTTGAGTATTCAGAAACTCTCTCTACAAATATTTCAGTTCAACTTTTGAATTAGTTATTGTAAAGCTTATGGTTCCAGTAATTGCTTCATTTTGCTGAACTAAGATTTGTATTTGTGCAGGGTGACGGCCATGGAAGATCCGCAGAAATGGAGAGATCTACTCAGAGCTGCCCAAACCCAATGACAGAAAGTTATCCTATACAGTGAAAGTTTAGTATAAATTGCTCAATCACAATATATTTTCTGTACAGTTAATTAAACTTGCTAAGGTTTGAAACATGTTTATTATGTTTTCACCATCTGATACCTTAAATTATTGAAGAGGCTGCAAACATTCTTTAAATCAGTGTTTACAAATTCAAATTTTTATATTTGGTATAAATAAACATTAATTTGGTAGTTCACATTTTTAGTGAATGAAAAACTAAATAAAACTCAAGGAAATCAATTGGAAGCTATTTTATTGGCAGAAATGAACAAAGAAGAGCCCTAAACAAATTTGATTGAATAATAAATTTTGGTGATCCTGATTTTTCATCAGAATCACCTTTAATCCCATCTCCTACAATTTTCTTCCAGAACCAATGGTTTTGGAAAGAGAAGATATACCTCTTCTATTGGTACTTGCTTTGTTTCTGGTAAGAGGAAGAAGATGAAAGCACTCATGATCAACATCAATCAAGAAAATCCCATACCGAAGGTGACAGAGAGAGACTGACAGAGAGAGACAAGGAAGCATTGAGCTATCAAAGCAGTGGAAATCATATTAACACAGACAACTATACTCTGTACAGCTGATCTTGTCTCTAATGGAAAGGGTTCACTTGGAACTAGCCAACCCAGGAGAGACCAAGACCTTTCAAAAGCCAACACAAATAAGTCCCATTGGGAGGGTTTGTCCTTGTCCGAACTTGAGGGCTAAAGTTATACCTGTAGCTACCTGCAAATCAAGAAAATATGCTTGCAAAAGCTCGAACAAAAGATTTTGAGTAGTAAGTTTAAGGCGGCTTGAGTATGACGGTAAAAGTTACTGACCTTTTGACTTGGAGGTCATGCAAACAGTTTCTCTAGAAAGCAGGGGAAGTCTTCATAATCCTTCATCTCCAAAACCCAAAAGATGTGGTATGTTTTTACTATGCGCTATTTTTTATTGCATATCAATGTTCTTCTTTCTTTAAGTAGGGGGTTTGAACAATTTTCGCTCAATATTAAAATGAAGACAAAAATAAAATAAATAAACAAAGAAAAGAGAGTGCAAGTGTGCAATTTACCACATAGACGAATGTGGAGAATCTGGGCACCAGGGACAACTAATCAAATCAAATTCAATTATATATTTAATATTGGATTTATAATGAGTTGGGTTTACCTTTAACACAAAATAGCCTAAGCCATTTTGATTGGTTCACCGTTCACGTTATACGCCATTTTAGTTAGTTGTATTTATCCGACGTGGGATTACCCACGTACTCCAACAACGAACATTTAAAAACCAGCTTCAAGAAAGAAAGCTCTTCTGCCAAATTTATCTACAAAAGCCATTGACATAAAGAGCACCAAGAACCAGGGCTCCACTTGTTCTAACAGATAAATAGAGATGCACCAGAGCCAAAACCCAAGCTTTGAAAAAACACAGGAGCATAGAAAATATAATAATCTGATAGTTCTTTCAAAAAAACAAAAAAGAACAATCCTTAATACTTGACATTTATGTCGTCTATTATTGTTGACATAAAAGAAAATTTAGACGACACCCTTGGCACTGTTCCTTCTTCCTAAACCAGTGACTCATGCTTGCGTTTTAGTATGCAGTATAATAAAATGCACATTTTTATTAATTCTTTCTTCACACAACTCATAAATCTTGAGTTATATACATCTATATTCTAATATAATGTTAAGGGACTGCAACATGTACTGCTTAACAAGAGTGTTTGGTAACCCAGAAATTAGATGAGCCTCAGAAAAGTAAGAGAGAAGAAGAAGGAAAGGAAAGAGAGGAGCAGAATAGGAAAAAGAGTATATTTTCTCATTACTTCTTTTTCCATAAATACAATTAGATATATAATAGGCTGTATCTAAATGCCAACTCAGCTACTTACACATCAGCAGCTATATAAACATTTAGCCACAAGTTTAAGTAATTGAAATACTATGCAGGCTATTAATTACTATTACAGCAATGTTTATTACAATATAGTCCTTAATTCCTAACATATAATATTTATGACAATTTTCTAAGCTTAAGAAGCAAATGCACAACAATCCCACACACAAATCCAAGTGCAGCACTTGAACCCACAAGAGAAACTGCAGTGCATATAAGCATCACAAAAGATTCCTCCTTTGTCTTCATATCTCTTGAAGCCATAGCCAACTCTACTCCAGCAAACAATAATAGCACCCCTAAAACTCCTACTGGAAATTGGTTCAATATCATCACCAAAGAACTTCCTATAATCAAACCCAATACCATTTTAGCTGCACCAAGAAGAGCCACACACCCACCACTCCTGCCTCCAAATTTGTACTGACCAGCTAACCCACCTGCCCCGTGGCAACATGGCATAGCCCCAAACCAACAACCCACTAAATTCATTAACCCTACAGTCACAGAAACTGAAGTAGCCGAAAAATCCTTTCCAGGAAAAAGATCAGATGATAATTTACAAACAGCAATAACAGAGTTTAGTATTGATAAAGGAAGCTGAGGAATTGTGCCCTTAATGAACCCTGATTTCCATGAATGCTTTGGAATTTTCACTATTTCAATAGAAGATGGGCCTATTTTAATACCTTTCACCACTTCAGGCTTTCTTATAAATGCCAAAACCACACCTAACAAAAACACCATAAAAGCAGAAGGAAGGGACGCAATAAATTTCTTTAGTCTTCTTCTCTTAGTCATTTCTTCAAACACCAAATTGTCTTCATTACTCTCTTGTCCTTCTTCTCTCTCTTCACCTGAGCCATTCACTATAATAATAAAGGAAGCACAAACGATGGCCAAAACCAACCCATCCAATCCCAACCAATGCCTATCTCCACTAGATTTAGATTTTGAAAAGTTTTGAACTTTTCTAATATATTTAACAGCAGTCATTGCAAAAGATAACCCTTGTGAAAGCTGAATACCTCTAACAACAGATAGTGGAATTATCTTATAAACTAGTTGCATCAAACCGGTAACACCCAAAATCAAAAGAATTCCTCCAGTGCAAATTCCTGCAGCCATAATTTCTGGAATACCAAAATTATCAGTATTCGATATAGCCACTGCAGCAATTGATTTCATCGGCTGGACTGGCATGGGCACACCATAAATAGCACCAGTGACAATATTGTATATGCCAGTGAATATCAATGTTGTGCCTAAGTTTAGGTCACTGGCTAGTGTCAAGGCTAATACTATTGGTATATAAGTGCCCAGGTCTCCCATTGCACCATTCAGCTCTGCCCATTTTGATTGAAAGATCAAATTTTGTCTCAGAATATGAATTATATACGATGGAGATTTGGAGGTGGGTGTTTCAGTTTGGTTTTGGCACCGTACGGCATTAGAAATAGGTAGTTGTTGGCTTTGGGACTCCATTGCATGTCTCTGCGTTGTGAAGAAAATAAAGGAATGTGCTTCTCTTTGTATTTGCAAAGCTTAGAAGTGAGGGACATTAAAGTACAAACTCAATATTCCAATCTGTTAAGATTTCAAATCCAAGTAATTCTTTTTTTTTTTTCTTTTTAAATATTTTTGATATATTAAGAAAAATAATATAAAGAGGTTGACATTAATGGTTTTGGCTAAAGTTTGATTATGTCATTTTAAAGATGGGTCAATTCATGAATTTAAATGTAAATAGGATTCTAAATTAAAGAAAAGGGAGAAGCTGGCTAACCTTTTGCTTAATGAGAGGCCATTTAATGGGTGTCAAGCATGAAGCATCTTTCCCCATTATTTCAATAAAATTTCCTTACATTTCAATTCATTTGATTTGATAATTCACTAGAAAAATTTATCCAAATTTTAATTATATTTTATTATCCCTTTATCAATAAATATAAATCATTTTAAAGCGTCATTTTGTTCACAAATATAAGTTGTTTTGAGAAATGAATTAGATCTGATAATAGATTTAGATTCGAATCTCTCTTCAAATACTAAAAAATAAATTTCTCTGAAAAATTCTTACATTTGATATATCTCTTACATTTGATATATATGTAAATTTATTTTTTGCAAGTAAAAGGGAAAAAAAAAAAAGTCATATTGTCATATCCCAACAATGAATTGGACCAATTTGATTATTATGCGAAAGTTGAAATTCCTTGCTTAAGCTTGAAGCTGGAATTGTAATGGATGGTTTATAGTTAGTGCATCTTTAACATATCTATCCATCATAATCAAAAACCGAAAGATACTAATGACCGCGCTCGGTTAAAAATGACTTACTTCCTGGGAAATATAATTCTTAAGAAATATACTTCCAAGCAAGTATAATTTGTATGTGTTTGGTATGCAAATCAACTTCTTGGGAAGTGAATTATTCTTAAACCACAAATTACAATAATATCCATAATGTAAATTTGAGTGAATTTAGATAATAAGATAAATTAATAAATTCATTGCACTTAACTAGAAAAATGCAACTTCCTTATCCATATCTAAAGAACTTACTTCCCTTGTGTAAGAAAAGTTGAATGATCTACTTTTTAGAAAGTAAAATTGATAACGCAAACCAAACACAAGCATTTTATGCACTTTCCGAAAAATTTCACTTATCTAGTCTACTTATCCCAACTAAACACCTAAGGATGATAAAACTATGCACGGTTAAAAAATGTAAAAAAAAAAAAACTAAAATTGAAAGTGTATATATATATATATATATATATATATATATATATGCACGGTTAAAAAATGTAAAAAAAAAAAAACTAAAATTGAAAGTGTATATATATATATATATATATATATATATATATATATATATATATTGTTTATAGATTCTTCAGTGGAATTTCTTGTATTATGGTATTAAAAAATATAAAATAAAGATATATTGATAGTAAAAAATGATATAGACGTGATTTATTATTATTAGAGTAAAAAACAATAGATAAACATGTGTTCAAGAGCATGGATTAAAAATATTTAAATTTATAGAGATAAATAGAAAAAGAAGTGAATGAAAGGTGGCAAAATTCATTATTTTGATTTAGTTTAAAATTAATATAAAAAATAACTCATTATTTCATTAAAATCCATGAATAAATAACTTATTTTAAATAATTAAAAGTTATATATAAGTTATTAATTTTCCAACGCTATAATTAATTAATTAATTATATTTAACATAATTTAATTTAATAAAAAATAATTATTTAATTTTTTTAATATAAATAATAACCGTTCATATCATTAAAATTTATAAATTAAGCAATCTATTCATATAATTAAAGTCATATAAATTGTTACTTAATATGCTATTAATTCTCTAACATTATATTAATCAATTATATTTCGCATAGTGTAATTCAATTAGTAAATAATTATATATTAATTTATTTTTAAATATAAAGTTTAATGAAGTACAATTTCTTTACTGATGATATTCCTTTTCAAATTCTAATGAAATCTTAATTGTTTAATCACAGTGGAGAATATAAATGATGATGGTACTCTAATGTGAAAAGAACAACCGATGGATAATGGGAGAACCCTTGGTGACTAAATAATCAGAACAAAATTGTTCTAATGAAGGAAATCACCATGAATATATATACATATATATATATATATATATATACACACACATTCCTTTTCCTTTTTGTTTTTATACAAAAGGGTTTCCTCCCATAGAAGGAAGCGAACTTCGAGCAGAGGGTAATGGAAATGCACTAGTAGATTGCTGAATGATGTTTAGTGAGCTAAAAGGGTCTTCGCTACCAAAGCCATTGGCATCTCCTTGTGGCCTGCTGTAATTGTAAAAAGTTGTTTTAACATTGAATTTGAGATATTATATTTCTAAATACTTTAAAATAGTTAAATTTTTAGTTTAAAACTGCCTTTTTCAGTAACACCCAAACTGTGCTTTTCCAACAGGTAGATACTGATCTCAAAGCCAAACAAGCTCATTGCATGTAGAAGCCGCTTTAAGAAAAATGGATATGAAGTAAGACAACAGAGGACAAAAATGTTACCTAGAAGATGGTGTGTTCATATGGAGTAGTTGTTGTCCCATGTATGCACCTGGATGTTAGAATTGAAATTAAGCAAATTGGTGGATTAGTTAGAAGAATAGGAAAAGTAAAATTAAATTTACCAGAAGAAGTGGCTGATCTGAAGGAAGAAGACCACAAAGGCGTTACAGATGCATAAGCTGGTGCTTGAGATGCCATGAACCCAGAAGAGTTTGTGTCAATGCTGTAAGTAGGCACTAAAGCACCGGTATTGGACGTGTTAGTAAGTCCTGCAAACTTCAATAAGCAATAAATGCTTAACACAAGTTTTTCAAGCTTTGGTTAGAAATTTTATTTTTGGAGAGACAAAAAGCACTCAAGCATAGCACTTAGATACAGAAATTCGAAAAAAAAAATACGAGCACATAAATCAATTGCTAAATGTGTGAACAAATGGGTATTATGATATATAAATTTTACTTCTTGATCTATGTTCCCTTGTTCTCTATTTAACCAGATTACAAGATTGACAAGGCACGCATATGCATACAGGGTCAATAAATGACAGGCAAAGCAAAGATAAAGGAAAAACATAAAAGTAATTAATGCAAGTCTGAAAAACCAGTCTCAGCATTGTGCATACTGGTGAAACTTGTAATGAAGTGGTTTCATTGTCAAGATCAAACGGGTTGCTTGATATTGCTTGGTTAGGGTACTGTCGTGCAGGCTGCAACAAAAACCAATATTAAATAGATATCAATGTCCGTATGATTTGGAAAAGGAAACTAACAAGAACTTATTCCACTTGATATTCTTGGTTTTGTAAGATACCACTGGGTTTGGATAATATTGCATGTTGTATCCTGTGCCATAAGGTAGAGCATTTTGCCAACCAGGAATTGATCCAGGTACTGGTGAATAACTTGCTGTGAAAAGGTTCTGCAGAGAATAAACAAAAATTATCATTGTATTTTGATCAGAAACATCTAAGATCAATGAAAGGTAAGACAATTACCATTGGAAGTTCCTTTCTTCCAATAGACTTTGTTTCCAGTGGGACATACTGAGATTTAAGTCCAGATGTGCAGTCTTGGATTATGTTTGTGACATCCTGGGAAGAATGTTGAGCAGCAGCACTAGGACCTTGAACATTAGGCAAATGCATTGAAGTCTGCGGCTGCATATATATAAAATATGCACAAATATTAGTAAAATGATATTTTCGTGATCCACAAGCGTTCCTGTGCTTTGTTTTTTTGAGAAAGGGTATCTGGCCTACAGGGGGCTAAACTTTTATCTTATGGATATCTCCTAAACCAAGAAAAAAAATAAAGAACCAGTGTAATTCACCCTTTTATAAGATTATATTTCAAAACAAAATAGAGTTGTAAGAACTCCCGGAACTGTCAACAAAAAAGTTCTAAATTTTCCTGATACTTGAAAATTAATGGAAATGTAACCTGGTTATTTAGACCTCCAACTGTTGTAATAATACTAGTCTGTTGTCCACTAGGTCTACCATCTGCAGCAGGAATTGCGGAAAGCTGATGTTGCTGCACATTGGAGACCTGCAGCCCATTTGGCATCTTAAAAGTGGAATCACCATGAATATCAGGTACAGCTTGTGATGGACCTCCATTAGATGGTTGCAAAGGCAAACTAGTGGCTGATGCTCTAGAATCAAAAGTATCAAGTAGTGATAATGTTTGCTCCACATGCACAGCATCAGGTGCACTGTCTCCAGATGCAGTTGCAGAAACATCAGAACTACTGGTTAGCGCGAGCAACTGCCCAGGAGGCGCAGCTGATGAAACACCACCCATTGGCACAGTGCCTCCAGGTTCATTTTTAGAAGCCCCAGTATTGTCTGGGAAAGTTAACATCAAAACACCACCACTTGTGAGCATATCGCCTCCAGATGTAGTTGATGGAGAACTGTCATTGTTTGATTCTTCAGATACACTAGCAGCAGGTTCAACAGACGGAACTGACAACTCTAATAGCAAAAACTCCAACGTATTTGGTTTTGGACCTGGTGGTGCATACTGCTTTGCAGAAGACTCTTTAGAATTGCAGTTGCATCCATCACTTGATTGCTGATTTTCCTCTTTTTGTGGTGCTGCCACGGCATTGGAAGGCGTGCAATCAGTATCAAAATCAATCAAATTCTGACTTTTATCTTCCACTGCCATCCCATCAATAGATCCCTTGCTGCCAGAAGATTTAATCATCTGCAATGACAAAAAGTCGTAAGTGAAGCTTTAATTGTCCTTCAGAAAGTTTAGCAATGTACCAAAAAAATTTTTCACAAAAATTAATAAAAGAACTGGAATTTCATGGTCATGTGGTTAAATGTTTCCTGTTTCACTTCTCAGGGTGAGTGCAGAGTAGAAAGGGAGAGAATCATGAAAGTTAAACAAAAAGAGCTTGCAACATAATTGCATTCTAGAATGTTTCATTTTTCATCTCAAGAATTTCTGCAATTTTGCTGGCTGGTTTCTACCGTATTGGAATCCAATGGTCACATTCTCAGTTAAATAAGATTATAAAATATCATTGTACACTCAACAATTGTACATTTAGCAATTATTGAACCTGATTTTGAGCAGCGCTATCAGCATCTTTTCTGTCGGTTGCTTTAGAACGTTCACCAACATGAAGAGTTGGAGCATTATCCCCTGTAATATCTTTAAAAGGCCGTACTACTGGGGAGCTGGACCGATCCATGTTCTTTTGATAGTCAGGTGACAAGCTTCCATACCTGGATTCTCTGTGTGGAAACCTATGGTTATCAGGTAGCTTTCCACTTCGAGGTTTTTCATCTCGAATCCTGTCATCGACAATTTCAAAGCCGACAGGAATCTTCTTGAAGCCTCCACTTCTTGAATTTTCTTCGCCATAACAAGGACTTCTTCTTTCATCATAATAATATTTTAAACTTCTGTCATCACTTCTTCCACCAGGACGAGATCGTGCACTCCGTTCATATTTATCCCTATAATTAGGGCTTTTTGATCGAGAATAATATAAACCAATCTTCCTGCTCTCGTAGGATTCCTCCTTGTCATTCTGTATAAGAGCATAAGAATTATTAACAAATGCAAAAAGACTTTTAGGTGGAGAGTACTAGAAGTCCATTTATCATTTTGGTTGAATGACTTTCCTGAAGAACACCGTCTTAGATGCCATTGGAAAAAGCAGTTTGGTAGAGTTGTTTAGTTGCTTTGAACCTTTTATGATTAGAACGTATAAAATTCACCTTAATGTAAAACTTCAATGACCTCTAGTTAAAATTTTCTATATAGTGCTTTTCTTGACAGCTTCTCAAACAAGTCCTTTCAATACTTGCTATGATCCAGAAAATGAGCTCTAAAGTTGTTGAGTTAGTGATTATTAATATCATATGCAGATTTATAGAAGGAAAAATTCCGATGGAAAGAGTAAAATAAAATAAGAAAATGAAGAAGAAAAACATTGTTTCTATGAGCAGTATCTTTGATGGTATTACCAATCTCAGCCTCGGGACTCTTTCAGTACTTCTCTCTCCAGAATATTTTCTAGCCACATAAACGTGCTTGATAAAATCTCGAAGCTTATGAAGATTACTGGAGCAAAAATGTGGATCAGAAAGTCATTAATTACTGATTTTCTACTTTAAAATGAAGTTAGGCGTAACCACACCTGCCATCAGGATAGGAATCCCGCTGAGGATCCCAATCTTTAAAATATATTTGTCTGGCTCTCTATGAAAGAAACTCATGTTAGATCATGAAAATGAAGTCCTCAAGAACAAAAGTGAAGAGTATTAATAATTCAGTATACATCATTCCCTCCGGCTTGAAGTGCACTAACTTCCTCTGCTTTAAATTTAGCCATTGACACTGATTTGACTCGATGTGTGAATTCCCGGCTGGAATCATACAAAACAAGTTAGTCTCTCTTGCTTAAAACAAAACACTACATAAATTTGGCCTTAATTGCCAAAAATCGCATCAGTTGCCTGTAAATTATATGCACCATGGTTGTATTAATACCCAGAGTGGCCAAAATAAATCCCAAAAGCTTCTGATAAAGATGGCAGAGTTAAAACTTATATTAACACTTACTGTACTCCGCTGCAATTTGTGCAAACAAATGTCAAGAAAGTGGTGCAAACATATTGTGGTCCCTGTCAAAATGAAAACGTGTTAAGGAGATAGGAAGGCAAAAGAAAATCATACACTACGAAATGATTTCCAACCTAAAAAATAGGCCCATAGTCATACTCATATGTAGAAAAAAAAAAAAGTAAATAATGCAAGACTAATCAGTCAAGTCCATCCAAAAATGTAGAAAAAAATAAGGAAATAATGCAAGACTAATCAGTCAAGTCCATCAAGACCTGAACAATGCAACAAATTTTGCTTGCACCAATCCCCAGATCAAAAATCAATACACACAAATTTGGTTCTCCTGCCTTTTCATAAAGGGTTTCTAATTTGTTTCTGCTTGCAAAATGTTAAATTAACAAACATGACCATGATTACATAAACCATAAAATCCCACACGAATGCATTATAATATACCCGAAAATCCAGATTCCTCTGCCAAGCATAATAACCTGGAAACCTCTAGCCCATTCAGCGTGAACTAGACAAAATTTTTTTGCATATATAGCAAAATATATAACCATTCAAATATAATGAAAAAAGGAAAGGAAAGAAAAACGTCCTTACCAAACTATTGCAGTTAATACATCTTCTATTTTCAGGAAGTTTGAGAAGACCACGAATGATCCTTTCAACCCTCTCCTCTTCCTTCTCTTTTTTCTTCATTTTTGATAAAGATCACGCCTCCTTTATCCAACAAGAAATTCAAAAAAAAGAAGACGTTGAATTCGCAAATCAATTAATACATAAATAATAAAATTTGATTTCAATCCTAACTAAAACCTCAAAATTCCAACGTCTTAATATAAAAAATAAGAATTGTGAAGCAACCTTGCCGGAAAGAGGAACGATAAAAAGAGAAATTGAGCAGAGAACGGGAAACCCTAGAAATGGAGAATTGGGGAAGAGAATGAAGGTTGATAGGTGAAACCAAACGGAAAGCTTTGAAGGGATTCGAAGATTTAGTGAGGGACATGTGTAGATGAGAAATGGTGATCAATGAAGTCTCGAGAGAAAAATATGGAGGGAAATTTGCCGCTATCGACGGTTATGAGACCGGTTTTAGCCGTTTGAGGTATGGCTGCAGCTAATTTAAAATTTTAAATTTTAAATACCGATTTAAGTCAATCATGGGCGGGGCAAGTTGGACTACTTAAACCACAAATCAGCTATTGACCTTATGAAAAATTTGAGGAAAGTAAAAATATCGAGCTCAATGATTAATATCTAATTAGAATTAAAAATTGTATAAACCGAAAGGAACCAAATTATTACTCGTGTTTGGATATTAGCCCTCCGTGAAAAAGAGCTCTCGATGAGAATTTTCTCTATTACAAAAATTAAATATTTGACTTTTAATTAAAATAACTCCATCCTTTTTGCTCGAATCAATCGTCGTTTTTTTTCTTTTATATAAGTGAATTTGAATACATTATTATTTTGGGACGAATGGAGATTTTAATGCGGTATTAACAATATGGTTTTTTATAATTAAATTTTGGAAGTTACTTTCTTTTTACCAGCAACTCGTGATGATTTCTTTAAAATAATTTACCTTTAATCTTGAAGTGACAATTCGATTAATACAAAATCCGTCATAACTTCTATTTCACCATTGTTAAAACAATGTCACATCTGGAGTGAAATTTCTCAATTCCATCATTTATTAATAATAATAATAAAATTTAAGTTACTTGATTTTATTTTACAAATGGTTTTGCACATATACCCATACTCACTCCACCAGTAATCGGGAACATTTAAAATGAGCATCCTTCCTGCTATGAGATGTAGTTCTAAAGCTTAATGATCTTCTTCTCAGAAACTAAAACGATATTACTAAATTAAATGCTGAAAATAAAAATAGACTACTGCTCCATTCAACCCCTTGGTCCTGGACTGCAGCTCTTAACGAGACATTGTTTTGAGAGCATATAGAATACCATCTATCCGTAACTCAAAATCTGAAAATGTGGAAGAATTACAGTGTCAAAACTCCAAAAAAAAAAAAAAAAAAAAAAAAAAAAAAAAAAAAAAACTTGAGAGCATTTAGAATACCATCCATCCTTAAACTCAATCTCCACAAGAAAACTACACAATTCGACCTGGAATTTAACATTGTTCCGTTCACATCAAAATATATTATCTCAGTGGAATTTAACATTCTGAGTAACTAGAGGGAAAACAGATGATGAAAGAAAATCTATTATCTCAAAAAAATGGGAAACCTGAAGAAATAAAATAAAATAACATGGCAATTTAGTGCTACTGATTGATCTGAAACAACAGCAGTCCTAATGGCCTGGAAAATCACTCTCATATCACCGCCAATGACTATAAAGAAACCCAACAGCTAAATATTATCATCCAATTCATACAGCAACAAAGGACAATATGACTCTCACAACTGCAATTATCAAAGTGCAATACAAAGAGGTAACATAAGTTTAATGGCATACACACACACATATATAGCACTTGCGCCCTGTAGAAAATGTTAAGATGTTTGTGCTCGTCATTTTTTTACACAAAGCAAACATCTGAGAATTAAAAGGGTGCCGACACATGTACAATAGGAAAATCATTCACAAAATAATCGTCACTGTCAATGAATGAATCTAAACTAGCTTCACCTGTCAAGTTTTCTGTCCATATCTGTAGTCGATGGTTATATTTTTCCAAGCAACTATACTGCAATTAAATGACAAGAATAAGAAAGCAAATAAGAATGAGTAGCCAGAAACTTCTCAAAATTTATCTGCTGATTTAAGACAATTAAAATATTGCCAAGAATATACAAGGAGAAGGAAATTTCAACAGATTCTGAGCCTTCAATAAATCTGTATGAAAATTTATAAGATCATTTACTTACAGCATCCTCCCTCTTCTTTTTCAAGAGACATGTTCTCATTGTCACATATCTATCTAGTGAATGCTCCAACATTCAATCAGACAGGAATTTGTAATTCAACTCATAGGGGTGTTGTATTATTTTGGCCAACTGCTACTATGATATCAAGGTTAAGACTGAAAAAAAAAAAAAGAAAAGAAAAGAAAAAGAAAAAAAAGAGAAGAGGAGGGGAAAAAATCTGTACAAAGACCGGTACCGGTAGCCAAAATTCCAAACACCCCTCACCCCTTCAGGGTCCGTGCATGTGAACCTGCTCCTTTGGATACCAAAACGACACTAGTGGACAGAAACACCGTGAAGTCACACCAAAAATGTCACAACAATGACAACGTAAGGAGGCAGAAGCAAAAAAGTTCTCCCCTCCACCTGCAATAACCCTCCAATTATAAGTCCTCTGGAATCAGTGCTACATAACAGAGGCCACCACCACCATGGAGAAAGGAAACATCACAATGCTCCAGCAAAAAATTTCAATTCTAGAACTGGATTCTCTGGCTGCAGAAACACATGGTGAAGGGTTGGCAGATTTTCCCTACCCTTATCATCTCATCTTGCTTTCTAATTCTACCCATCACTATTTATGTCCTCAGAAGAAGCTTTAATTGCCTCAGCAGTCATAAGGGCAACCACAGCCTTGTGAATGGCTAGATCTGCCCTATAGAGCAATCTCTGAGCCCTTTCTCTCTTTAGTTTAGCCACATGAAGTGCATGCCGCGCTGCACCAGAAGCGTCACGCAACCTGAACTCATCAAGATCAGAACTATCAAATTGTTCAGGGCCATGGCTTGGAGGCCCATCTAAGTGGTAGTGCCGCTGGCTTCGCCACTCAGAAAAGCCCATATTCCACCTATTAACTCCATTTCTCTTGTCAAACATTCTCCGATTATATGAAGCAACCATCTGAGCATCATTAGGAAACAAAAACGCTCCGGGTTTCTTTGACTTGTTCCTGTAAAGTTTATGAATATGAGTTCTATCATACCGATCACCGCTCATTGAAAAATATCCTTTGCCGCCTGTATCCCTAGGTGAAAAAACCCTTGGTGATATCTGAGACAATGGAGAATCATCTAAAGGTTCATAGTTATGTCCTTGATACACAAATTTTTCATCACCAGAAGCAAATCCATTCAATCTTCTTCCTGGATGCAACAAAACAGTTGAACCAAGGAGAAAGTTTGCTAGAATGAGCTAAAACAAATGGGAGAAAGAAAGCAATAAAATGCAGAACGACAAGGAAAATTACCATAAGCATGGAAACCATCATGATCTCCTGGGAAGTTATTGTTTTGAACAGACATTGAAATTTTTCTCTGAGACCTCTGTTTGGATCCCCTGTTAGGCACTTCCAGCCCCCGTGGTTTCAAGCAGAAAGCAAACATGGGAGGCTTCTCAGTAGTTGCAACCTTCTCATGGCATCCATTAGGGAGGGCAGTGTTACATTTAGCCATTGCTAGCTCACACTCCCTCACCTGTTGCTGATACCTTTCCCATAGCGGTGGCTGAAGAAAGCCCATGCAACCGGCAAAAAAAATTCATGTTAGACAGAATGTGCTTAAAGAGGAAGAGGGGGGGGTGTTTAAAAGACGGGTAGGGAGGATGCATAGATAATCAGTGCACAAGCACATTATATGGTGAAGATAAAACCAAAAGGAAGTCAGAAAAACCTAGTGAATTTTCTTGACATCATACAGGAACAATCCATCACTCTTTACCAAATGGAAATCAGAACAAAACAGTGAATTTTTTGAGACAAAGAATATGATGCCGCTATGGGAGGTGTCACGCGTTTTTATTTTACATACTGATGTGCACACCATCAAACATCCTCACCCAAATCATGAGTCAGTCATTGTACAATTGAAGGGTATTAATTTTGAACCTACTATCCAAGCATGAGTTATAACCATTAATTCAAACTTATCTGACAACATCTGTAATAGAACTCAAACAATGCATGACCATTATTCAAATTCGAACTTATCAGATTATATCTGTATTAGGACTCAAACAATGCATTTGTTATTCAAATATTCTAGCATATCCATCTAAATTTTCGTACCATAGAGCCAAATCTCAGTACTTATTGAGAGTTTAGGGTTTAAAAATAGGTCAACATAAAAGATGATATTATAGTTGTAGTCCTAGCTAGTTATAGTCAATGAAGTCCCTGCATGCTCCCTTCTCCCCATGAATTTGATTCTTCATTCCCTTCTCACCTCTTTTAATTTTTTTCCTTATTTACATCTTCCATAACTTCAACTTTTTTGACTCAATCACAGGATCATCCATGCTAACTTCTTATCTGGATACAACCCACCAATTATTTAAATATAATAATTGCAATAATAAACAAGTTATAGACAAGAATCAAGACTTTCTGCAGAGGTGTTTTGGTAAATAAATTTGCGAATTAAAACCACTTTGGGACCTATCATGCTTAACGAAAATAGGAAATAGGTAAGGGAGATAAAGGTCAAATGTAGTTCAAAACTAACTATTTCAATATTATAAACCCGATCATTCTGGCACGACTGAACAATCAGCCTTTCTGCCAAGGACCTAGCCTCAATTATCATTTACAACGAATAAGCTCAAAAATGATGCCATGCATTTCTTAGGATCAACATATAAACAAAAAAAGAATATAAAGAAATTCAGAAGGAACCTGGAGATGACGGATTAAAGGCATCCCTTTCCTCTGCCTTTTCTGCTGCCAATGCTCATATATAATTTTCACTACTTTCAATGGGCCCACACCAGCCATGAGCTCTTCAATTTCATCTGATGTAAATTGATCACGTTGTTGAGAATATGCAGCCTTCTCAAGCATGTCCATTGTCTTCTCAAACATTTCCTCAGAGATCTCCCACAAACAGCTCGCGGCGACTTCAGAAGAAGTTTGATTTTTCAACATCCATTGATCATCATCACTATCCATGTCATATAGCACCCTTGATGGATTCAAAGCCATCTCAACATCAGTTTCAACCTGCCGAAAGTACTTAGATGAACTCCGCAAAAATGGAATTTCAATTCCACCATCATCATTTTCCTCTATCAAGCGAACACCAGGAATAGGAATGTTTTTAATTAGTGCTGCACGGATGTTCCGATTGTGGCACTCTTCATGCATCTCTTTGAAACGAAGCCATTGACTCCTATCAGGAAACTCCAATATCCAATCCTTTCCTCCCTTCCACATCATTGCATGTGTATATCGGTTCGTTGACCCCGGCTGCAGAAACTGATGTGCCTTGTATGAATACTTTGTAGTGCCTGAAATTTTTACAGCAAGCTTCCATTCATTATGATCAAAAAGCTCTACCACAACCTGTGCCCCACCTTCTCTCCACCCTCGATCACCATGTGTGATTAATACATTTGCTTCACAAGACAACTCCAAGTTTCTTTCAGAACCTCTAGAAACATCCAATGATCTCTTCTCGCTAGCCGTCCTAATTCGTTTATGTGGAACCGCTTTCTGAGAATGGCTTTTATTCTTTGGGCAGTAATCAAAACCCCCAAAAGGCAATGCATAAGATACCTGAGTTCGTGGCTTCTTCGGTCCATTGCCAAAATTATTATGAACAAAGTCGCCCCTTCCATCTGACCATCCATGTGCAAGGTATCCGAAAGATGTAGAACTGCTTCTACTTCGATGCCAGGTACTTCTGCGAGCAGTAGGGTTAGGACTGGGGATAATGCCGCCATTCATATTCCAAGACAAGTCAGTAGATTGTTGGGCGCCATGTAACTCCTTATCAACATGCTTATCGAATTGATTGACTGGTGGAATTTCAACAGTAATACCATTCAGAAGGGAATGAGAACCAGTACTACACTTATCTGCAGCTGGCTTCACTGATAAGCCTTGCTGTTCTGAACCTGAATGATGCGATGACTGCTTCTGTGGCACGTCAATAGCATCACTTGCAAATTTTCCAGGATCCTTGGAGCTGGCAGCAGCTCCAACATTTGCAACATTATTAAAGTTATTTGGAGAGGACGTCATCCAATCTCCAACACTGTTAGCAGAAATGCCAATAGCTTGTGGCTCAGCTTTACCACAAGATAGGCATTCATCACAATTAGCATCCCTGGAAGAAACCTTGAAATTATTACAAGAAGTAATTTCTGAATCTTTGTTTGAGTAGTCCTCCACACTAGAACATTCGTCTAGCAAACTATCAGAATTATCTGGATGCTCTATTGAAACATGATCCTGAAAGCTGATGTGAGTCACACTATGTTCCATAAGCAGCTTAAGATGCAAACCGAGAAAGAAAGTGGGTGCAGCACTAAAAGAAAGTGCAAATGGAGGGAACCATCCATCTGACTTGTCAAAATATGCAGAAGATGAATTGGCATTTACATAAGTGGAATCTCTGGAGACACCTGCAAGACTTGTACACTGCCTAGACCTCCTTATTGGACCCTGAATATGGTAAATTCACAGCAGTTAATACCAATTATTAGCGGCACGACCAATCTTGGTGTGAAAAAAAAATAATAATAAAAGAAGAAGAATCACCAGCTTCAAATGCTTAGCCATAACCATAAATACATAAAAATATGAAATAGTGAAAAAGGGTGCTATGACCAACCAAATGCTGTTGGCCTCAATTTATTTGATGAGATAATATCAAGTATCACGGATTCAACACTCAGACTATTAGTCCAAGAGCAAGGATTAAGAAAAACAGCAACTGAGCAAACAGTGAGTAACGGAAGCGAATATGATAGACATACAGAAAATTGCAGATACACAGCCCCACCCACACACACATATTTGGAGAGTGGGAGTTTCTGAAACAGATTTTCAACTCTTTAAGTGAAATCTAAAAGCCCATCTTGATACATGTGTAAAAAATAAATACCTTAATTCTCCATGGATAACCGCAAACAGAAGACTTGACCAACTGATTGGTTCCATTTTGAAGTGCCTTAATGTTATCAAAAGTGCATTCTGATAGAGGTAACTGCTCAGTAAGCAAACAATGCCTTTTGAGCCTAGAGTCCAGGTGCATCCATTTTGAATTCTTCACTTCAGAAAAGCTGTAGAATGCAAACACAAGCTGCTTCCTGAAACCTTGGATGCAAGAGAATTTGAACTTGATTGAAGTAACAGGCAACAGCAAGTCAGCATATTTTCCCTGCTCACTAGGTTGATGAAATACATCAAGGACATGGAAAACAAAACCTATTGCCCGCTTCAAGCAACCTTCAAACAAAAAAAACCTCAATCCAACAATATTATCTACAAAAAGCATCTCCAAATGAACCCTCGGCCACATAGTCATCAGCGTACCATATTGAAGCAGTAATAACATATGAAAGAACCAAGTATTATCCATGCCCAACAAGCAATCACAGATGGAAACCAATGGGAGGTTTAACTGAAACCACAACTGTCTTGATTCAACCAATTGAACATTTACTTTCAGAAGCCCACTAACATCACTCAACCATAAAACCTCAACAGTATCCAACCTTTCCAGATTTTCATCAGGATTCAATCTTCTCAGAGAAATAGCTTGTTTTACCAAAGTTCCAGAAGCAATGACAGGGCCAAGAGAAGCATCAGCGTCTGGTAAGCTAGTGGAGACATGATTGTCTTTACATGTGTTATGTAGCACACTGCTCACATTCCGAAATCGCCTCCTATAGTAAACAACAGGAACCTTGTTATCATTACGAAGCTTCCTATCTTTGGAATTGATGGGACTTTCCGTAGGAAACAAACCAATCCTTCCACCGGCAGCAAATCTATCTGCAAAGGCAGAATTACCAGGTAAGTTGATTTTATCCCTGTTCTGAGAACCTGCACCTGAGCTGTCGTGTCTGCTTACAGTTTCATCAGGCAACAATGAAGTCACAGACGTCAAGGATCGACTAGACATTTTCTGTTTCTTCAAGGCACGGAGAGGGGAAGATTTGACTCTATGAGTAGTTCGGGCCAACCATGAGATGATGGGTTCTGAGTCCATGTAGTTCCCTACATAGTTATCATCCTCTGTAGTGGAGTCTTTCTTCTTCTCTTTGCTGAGCTTCAATTTTCCCTTTTCACCATTCGAGCGCTTCACTCTTGTCACAGATCTTTTTCTCTGAGGCTTACCTGGTACTTCACTAGGAAGCAGCAAGAGTTTAAATCTCTCATTCTGGAGATTAATCCATTCTTCATCCCGATCATCATATTTTACATGATGAAGCTTTTTCACTTTATCATACTCACTGATGAGGCCATAATACCAACTCTGATCCAAAGGCCAAAAGACCTTAATTCTCCTATTCAACACCCAATACGCGTCCAAGTCCCCAGAAAAAATTTCATAATAATGGCGCCGTTTTCTTGAATTACCCTTCTCTTTGTGCTGTTTCCTGGGTCGCAATACTCTACCAGCAGTATCAACAGATGCAGATTCAGATCCAGAGACATAGTTAGACCCCTGGGCAATGAACTCCTGACCAGACGATAATAAAAAAGACAAGCCATTTGTAGAAGGCAAGGAAGAGCCTTTGCTATTCAAAGAAAAAACAGTGCAGCTTGGATCAAACCGTGATGATAGCATCCTTGCTGCATTCTCTTCAAGGTTCTCCTCATCATCATCTTGCAAATCATCACTCTTCTTAACAGAAGTATCAATCGATGGCTCAGCCTCCTTAGCGACACTCTTATCATCAGATGCCAAATCCTTCCTCTTCCTACTCCGTTTCCGCAGTGACTTTTTTGAAGATGAATCACCATTACTTTCAACATAATGGCCATTGAGAGATTTCTTCACAGATAAATCACCACTGTTTACAACAGGAAGATCAGGAAGCTTGTCTTTTTCCTCAAAATGCCTACCAGAATTTGTTTCACCATTTCTGTTTTCTTTAAAATCATCAGAGCCTTTCTTCTGTTTAACCTTCACATCTCTGCCAGCAATCTTAGAAGGCTTGTCAACATCGCCTGCTTTATCAGTAGACAGCCCCGCAGGCTTCAATACTTGACTAAAATTCTCAACTTTTCTTCGGCCTACAAAACCACGTTTGCGCCTAGGGATTTGGATAAAACTACCATCTAAAGTTTGTGAAATGCTACTAAACCCACTACTGTCATTCACACGTTGATTCGACCCCGGCTTTAAATCTTTTGAATCATGTGAACCTGAACTCAGACTGCCATTATACACTTCCTCCAAACTTTTGCTGCCATTGCCATTGACTTTTCTGAAACTACTGATGGAAACCGCTTTTCTACTCTTCTTCCTCTCATGTCTCTTCTCAACACCGCTAACATCTACACTGCCCTTCCTTTTCAAGTTCTTAGTTCCAGCATCTTTTGAATCCTTGGATTGGTAAAGACTCTTGAGATCCAAAGATCTCGATTTCTTAGGAATTTCCGCTTCATGAGGACTTCCTATTCTATTTTCCATCAACAATGCCTCAGTCCAAACACCAATACCCGAAACTCCCAATTTTCAAATCCCATCATACATTTTCAGATCTGTAAAAACCATAATGACACAAAAAATCACTTAAAAAAAATTCTCAAGTATCAAAATCCCCATAAATGACTCATAAACCGATGATCAAGACCCTAGCTAACAAATATAACATCAACTGAAATCCAAATTGACAAATTAACAACAATAAAAAGAAAATTGCATGAGTACCTGGTTCGAACCACCCCCAAATTCTGATTTATCGAGCAAACCGTGAACATTACATGAATAAGACATGAAATAGGGCTTGAATCAGTGAATTTCGAATTGTAACCCTAACAGATTTGTTGATTTTAGTAATTAATTTCTAGATAATTTTTGAAATTTCCATTTTTTTTTTTTTTAAACCGTGAGAGAAGGAGGAGAGCTAGGGTTTCTTTTGGTTTCCAAAGAGGGAGGGCTTAGATTGAAAATAACAAAAATAAAAATTAAAGTAGATGAATTTACAAAATAGAAAATAAACGACTCATTTCTATTGAGATACGTGTCAAACTACTGACCGTAAGATTCAGAAGGTATGGTTGAGATTTTGTTTGGGTAATCCAAGTTCTATGATAAATAAATGAATATCGAAAATTTCGGGGTAAAGGAGGTATATATCTACGGCCAGGATGAGTAAGTTGAAACATGGAAGGCCCAGATTCTAAATTAATATGAGAGTTGTGTGGCAGTTAAGCGACTTGGTTTTACGAAAAAAAGCATATTTGGGAAAGGAAACGAAAAATATAATTGTTCTTTCCCTTTTACGTATTAACAAATAAGGCACAGCATTTTATGAAATATCGTGAATGCCACTAGGCTTTTAAGTTAAGTCTTAAGAGGCGCCATTGAGAAAACGCACGAACCACTCGTGGGACAGTAGGCTATAAAGGTACTCTCTCTGATGGAGAACCGCTCGGATTCAGCGGTTGAAGTGCCACTCACGTATCTACCACCGCTGGCAAAGTTAACCCAAAGCAAAATTTTAAAATTCATTCAAAAATTCATACGATAAATATTTTTTCACACTTTAAGAAACCATAAATTACAATTTTGATATATTTTTTAGAATATAGACAAAGTTACTATTACATCTCTATATTTATAAAACATAACTAATAAGTCCATATATTTTTAAAAATATTTTTTAAAGTCTCTGTATTTTCATTCCGTCAAAAAAAATTAATTCTTGCGTCTGATTTTTTCTAATTTTTTCTGTTTGTTAAGTGAAAAAAAGATCATAAAACAGAGAATTTAAAATTAATTCAGAAATACCTTTTTGTATTTTTGTCAGTTCATCTTCTTCTTTGGATCAAATTATGTTGAATAAACAGTTAATCTTTTTCTGCTATGGCATTCTTTGATCTGTTATTTCTATAGTTCAACCATCTAACTTTTCCATAATTACTCAAAATACCCAATTAATCTCACTGAAAATATATATATTTTGTATCCTCAACCTTGCATCTCCATATTCATTTGAGGTAATATAGTTTTGTTTATGTATATGCCTCCCTATTTCTTCTACGGTATACTTTGAAGTTTGTTTCATGGCAGAAGTGTATTTGTTTATGGCTTATTTGTATATTTGTTGTGTTTGTAGCATTTGTCCTTAGGGAATTTTGTGGTTTGTTTTCCTAATCTATTTATCTTTGCCATAGATACATATTTAAATTTCTATAGGATACAGAGACGAGGCTTAGTATTCAAACGAGAAATAGAGAGATGCACTTAAAGTAGTAGATAAATAATAGATATTTTATTGGATGTATTTGTTTTCTTTTTTTTTTATTTTGATCTTTGATTGAATACATCCTTTATTATTTTTTTTTTATTTTGATTATGAATACTTTGTTGATTTTGAATATTTTGGTAGTTTTTAATAAAGTTGTTGTGATGAAGTTAATGGTGAGTTGGTAACGAAGACAATAAAGAAGAAATTTGTTTGGTAAAATATACAGAAGGATAACATTAATTTTTAGTCTTTATTGATTTATTGGCCGAATTGGCAAAAATAGATAAAATGATTAAATATTTTTCACGAAATGAAAATATAGAATTTTAAAAAAAATTTATAAAAATACAGGGACTGACTAATCATATTTCAATACATATAAGGATGTAATAATTATTTTTTCTAAAATATTTTTGTTCTACGTTCTACTCTCGCATTTTTATTTAATATTTTAATTCTTTTTTTCCCCTTCTTGAATAGTCAGCCACCAGTGGATTTCTCATGGGCGGTATAGGAAATCCCCCCGCGTGTATTCATTTAGAATAAGCTTATATACATGTGTAGTATTATGTAATTACAAATATACCACTAACTCAATTTACATAGTCAAAATATACATCAGTACATAGTCTAACACTCCCCCGCAGTCAGAGCGGGAGCTTCACGAACGCAGAGACTGGATCTGAAATCATCAAACAGGATTCGTGGTAAGCCTTTTGTGAAAATATCGGCCACCTGAAATCGGGATGGAGTATGTTGAACTCTGACTTGTCCACGAGCAACCTTTTCACGCACAAAATGAATATCCATCTCTATATGCTTTGTTCGCTGATGTTGTACCGGATTACTAGACAAATAAACTGCACTAACATTATCACAGTAGACCAATGTGGCTAAGCTAATCGGCACCTTTAACTCCAATAGTAAATTGCGAAGCCAACAAGATTCTGCAACAACATTAGCGACTCCACGATATTCAGCTTCAGCGCTGGAGCGTGATAATGTTGGTTGTCTTTTAGAAGACCAAGATATCAGATTATCACCAAGAAAAACACAATAGCCAGAAGTGGAGCGTCTAGTATCAGGACAACCACCCCAATCAGCATCGGAGTAAGCTGTAAGACATGAAAAAGGGGAGTTCGAAAGGTGCAAACCATAAGAAAGAGTGCCTTTGAGATACCTCAAAATTCGCTTCAAAGCACTCATATGAGCCGTTGTTGGATTGTGCATATGTAAGCAAATTTGTTGAACAGCATAAGACAAATCCGGTCTAGTGAATGTGAGATATTGAAGTGCACCAGCTAGACGACGATATAAGAGAGGATCATCACATGAAGAACCAGAATCAGTACTGAGTTTCGGCTTGGTGTCAACAGGCGTCGAGACAGATTTGCAACTGGACATGCCTGCTCTGTCAAGAATTTCTGCAGCATACTTACGCTGAGAAAGGAATAAACCGGAGGAGTTTCGGTGAACAGAGATGCCCAAAAAGTAATTCAAAGGACCCAAGTCTTTCATGGCAAACTCTGAAGACAGCAAAGACATAATAGATAGCCGAAGCTTTTCTGAAGAAGTGGTGAGAATAATGTCATCAACATAGAGAAGAAGATACGCCAAATCAGTCCCCTTGCTATAAATGAAAAGTGAATGATCAGATTTGCTGTGAATAAAACCAATAGTAAGAGCATAATCAGCAAACCTTTGGTACCAAGCTCGTGGAGCTTGTTTTAAACCGTATAAAGATTTGCGAAGGAGGCAAACATAATCTGGATGTGTCGAATCCTTAAATCCCAAAGGTTGATACATGTAGACTGTTTCACTTAAATTTCCATGCAGAAATGCATTTTGAACATCCAGTTGATTTATACACCACCGTTTTGAAACAGCGAGACTGAGGACAGTGCGAATGGTAGCCGGTTTAACAACTGGACTGAAAGTCTCATCACAATCCACACCAACCTGTTGGGACCTGCCATCACAAACAAGACGAGCTTTGTATCGCTCAAAAGAACCATCAGACTTAGTTTTGATGCGAAAAACCCACATAGACCGAACCACATTAGCATTGGTAGGACGGGGTACCAACTCCCACGTCTTATTTTTAATTAAAGCAGCATATTCATCAATCATGGCAGCCTTCCAATTTGGATCATTTAGGGCAGCAAGTGGGCTATTAGGTAGGGTGAAAGAAGACGAAGAAGCAAACAAATTAAAATGCTTCTTAGGACGGGTGATGCCATGCATACTGCGGGTGGTCATGGTTCGGACTGGAGCAGGAGGAGGTGGTGATGTAACAGGTTGTGGTGGCTGTGGAGAAACATTTTCAGATGGGACGGGTTGTGTGACCATAGGTGAAGGAGAAGATGACAATGGAGGTGGAGAAGATGTGGAGTTTTGTAAATGATATTGTAATAAGGGATGAACACTGTCATCCAAAAAGTGATAGGTAGACGGAAACTGAGGTTTGACGGAAGCGAAGGGAAAAATTGACTCATCAAAAGAAACATGCCTAGAAAGAATGATTTTATTTGTGGACAAATCATAACACTTGTAACCCCTATGATTAGGCGGATAACCAAGAAAAACACAAGATGTAGAACGAGGTTGGAGTTTATGAATAGTAGGAGAGGGAGACAAAGGAAAACACAAACACCCAAAAACTCGTAAATGACTGTAAGATGGAACCCGGCCATAAAGGAGAGATGTAGGAGATGAAAAATTAAAATTTTTGTGAGGAACAATATTGATCAAATAAGTAGCCATTTGCAAAGCATGAGGCCAAAAAGAAGGAGGCATGGAAGATTGAGAAAGTAATGTTCTAACCATGTTATTTATGGTGCGAATTTTTCGTTCGGCTTTCCCATTTTGAGAGGATGTAAAAGGACATGAAAATCGAAAACTCATACCATTCACATGACAAAATTGTTTGAATTGATTATTATCATATTCTTTGCCATTGTCACACTGTAAACACTTAATTTTCCTACCAAATTGGGTCTCGATGAACACAGAAAATGATTGAAAAATTTGGAAGACTTGTGATTTTCGGCTTAATGGGAAAGTCCACAAAAAATCGGTATAATCATCAAGAAACAAAACATAATACTTATGACCAGCAGAACTCAATATAGGGGAAGTCCACACATCACTATGAATAATATCAAAAGGCATAAGAGTATTAGAATTGGAATCTGAAAAAGGTAATCTAGCTTGTTTCCCAAAAACACAAGAATGACAACTATTAGAAAAAGAAAAATTACAATCAATGAATTTATTTCTATGAAGATATTGTAAAAGAGGAGGTCCCGGGTGCCCCAATCTACGATGCCATAAATCAGCGGACAAGGTAACAAAAGCCAATGGTGAAGACTTTGAGAGACTTGAAGGAAAACTGCTAGTTATGGGATATAAATCCCCAACGCTATTACATCGCATGAGAAGACTCCCCGTCCATAAATCCTTCACAGAAAACCCAAAAGGATCAAACTCAACAGTGACATGATTATCAATAGTAAAACGACGGACAGAGACTAGATTTTTAATTATTTTTGGTGCATGGAGAACATTAGATAAACATAAAGGAAGGTGGGGTGGTTTAAGGTAAGCATGCCCATATCCTGCAATTGGTATTTTCTGTCCACTACCAACAATAACATCATTATTTTTACTGCTCAAATTAAAATAAGACGAGAGAGTACCCGAAGAAGATGTCATATGCGAGGTAGCTCCTGTGTCCATGAGCCAAGGTTCTTCAGGTGGATTGAGAGACATACTTTGCATAGCAGCATCAATGTCCGTAGGTGCATAGCCAGAAGAAGATGCTTGAGCAGTATAGGCCTGCGGTGGACGAGAACCAAGTATGCCAGGTTGACGAGCAGATGGGCGTGCCCAAGCAGTGGTTGGATAAGGACATGGTGGAGGAACAGCCCAAGCTTGCTGCCCCCATGCAGGCCAAGGAGGATAAGCCGACCAAGGATAATAAGGTGGTTGTTGCTGATGAGAAAAATTATTGTTAAATCGCTGCCCACCTGATTGATTATTTCCTTGTCTATTGGAGCCAGAATTCTGATTGCGATTATTATTTCGTCCTCTGCCGCGTCCATTATTGCCTCTCCCGCGATAATTATTAGTGTTGCGAGACTGTCCTCGACGTTGCCCAGTATAATTACGAGGAGCAGTATTGGTGTTGTCTGAAAGAGCAACACGAGAAGAAGAAGAATTTTCCTCAGTAACACCTGTAGTAAAAAGTGCAGTGCCAGTGGCAGCAGAAGCAGTGGCAGCCTGCTTAGCCTTGCGTGTTTCTTCAAGAATCAATTTTGATCGTGCTTCATAAAAGAGAGGCAACGGGTCACTTTGCTGAATTATGGTTGCTACACCATCATAAGCCTCATTTAATCCAGCAATCAATTGAAGAACAAGGCGTTGGTTTGAAACAGGGGCACCAACATTTGAAAGCTGATCGGAGAGCATTTTGAGCTCTTGACAATAAGCAGAAATATTTGGAAAATCGTCCAACAGAACATGAGAAAATTGGTTTTCCAAATATAACGCACGAGAATTCTTATTGTCTTGGAAAATACCTTTCAGACGATCCCAAGCATTTTGAGCAGTGGAATCCGTTTCCAAAATAGTATTGAGAAGATCAACAGAAATTGTCCCATAAATCCATTGAAGAACTGTAGCATCCAATTGAGACCGCAGTCTTGGATCGACTTCAGTAGCCGTAGAAGATTCCTTGTCTTTATCAGATGACAAGGGTGGAATAATGAAATCGAGAACTTTATAGGCACGGCAATGAATTTTGAACAATTCCGCCCAAGAGGAATATTGCCCCTTTTCAGTCTCAAGAATGATTGGAATAAAATTTCGGATATTGTTAACAGCAAGGGCTGGATGAAAATCATGCTTGCCTGCCATGGTTTAGAAAAGAGAAGAAAAGAGATAGAGATGAAGAAAAGAACTAGGGTTTAGAGAGAGCGGCTTGAAATTGCGTGCTCTGATACCATATAGGAAATCCCCCCGCGTGTATTCATTTAGAATAAGCTTATATACATGTGTAGTATTATGTAATTACAAATATACCACTAACTCAATTTACATAGCCAAAATATACATCAGTACATAGTCTAACAGGCGGTTACACTTTTTTATTTCCTTTTGTTTTTCTCTCTTTTTTTTCTCATTTTTTAGAATGTGTTTGTCAAAATTATCTGTTTTAATAGCTGTTAGTTGTTTTAGTAGTGTTTAAATGTTAGCTATTTGAATAGTTTTTCACGAAACACTAAAAACTAAATGTTACATAGGTTAATTTTCACAAAACACTACCTTAACCTCTAAAAATTGAATTAAACGCTATGTTACCGAGCACTATAAAAAAATAATAAACACTAAAAATTATTTAAAAAACTGTTATCGATTACAACCTTAGTGTCTTTTCAAATTTATTCTCGTCCAGTTTTCTCTATCATTGTTCATGGATTAAGGCTTTATTTTTCTACAGTGAGGTTTGTCAATGTTTTCAACTCCTTTCCATGAAGGTGTTCCTCCATATTTTATATATATATTTTTTTGTTTTATTGGTTTGGCAATTTTGTTTGTTAGATAAAAATATATATTATTTATGTTTGAGTTTGGAGCTGATCTAACGAAATTATACATTATCATCAAGTGAAGACAGTGAATCAATTATATGTTCTGAAAACTGTACTGAACCCTTCAAATTCTAATTTACTAATGACGTGGATAATAATTTCATAGTTGGTTGGAGAGAGTTTCATAATTTGTCGAAATGGCTTGGAATAGTGAAAACAGTACTCCGGTAAGATGCACATAAATCTTTAATTGAGTGGCAGCAAGCCAATTTAGAAATTCTAATATAATGTTAATTTTACTATGTTATATATAAATGGTCAAATATATAAAAATATACTCATTTACATTATTTAATATCTCATTTATCAATCCATCTTAATCATTGAGTAAAAACTGTTAATATTACTATTTAATCATTCTGTTGATTTATCTTATAATTTCTTTTTAAATTTTTTTTAGGAGCGATAACATCACATCAGCAAGAGATTTTAATTAAGCAAAGGGATGGACGAAGAATTGTAAAATTTAATTAATTTAATTGAATAAGATAAAAAAAATTATTTTTGATAGTTTACTAATATAAAAATATAACATTTAAATTATACTGGAAATTTCTAAATTAGAATTATATTCAAAAATTTTAACATATAAGATAAATATATTAAAAAACAAAATTTTATATGAAATTATTCATAACTATATCTAATACATAATATATTATTATTATAAAAAATATTAAAATGTCTAATCAAGTTGGAGTATTAAATATTTTTTTTGAGTTGATTGTAAAAAATAAAATATTTATAACCAAAATAAACAGAGCAAAAGAGTATTAAAAATATTTATTTTATTTTATTTTTTAACCAAATTAAATATAACACTCTCTTTTGTCTCTCCGTATGCTAATCCTTTCCATTCCCATTTATGTGTTATATATATATGTATATATATAATATAATAATTATTAAAATTTGCATAGTGGATGGGATATTCAATCCTTATCTCTATACTTTGTTTGTGGTTCTAAAAAAAAAGAATGTAACATTATTAACCGTGAAATCAAAGATTTAATAGGCACCGACTTGTAAAAAGCCAACCGTATAAATACTATCAATCCTTCGTTTTCTTCTCATTACATTGTCTCCATAAAAACTCGAGCCCTAACCTTCATTCGCCATTACAATCTCTCCTTTCTCCACTGTTAAATACCTCTAAAACCAGACTAACCCTAATTTTCCTCTTTTGTTTCTATTATCCGCCTTCGCGTATTGTCTCTACAGTTTTAGCCACCGTCTCGGTCTTTCCTCGGAACCCTAATTCTTCGTCGCTTCCTTTAGAAACCCTAATATCCGAACCTGATCTTTCGAAACCCTCGATTTGTCGAAAATTCTATATAATCCAAGACAATAATAATAACTATTATAAGAATTTTGTTGATTCTGTTTGTTAATTATATTTTGCAAATATTGTTTCTTTGAATTTTTGAGATAAGCCGTTGTTCTTCCTGATCTTCAATTTTCCGAACCATACAAATACTTTTTTTGATAGTTAGAATACTATCTCAAATTGTCAGTTTAGTCCTCCAGGTTTAACGGATTTATACTTTTTCCGTTTATTTTTAAATCACTTGTATACTTTTCACTGGGTCTTGATATTGGGGAGAGATGGTTGGGGGAGGCAGGAGAGACGAGGGATCATTGGTGATCAACAACACTAATGTTTTTGCAGCGCTTGAGACTCTGAGGAAGAAAAAGAAGTCAGATAAGGAGCGTGGTTCATCCAAGAGTGGTAAAGGATCCTCTAAATCACAATCGCAACAGCAGCAGAAGGAGCCTGCTCCTGAATTATTTTGGGCTCCTGCTCCACTCAATGCTAAATCTTGGGCTGATGTGGAGGATGAAGATGATGACGACTACTATGCCACCGCAGCCCCTGTTTGGGGTTCTTCGGAGCCACAGCAGACTGATGATAAGCCCACCCACATAGAGGTGAGTAGCAGGATTTCTCTATATAGTTGCCTGTAATGTTAGTTGATAAACTCTAAACAGGTTATGTTACTATTAATACTAGATTTTATGTTTGGTTTTCTACCTGTTTGGGCATTGTTGGATATTGATGCTTTGTTGTTAATGCTTACTGTTAAGCGTCAGAACAGCTGGTTAAGTGATTTCGTTGGCATAGTTTGATTTTATTTCTCAACTTCTTAACCTAAAAGGGGAAGGTCCAGATGTGGGTAAAAGATCCCCAGTGGATGAATCTTACGCATTATGTGTCAAATTCTGTATGTTTTTTCTAGTTGTTTATATGATGCTGTGCGACAGAGTTAACTAAATTATGATGCTTGGGGTGGATGAAGCATCAGGTGCTTGTAATATTCAACTTTCAGCAAGTATCTGTGGACTTGGGGGCTGTTGGATTTAAATATTAGATTATTTATAGTCTTTCAATGTGAATCAGGACTGAAGAAATGTAGAGGTTCAAACATTAGAAAGGAGGCACAGGGTCGTGATCCATGTAAATTCTGTTTGTTTTTCTGGATAAATTTATCTAATTATGGTGATTATCGGTAGGTTCAAGTTGTGCTTTTTTGGATCTACTTTTGAACAGTTTGAGGGTAGACATTTTCTTTAGAAGGGTGGGATACTTCTACATCTATGTTGAGCAAATGTCCAGGATATTTCTTATATCAAAGCAAAGGAATAGAGTGAAGAACTCGATTCTTTTTTTTTCCCCTCCTTGGATTATATGTGTGATGGCCAAAAAGGGTAGAATCATCCCTTTAATTTGTCATCTTAGCCGAATGGCACCTTTAACTAAAGGGTCGACCTATTATATCCTTCAAATTATCAATTTCACACGCATTAAACACTTGAGAAGCCAATCTAGCCACCATGTGGTGTTATTCTCTCTTGGGCTAGTGAAACATGGAAATAAATGACTACATGGCATTTAACTAATAATATACCAAATATATGCCCTGTGGTTTGGTTAAAAATAAAAAGTTTGCATGCCCTTTTCATATTTTCCTCAGCCTCTTCTTCTCCAAATTAGCTAAACCTACTATTCTTCTCTGTCGTGATACTTCCTTTCATAATCCTTCACTTTAAAATGGTATTTTACTCTAATTTTTTGCTTTTTTCAACCACTAAGTATGGAAAGAGATATATCTCTCAATTTTTTGCTTCTTGTGCCGTCTCTCAATCTCTTACTTTTATTTGGCAAAGGATATGGTCATTTTTTTGGATCCAGAGCTTGAAAGCGAAATAGCACAATTTCCTTAAGGACATAAGCCCCTTTTGCTGCATTTGTAATATTTATGTTCATCCTTCAAGTGGTAGGGGAATGTCAATCCCAAAATTTGGTCTCTTGGTAGTTGAGTTGCTATTTATAGGCTTAATGGGAGCTTGGTGGCATTTAATCCTCGCATGCAATTATGGATTTTGTTAGATGATCCTAATCAAGAGTAAGAATACATCACTCAAATGTCTGTGCATGTGCTTATGTAACTTTCTAGCCACACTTAAATGGAAGGCCTCTAATTGGCTGTCTATCTTAAGAGTATCTATTTGATGTGAATAGAATTCCTAAATCATGTCTTGCTGAACTTCTAGAATGTGAGGTTATCCGCAAAATTCAGACCATTCCAGGTTTTTTGTTTGTTTAATTTTTATGTTTGTCATTTTTTTAAAATATTTTTTTAGTTGTCTTTACTTCTAAATGTCTATATCTATTTGCCAGTCTCTTACAGTACCTGGAGAGATGGCTATAGTTATCCTAAGGAATGATGGAATTTCTTTAATATCTTTTTTACATATTATCTGTGCAACTACAGGAAACTGAGAGTGAAGAAGATATTTTAGATGAAGGTGACGATGAAGTAGATGAAGACCATGAGCATGAGCATGAGCATGACCATGACCATGACCATGACCATGAACCAGAGGTTCCAGTGCCCCTTGAGCCAGCAGTCAAGAAGCCTTCTGAAGTTTCTGTGGTGCAGAAGGAGACAGAAAGGCAACTTTCGAAGAAGGAAAGGAAG
The DNA here is from genome assembly GCF_041381405.1 of Jatropha curcas. Taxonomy (NCBI): domain Eukaryota; kingdom Viridiplantae; phylum Streptophyta; class Magnoliopsida; order Malpighiales; family Euphorbiaceae; genus Jatropha; species Jatropha curcas. The sequence goes on from NC_143158.1 coordinate 26,544,082, forward strand.
AAGAAGGAGCTTGCAGAGCTAGAGGCCCTTCTAGCTGATTTTGGAGTGGCCCAGAAGGAGAGCAATGGCCAAGATGAGTCACATGGTAAGTTTATATGATAAAAATGTTCGTATCTTGGGCTCATTACAGTTTGCTTATGTATTGGAAACTCTTTATCTATATATATGTTTGTGCGAATTTGCATTTGTAAATGTATAATATGTGTGTGGAGTCAAAAGTCAAGTGTTACTTACAAGCTGTTGATTTAGGGAGATTGGTAGTGAGTTGTGGTATCTCTTTCTCTCTCTCCCCCCTCCCCCTTGCCCCTCCCTCCTTTTGTGTGTGTTTTTCGTGTGTGTGTGTGTGTGTGTGTGTGTGAAATTGGTGCACGCATGTTTTTGTGCATGTGACCAAGCGTGCAAATATGCTTATACACAGATGAACTAGTTCCTTGACTTCTGGCATCAAATTGTTTTTAACTTGTGATTCTCGCATACTTCTAAAATAGCTTATTGGGATAACTTCTTGCATCAAACTGTTTTTAACTTGTGATTCTTGTGTATTTCTTAAATATCTTATAGGGATGAAGCAGTAGGCCCATTCGCCTCTTTTTTTTTTTTTTTTTTTGAGAAAAAATGGAGGTAAATTTGTGTAGCTTCAAATATTAGCTTTATTATTGGTACTATTTCTAAGCAAGAAATCCATTGGAAATGAATTTGTGCAGATGCTGCGCAAGAAAGAAAAGATCCAGAGCCTAGTGGTGCAGAGGGTGAAAGGAAGGAAAGTGCTGGAGAATCCAAAAGTGCTAAGAAGAAGAAGAAGAAGGATAAATCAAAGGAGGTGAAGGAACCTCAGGAGCAGTCTACCTTTTCCGAAGTTAACAATGGGCCAGATGAAGCTGCTGGGACTGAGCAGGCAGATGAGGATTCTTCCACTATTGATGTGAAAGAGCGACTAAAGAGAATGGCATCTGCGAAGAAGAAGAAGTCTAGTAAAGAGATGGATGCTGCTGCAAAGGCAGCTGCTCAAGAGGCTGCTGCAAGAAGTGCAAGGCTTGCTGCAGCAAAGAAGAAAGAGAAGAACCATTACAATCAGCAGCCGGTGCGATAGAAGCCCCTTTTTGTTTCACACACATATGAACATGTATTACTCGTTCATATAACATAGCTCGCACAGGCTCTGGCTTCATAAAAGACAAACTTTCTAGTGTACTGTCATGGACTATAGAAAGTCCCCCCCCCCCCCCCCCCTTTGGCGCTTTGGATGTTCTATTGTTGTTTGGTTGTTATGGAGAACATATTTTAGCAGTTTTGTCCATTGAAAATTTCTCTTTGGGTAGTTCTTGGACTTGAATTTTGTGTATTGTAGTCCTTTCAACATGTTTCCTTATGTAGAATTGTTGATGGATGGACATAATGTGGAAGTTTTGTCTTAAATTTAAAATTTTCATTGAACAATAGTAATGGTATCTTGTCCGTTGGATAATATATTACTGGGATATAGGGTTCGTTAGGTTCATGGAGTTCTTGCTGTTAGTGTTATATATATGTTACAGGAATGGGAAGGTGAATTCAATTAGGGCAAAATCAAGGTAAGACATGTAGGGTAAATTTTCACCGTCTTCCGTAGGGTGATGGAAGCCAATTTTTACTATCTTTGATAGGTTGAAAATTCCTTGTTTCATGTTTATTTTTAGTATTGAGGAAAATATAAATTAATAATAGCCAAACTTTGACATTTACCTTTTGAGGCAAGTACATGGATTTAAATATGAATTTATTACGAGATTTATAGCACTTATCATTGGTGTATAAATTTTGATGAAAGTATTTGTTGTTTTGTAATTGATCCAACTTTGTAAAAGTATGTTTTATTTTTATAATTTATCTAATTTTCTAAAAGGGGTACATTTTATATTATATAATAAATATGACCCTTGTGTAACTTGACATAAGTACTTTTTTAATAAATTAATTTTTTTAATTTATATTATTTATATATATTATAATTTTTATTATGAAAATGTCATTTTTTAAAATCGAAAAACATGTCTTTTTGTTATAAAGAAAAATTGTAGAAAATAACTTAAAATTGTTTTCAAAATCTTAATTAGATTTTGAAAACTTAAAATTTTTTTATAGTTTTTCAAATAGAAAACTGAATAATTTTCACGCAAAACTCAATTTTCAATTTTCTTGAAAAATTTTTCTAAGAAACTACTTCAGTTTTCTGCAAGGAAATATACTCCAAGAGTTTCTTTGAATATTTTTTTTTCCACGGTAGTAAATTAAAGCCACTAATTCCAATTTAATAATGAAAAAACGAACTTGATTTGCAAATATATAATTGTCATTACAATTTAAAATTAAAAATCGTTGATCATGGTTTGATGCTAGTTTTAACTCGTTTGATTATTGATTCGTGTTTAAAAAATCAAAATATGGTCATGCCTAATGTATTCTCGTAACAAAGTATAATGGGTCAAATTTTCATAATTTTACTGAATTATTTTTATAAAAAAAGACAACTTGCTATACTTATTAATTGCAATCAAATAAAATTCATTAACAGAAATTTAAGAACAGAAAAAAATAATATCAAATAATTTATTTGCTTCTAATCTAGTACTAAACTCATAATAAAAGCATAACGCATAATTTCAAAACTCAACAATATTTAATTTTACATATATTCACGAATTTTAACTAATTATTATTTTTAGAAATGGTAATCTTAACTAAAGTATCAATCACACCCTAAAATTACGAGATTAATAATGAAACTATTAAATTTATATTGACTTCAAATCATAATAGGAAATTTGAAGAGCCATGATTTCTATAATACCATATTGTTACGGACAAATTCCGTAGCCATGTTAGGCCAGCATTGAAGAGCGTACCTAGCTGCGTTTCAACTTGCGTGGGTTGGGGCGGCTTAGCGGATTAAGAAAAGATCTACCCTAGGGTACTTACCCCACGCAAAGCCTGCGTGCAGGCGGGGTATGTGCCTCTGGGGCACAACTGGTTGAAAGCTGGGCCGCTCTCCTGATGAGCTCATGGCAGGGCTAAACCAGTGTGGTACGGCATGGCGAAGCTTGCCTCGGAGTCAAGCGGGAGGGCTCCCGGGGCGCCGCACGGGCGTAGTGCTGCGCGAGACTCTAAGCCCGTGACAGAGTGGTATCAGAGCAGACTTGCTTCACGTTACATACCCAGCCGACTAAACACTTACTCCAGGGTTGCCGAGTCAAAAGTACCGCCCTGTGTCTTGTCTCCTCGTGGTGTCGAAGCAATGGCGGAGTCCTAGGCACCACAGCTCCTCGTGATGTCGAAGCAATGGCGGAGTCCTAGGCATCACATCTCCGGGCGATGTCGAAGCAATGGCAAGAGTCCTAGGCATCGTTCCTCTATCCGATGTCGAAGCAATGGCGCAGTCCTAGGCATCGGCGGTGTAGAAGCAATGGCGTAGACCTCAGGCACCGAGTAAGTGTATCGGAGCAAGCATGACCAGAGTAGAGCCAGAGACATACGTGGGTCAAAAGTGGGGCGTAAAGCAAGGACGGTCCAAGGGTGAGTCGACCTCCCTCGGCACAAGGACGAGCCTGGTTTTGAGTGGGGGAGGATGTTATGGACAAATTCCGTAACCATGTTAGGCCAGCATTGAAGAGCGTACCTAGCTGCGTTTCAACCTGCGTGGGTTGGGGCGGCTTAGCGGATTAAGGAAAGTTCTACCCTTGGGTACTTACCCCACCCAAAGCCTGCGTGCAGGCTGGGTATATGCCTCTGGGGCACAACTGGTTGAGAGCTGAGCCGCTCTCCTGATGAGCCCATGGCAGGGCGAAACCAGTGTGGTATGGTATGGCGAGGCTTGCCTCGGAGTCAAGCGGGAGGGCTCTCGGAGCGCCGCACGGGCGCAGTGCTGCGCGAAACTCTAGGCCCGTGACAATATACATGCTATTCCAACGGATTTAACTTTTAGCTAAAGCATCACTTTTTACCAAAAAAAAAAAAAAGGAATGTGATTTTACATTTGTGATGTATTAATAAATATTGACGAAAATATATATTGTATTTTATTTAGGTCTTTAATCTCTTTTTTTTTTCAAAAAAATTATATATTAATCCCGGATAAAAATATTTTTAGATTCGTCACTAATTATAGATCAATACTATTTTGTTAGAAAAAATGTTTTTAAATAAATTAAATTTAAGAATTGTTTTTTAATTTATTATAAGCCAAATAAGGCATCATTTTCATAAAATAAATGAAAGATGATACTTTTAATGTTAATTATATTTGAGGTGTTGAACTTTTTTATTTTTTTTATTGAACTGGTATTCAATTTGCTCCTTAAATTTATATCAATGTACAATGTCTAAATGAGTTTATGATAAATAATAATTAAAATAACCTAAGTCACGATCAATTAAAAATTAAAAATTAAAAATATATTTAATATTTCTATGATTTAGTTGGATAATTTTTTAATTTTTTTTAAATAGATAGATACATATACATAATTAATTTTTTCAAAAAAATTTTAATTTTAATTTTAATTTATTTTTAAAATAAAAATATATAATAATAAGGCATTACAATTTTTCAAACATTTAATTTTATAATTTAATTATAATTTAAAAGATTTTATTTGGAGAGATAATGAAAGGAAAAAAAAAAGTTTAACATTCTTTTTCTTCATGTTTCAATGATCTGATTGGACTAAAAATATTTTTCCTAACATATAGATATATATAATTAAGCTTTTCAAAGTTTTTATATTTTTAAAAAATTTATTTTTAAATAAAAAGAAATTATATTTTTTTACAAATTTTTTGAAATTTTTACATTATTTTTTATGATTTGATTCAATATATTTTTTTAAAAGTTATTTAAATAGAAAAATATATAGATAATTATCGGTAATAAAAAAAAAAATGACTTGATTCAAAGTTTTTCAAAATTTGGGTTTTCTTTTTAAATTTAAACTTTAAAAAACTATATGTAAAAATTATCGGTAGATTTAATACGAGTTTAGAAATGGAGCCCAGCGGGCCCATAATAAAAAGACATTGGAAGTAATGAGATCAGGTCATGATTGTCATTTCAGAAATTGATGTGTGGCATTTTCGCCACTAAACTTAAAATCTTTCGCTATTCCGTCCCTCAAGAAGCAAAACCACCCAGAAATTTTTGGAACCAAAGGCAAAGCCAAGCAAGCTACTGTTCTCCCTCCTGTCTCTCTCTCAGTCTCTACAAATCGAAGATACAGAAACGTATACACCTAATATCAATCTGATATTTCCACGCCTTCTTCAACTTGCGAAAATTGCCTAACCGTGAATCTCTTTGTAGTTCAGGTTTTGTTCTTCTCCATTTCTCCACTACTCAAATTATCAAGTATTTTAGATAGTATTTGAAAGTGAAATGTTCAATTCATTTTCTTTTCCTTTTGTTCTCTCTTTTTGGTGTTTTTGTTTTTTCCGCTGTTTTCTTTATTTGGTTGCTGCAAATAGAAACGAAAGTAAATGAAGCTGAACGAGAGGAACTTGTTTATTCATTTATTGATTGATTTCATGAGTACCCATTGTTTATTTTACTGTGTTTTATGTAAATAAACATACTTTGTTATGAATTGCAAACAATGAGGAACTCAATTTGAACTCGTTGGTAGCTAATCGGTTGATGATTATTTTGAATGAGCGAATCTGTAACTTGTAGTTGTTTTGTGATTCATTTATTTAATTTATAATTGCATTTTTAGGATGCGAGTAATTCATTCTTTATTTGCTTACTTAGGCTGGAATGCCTGGGTGTATAGTTATATTGTGAACTTTTGGGGGACTAAGAAAGGTTTCTTGGTCCCCATCAGATGAGTTCCAATTGTATGAAGAGGAAGTTGCTTAAGGGAAGATAATGAGCTTACAATTCCACTCTCCGTTTCTTGGCATTCCACTTTCCAGTTCTTTAAATGGGGAAAACCACACCAAGTCTCCATATTTGGGTAGAAGCAAGTTATCGAGAAGGTCATCCCGCAAATGTGTGTGTGCTAAAAAGCACAATGATTGGGTTACTCAGGCAATCAGGTTTTCAAATTTTTGTGGCAAATATGTTGTATTTGTAAGGAATAGCATTGGATCTAGAACCGAGTTGAAGGTGGAATGTGTGACAGAGCCTTTTTCTCAAAGCAAAGCTCTTGTGAGGTCCTTAGTTCCTATTTGGAAAGAGGGATTGCTTCTGTTCAGAGGTTCAGTTTTTGTGGCTGTGATATCTGGGGTATGTTTATTGGTGTGGTATGGGCAGGCCAAAGCCAAGGGCTACATTGAGGCCAAGCTTTTGCCTTCCATTTGTTCAGTGCTTAGTGATTATATTCAGCGTGAGATTAATTTTGGTAAGGTTCGAAGGATTTCTCCTTTAAGTATAACTCTGGAGTCATGCTCAATCGGGCCTCATAGTGAAGAGTTTTCTTGTGGTGAAGTGCCCACCATGAAACTCCAGATTTGCCCTTTGGCAAGTTTGAGGAGGGGGAAAGTTGTGATTGATGCAGTTTTGTCTCATCCGAGTGTTGTGATTGTGCAAAAGAAGGATTATACTTGGTTAGGTATACCATCATCTGAAGGTGCTATACAAAGGCACTTATCTTCTGAGGAAGGGATTGATTATCGTACCAAAACAAAGAGAGTTGCCAGGGAGGAGTTAGCTGCCTGCTGGATGCGAGAGAGGGATAATGATGCCAAGGAAGCTGCGGAGAAGGGATACATTCTTCCTGAGAGAGATTCTAATTTGCCTGAAGATGATACTTGGAAGGAGGACGCAATTCATTTGACAAATTTGACGAACTACAAGAATTTCTCATGCATTGATGAAAAGATGCATTTGAGGGATCATCATTGCATGGACACAGGTGTTAATTATGATATCAAGCATGCTGATTTGGAGAAATCTTTTGGTGTGAAATTTCCTGGTTCAGGTCTTCAATTTTGGTCTAATGTGATTAAAGGACCCAGAAAACGTAAATTTAAGAGGAAGGCTAATGGGTGTGATATCTCAGTAGCTAGTGTAAGTGCAAAACAGCGAATCCTTGAACGTAGTGCATCAGCAGCCACTGCATATTTCCGCGGCCTGCCGAGTGGGGAGTTTGCTGAGCCTTCTCAAACATCTGGTGGTTATCATCTCATGAACCTTGACTCTCTTTTGGTGCAAAGCCAAGGCAGTGATAATGCTGATATGTCCATAGATATAAGTAGTGGGGCAGAAAGTTTAAATGCGGATGACCAGACTGTAGAACATGATGAAAGTAAAGGAATTCAACCTCGCACAAGGAACCGACATTTACCCCATCATACATATAATTTCAGTCTTACACGCGATCCATTTCTTAGGACTCTATGGAAACTTATTGAAGTGGCAAAAGTTGGTGAAACTCTGCCATCTACCAGAAATGCCACGGATGATGCTAAAACTAATGGTTTAAACAGTGAGGATTTATTAGTAGATATTGTAAATAAAAATATAGATGCACATAAATCTGAAATTACAATTGGTCATGCATCTCCAGATCATACTTCTGAAAAGCTTGAGACTGAGCCTGCAATGAATTATAAAGGCCCCAGTTCATCCCTGTCCTTGAAATCTGGCTTAGCTTCTTTTTCAAGAAGTATCAGGGGACAGCTATCTAATCTTTTTGCTGGTCCCATTCATAAGCTGAAGTCAGATGTGGCTCCAAAAGTTGAAGATATTGTTGCAGAACTTGTTGACGGGGTAGATGTAGTGCAGACTGAAGGGATTGAGAAGATGCTTCCAGTTTCCCTGGATTCTGTTCATTTTAAAGGTGGAACACTGATGCTACTTGCATATGGTGACAGAGAGCCAAGGTGAGAGCCATTTGAAGTTCTTATATTATTATTATTATTATTATTATTATTATGTTATGCTTGCATAAAACATCATATTTCCTCTGGCTAAATTTTTGCTACATCGTTTATCTGTTGTATTAGTGACCAGACTCAGAGCACCGTTGTGTAATCTAGTTTTCTTCCTCTTACTATTCATGAAGTTGAGTGAATGATTAGTTCCCAAGTTGGAAAGTTATATAGCATAACTTGTTAGAGGGTTGATATGAGAGGGAAAACTATCAATGGGTATTTTGACTGTTTTCTTTATGTATTTGGTAAAAGTTTACTAATTGGATTGAAGAACTGTTATTTGATTGAGATCAATGTACATGTATGTATTTCATGTACCCACACCAACCACTAACTGCTCTGTTACTTATCAAAAAGTAGTGAGGAGAAATTATGGCGATGAATGTGTCTTTATTGATGGACCAATCATCAATTTTTGATTATGGGAAAGTAATGAAGTTTAACATGTGTTATTATAAGGGGGTAATATCATGTGTGAGATGTTAGTTTAGGAAAGTAAAGTTGTTGCAAAGGTCCTTGCACACTATAAGACTATGATATGTGTTACCGTTCGTACCTGCAATGGAATTTTCTTAGATTTGTCTGAATTTTTCAGAGGACAAGAGGAGTTGCTTTGCTTTTGGATGAGTTGGGTTGTTTATGTAATCTTCCCATTTGGAATTGCTTTCCTAGGAAAGTGAATTATTTGATATGCAACCTGTGGATTGTGTAATAACATTTCCATGTTTGGTTGGTACATTGGAATGAAAAAGGACAAGTGAAATAGTTTACCATTGTATCCTCAATATCACTCCTAATTTGAGTATATTAATGTACTTTGATCAAAATACAACAATAACAACTAGGCTGCAGTCCTAAATTAGTTGGGGCTGGCAATATTGAGGTTGATTTGGTTATCTAAATTTTATGTAAGATCTTTCTAGTTTCAAAAAATTGGTTGATCTGGTTATCTAAGATAAAAAACTAAACTTTGTGTAAGAACTTTTTAGTTTCAAATAAATGGTTGATCTGGTTATCTATATTTGAAGAAGCATTTTATACTATTTTATATTTGTAGAAATGAGAAATTATTTTTACAATTAAATAAAGAAAATTTCTTGTGTGAATATAATGATTTGTAACCATGTCATTTATTGCAAAGAATAGTGTATTTTTAGAGCGATTAACAATAAGTTTTCGAGGTATATTACATGTAATGTTAATTGAACTTATAAATGTGAAGTGTTAATATGTTATTGGAATGATGAGATTACAAACTTGTTTAGCTAATAATGTTGTCTATGTATTAGGTTATTATAGCAAATTTAATGATAATTGAGGATGATGTTGTAAAAACATTCTGACCATTGAGTATTGACAATTCCATGTACATCACAATGTGATGGCGGAGACAGTTTTAGATTCGTGGCTTTATTGGGAATGCAAAAGCAAGAGAATGATTGGGCAGCCTCACACACAATTAGCTGTATAAATTTATAGTACTTAATTAGAAAGGATAGGATCAACCATCAATTTGATGAAGGCAGCTCAATTGAAAGATTGTTTGTTAACTTTCTTGCACCTAAATTGAAACAAAATCTGTTGAGTTTTGTAATATACTCATATAAATCTTGAAACTTTGATGCTGTGTGGAATGTGGTTCATTCATATTTTTTTCCTCATAGTGTCTGTCTAGAAAGAGGGTGGATTTGATGTAATGGTAAATTTACTCCACTTGTGACCTAGAGATCATGCATTCGAGCTTCTGAAACACCCTCTCTACAGAAATGTAGGGGGAAGGCTGCGTTTATCAATCCTTCCTAGAGCCCATACATATGGATGCTTGTACAACTCGCCTTTTATAGTGTTTGCTTAGAATTGTGGGTCAAGTTTAACAGTTTGACTATCATAAAAATATCTGAAATTTTATGGTTGGTCCATTTATTTTGTTCTACTGCAAAAGAAGATGCTAGTGATTTTTCATAAAATGCATTTTCTGATACAAGATGAAGTTTTTTCCCCCATGAAGTTTTATATTTTTGAACAATTAAGTCATTGATTCTTTTTTTATGATTATCATCTAGAGAGATGGAGAATGTCAATGGACATTTTAAGTTCCAAAATCACTATGGTCGGGTGTTTGTCCAGTTGAATGGCAACTGTAAGATGTGGAGATCTGATGAAGTATCTGAAGATGGTGGCTGGTTATCTGCAGATGTTTTTGTTGATAGCATTGAGCAGCAATGGCATGCTAATTTAAAAATTGCCAAACTCTTTGCTCCGGTAAGGTATTGGATGTGATCTGCATAATTTAAATTCTTATGACCTTTTGCTTAAAAAAGAAAAAATTAATATATGATATGTGAACCTTCTCCTTTTTCACAGCTTTTTGAAAGGATTTTAGGAATTCCAATTGCTTGGTCCAAAGGGAGAGCCACCGGTGAGGTGCTTCTCTAACTTGCATTCAATTTTTTCTCTTTTTGACTTCTTTTAAGAACTATATCAGCATATTCAAGATTTCTTAATCTATAGTACTGTCTATTTCAAGTTACTTTGCATTTTATATGTGATTTAATAATTTGCTTTCATGGGAAAGTTTTTAATATATTCTTTCTTCTAACTCAAAATGCTGCTAAATTAGGGATATTTGATTATAAAGCGTGTTCCCACATCAGATGTTAGAATCCAGCATGAACAAATTTCTTAGAGTCAAACACTGTGTTTAAGCTTTATTCTTGTTATTTGGAATGTAAATTTTTGTCCTTCTTTAGCCTACAGGTTCTTAGTTCTTCTAATGTTAGGTTAGATCCATAATTTATTTTGTTATTTTTTCTATTCATGATTTGCCTCTATGCTCTTATGAATGGAGCAGCTACTTTGGAGTTTGATATGTTTCATATATTTTTTTTTTTATTATTATTATTATTTCAAATTGATTAGTCAGCTAAGTTTATGAAATTTGATTAATCATAACACTAGAAATAGATATTATCTTTATATGGTTTCCGGTTTCTTCTCTGGCTATGGAGCTTAACAATTATCTTCCTTAGCAAGTCTAAGGTGTTGCACTAAGTCCATAGACTGAAGTTATCTATTTCAAGGGAGAAAAGGAATCTAGTGCTTTTTTTCTTCATATTTGTTCTCTCAAAACTCATTGGTCAGAGGAGTATAAATTTCTTTATCTATTATAATCTTAATTTCTTCTTTTTTTTTTTGTTGCCATTATTAATAGTGTATACATTTCATGTTTGCAGGTTCATATTTGCATGTCAAGGGGTGAAACATTTCCTAATATTCATGGCCAGCTTGATGTTACAGGATTAGCATTTCAAATCTTTGATGCTCCATCATCATTCCATGTATGTTCTGGTCCTATAAGTTCTAAAAATGGTTTCCTTCCCTCCTTTTCTTGTAGATGTTTACTTGTGTGTTTCTCATGTTTTAGTTTTCAATGTATATCAGTCTTAAAGCTTTTTTTAATTATACTCTTCACTTTGTTTTTTTATTTCGAAATTTGGAAATAATTTAATTTCAAAATCTTGCACTGGATCACCTGTTTGTGCCTTTCACAGGACACTTCAGCAAGTTTATGTTTTCGTGGTCAACGAGTATTCTTACACAATGCAAGTGGCTGGTTTGGCAATGTTCCTTTAGAAGCTTCTGGAGATTTTGGCATTCATCCAGAGGAAGGAGAGTTCCATCTTATGTGTCAGGTGTGGAATTTATGATTGCCCATGCTTTTGATGCTTGTAACTCTTGATTTCGGAATAATTCATTGTATCAAATGTGAATTACTTTAACCTTTATTGGGATCAAAAGATGATTGCAACCATTTTGGAGGATGTCAATCTCGAAATTGAAAATATGGCTGTTAGTCTGTGGGATTTTTTTCAAAACCAATGCGTGCGCATGTGTGTATGTGTATAGATATAATCTTTTTAGTTAGTAATCTATCTGATAAATCTGGGTTTTATGATAATTCCTCTCATTGATCTATAATACCATGAGCAAGTTGGTTTTGCGAAAAGGTCTATGCAACTTAATTTACATCTATCTTTGTTGTAAATTGTTTTTGAGTTTTTCTTGTCATATCCTTTGATATCTTATTTCTGTCAACAAGTAAAAATTAGATTCAAATTGTAAATACATGTGAAGGAGGAAAAGGTGAGAAAAGAGGAGAAATTAGAGAGGACGTGTGTATATTTCCCTTCTTCTTCATAGAAGTTCATGTTGGTGGAATATTGTGGGTATCCTTCACATTTGATAAACTGGTGGCGATGCTTGATTGATCTATGTTTCCATGTGAGATCGAAGGTGAACCATTTGCAAGGGTTCACCTTTTTGTGTCTTTTCAAGATAATAATGTGGCAACTGGCAAATACTTCTCTTGCAGCTTAGCTTTGTTCTCCTGAAGCATAATAATTTGGGGTTGACTGCAATCTCTCGGTACGATCATATTTTAGTCAATCCAATAAGTTTCATCTCAATAAACCTGGCTTTATAATATTCTCCCTTATTGTGCCAATCACAAAATAGTGCAGGTCCTAACATATCTTCAAATTCTGTAGCCTCTATCTTGTCTTTCCAGTAATTTTACCTGCTGTATCTTGTTGCAATTGTCCTCTATCATTCCAGGACAGCTTAAGGATCTTCAGTAGCCCTCTTGTGTACCTTTTGAGAAAGGATTTGACTGGTCATCCTATTGGTTGCTTGCTAGAGATCAAAGGAGCTATCATCTTAAGCTCCTTATCCAGCTTAGCTTCCATTGTATCCAATCTCGTTTTTTTATCTTCACAATCTTGGTGATAATCAAGCTTTGGTTTAATTCAGCAGCTGTCACCATCATTGAGGAAGAGTAAAGAAGAAGACTTAAAGGATCTTGAACCTCTGATACAAATTCGAACAGCTTTCATGTCCGGTAGTGGTTGCACACTGTGAATATTGCCTGTGAACAGAATTAGTGGATTGAACCCATAAACAGTACCTTGCAAATGTTAAAATAACCTGTTACAATAGCTTGTTTGTTGTTACTTTCTCTTTAGTCTCTTCTTATTCTTCTGTACTCAACTAATGATTGCATTCTTGGTTTATTCAGGTTCCTAGTGTAGAAGTAAATGCCCTGATGAAAACATTTAAGATGAGACCTTTTTTATTTCCGGTAAGTGTATCCAGACTTCATCAACCACACCCCCCCCCCCCCCCAACCCCCCAAACAACACACAAATTTTTAACTCTCTGTTTAAATATGTAACTTAAAGTTTCACAAATTTATTTTCCGTTTGCATAAGTCCTTGATGAGGGTGGCTTGTTGTAATGGTAAAGTTACTCCATTTGTGAGCTGGAGGTCATGGGTACAAGCCATGAAAACAATCTCTCTGCAAAAGCAGGAGAAGGGCTGCGTACATCAACACTCTCAATGTGGAATTCTTCATCCATTCAGCCACCCATTTTGCATAAGATCTTTCAATATGAATAGAAATTCGTACGAGAAAATTGCTTGGCATGCAATTCCTGTCTTCTGAATCAATTGGTTTATTGTTTTTGTGAAATCAAACAAAAAAAAACACTTCATCTTCTTTCTGTATTGGCTGCAGTTAGCTGGTTCTGTAACTGCCGTATTCAACTGTCAAGGTCCCCTGGATGCTCCTATATTTGTGGGAAGTGGAATGGTTTCCAGGAAGATATCTCATCCAGTTTCAGATGTCCCTATATCTGTTGCATATGAAGCAATGTTGAAAAGCAAAGAGGCTGGTGCTGTGGCAGCATTTGACCGTGTTCCATTTTCATATCTGTCTGCTAATTTCACATTTAACACTGATAATTGTGTAAGTTGTTTTGGATAGTGGAGCATGTGAAAAAAGAATGGCAATGTCATTCCAATTTCAGCACTGTTGTATGTGTTATATAAAGTTTCTGATTAGCTTGTTAAATTTTATAGAGTTTACTTTCACTTCTTAGGTTGCTGACATGTATGGAATTAGAGCTAGCCTTGTGGATGGTGGTGAAATTCGGGGGGCAGGGAATGCTTGGATTTGCCCCGAGGTAAAATACTTATGCTAGACACTACTCACATACATATACAGACACAAATGCATATGCCCACATTTGGGTTTTTGTCTTCTTTTTTATGAAATTGGACATTATGTCTTCCTGGTTCATGAGCTTTCTAGATTTTTACTATTTTGGCTTGTTGTATTCATGTTAAATCTTCTAACTCTGGAAGAATACATTACGTGATTATAGCTGGATCATCATATGCATACTCCAAATGATCTAGTTTGACACATTATAGCTTTTTGACCGTTTAATCACAGTCAAGGATTAACTTCACAGCGAAATCGGGGAAGTATGTTTGTAATGATAACATTTGGTGAGATGAGACTGATCTTTTTCCTGGAATCGTATACCAGCGGCAAATCTGCTGTCTTCAAGGCCCTTTTTGATCCGACCCTCGGGTGAACTTGCTTTATTGGACTCAGATGTAACAAATAATAACTATAACTACACAAACACACACACACACACATATAGTTATATAAATTTGTATAGTTGTATAATATAGTTATAGTTAAAATATAAAATATATATAATAAAAATTTCTATTCTACCAAGCTAATCAAAATTCTAATTAAAACTCCATCCCTTCCGCTGAGGAAATATACCTGGTGCGGATAGACGCTGAAGATCTTTCAGGGGGGAGATTTCAAGTTTCAAGTGTCAATCGGAAGTCCAATCCTGGTGCACTTCAGGGGTTGTTAAGATTCCACATTGTTTAAATAAAAATCCACAAAAGGGCATATAAGGGCGTAAAGCTAGCCAGTTAATTGGTTGGTACTAACTTTTTAGCATTGGACCCAAACCCAAGTAAGCCAGATTACTCACTTTAACTTCACGGGTTGTGACCTATTATCCATTCATTCACCTCTACCCCTCCAATTTGTAATAAAAATAAAATAGAATATGTTATGGTTAATCCTTGTATGATGAAACTTTGAGTATTTGGTTTCTTAGATTATTTTATTTCTCAATTCTGATGTCAAATACTCTATTACAACAGGGTGAGGTGGATGATACGGCAATGGATATAAATTTCTCTGGGAATTTGTTCTTTGATAAGATCATGCATCGATATTTTCCAGGTTATCTTCAGCTGATGCCACTAAAATTAGGGGACCTGACAGGAGAAACAAAACTTTCGGGATCCCTTCTGAGACCGTGAGCCTCATGAATTTCCTTTAAGATCTCATTATTGCATCTTTATGCTTCTTTTTTCGTTTTTTCCCCTTATTTTGTGTTTGCATGTTCATTACTTTGTATCGGTTGGATATGCATCTTTTTCAGGAGGTTTGACATCAAGTGGATTGCACCAAAAGCTGAAGGATCGTTTAGTGATGCTCGAGGAGACATCATGATATCACATGATTACATTACAGTGAATTCTTCATCCGTTGCTTTTGAATTATACACCAAAGTTCAAACTACTTATTGTGACGACTGCTGGCTAGACAGAAAAGAGTTTGATTCAAGGAGTGGCATTCCATTTACTGTTGAAGGAGTTGAATTGGATCTGCGTATGCGTGGTTTCGAGTTCTTTAGCTTGGTCTCTTCTTATCCTTTTGATTCTCCAAGACCTTCACACCTCAAAGCAACTGGAAAAATCAAATTTCAGGGGAAGGTTGTGAAGCCTTCTACTGTTGCTAATGACCAGGATCTTCATTTTGAGAAGAACACGTCCCATGGGCAAATAGAGGGGAACAAAGAAAGTCTTTTTGGTGAAGTTTCAGTATCAGGTCTCAGATTGAATCAATTGATGCTGGCACCTCAATTGGTCGGGCAGTTGGGCATTTCACGGGACCGTATCAAAGTAATGGCTTAATTATTTCATCTCGCAATATTATCCTTTGTTGTTATGAATATGCAATGATAGAACTTGGAAAACCTATATTGCTCTGTCTATGTGGCTATGCAGCTGCAACGGAGCCCGAGTCATTGATCTTGTTTAGGAATGTCTTTATTGATTTCTAATCTCTGAGAATATTTAATATGTTCAACATATCACCTGTTTTATTTTATTTATTTTTTCATATAGCAAGAATTCTGAAATGTAAGCTTTCTGATAGTGCAGTTGGATGCCTTGGGTAGGCCAGATGAAAGTCTTGCTGTTGAGGTTGTGGGGCCATTACAACCTAGTGGTGAAGAAAACACACACAGTGGAAAACTGTTATCTTTTTCCCTTCAGAAGGGGCAACTAAGAGTTAATATGTCTTTTCAACCTCTACATTCTGCTACCTTGGAGGTATCTTTAAATCCCGTGTTTTCTAAACTAGCATAATTTTGATTCTGTATTTTGGAGGGTGGCCCTTTGTACAATGGTAGGGTTGCTCCTTTTGCAACTGGAAGGTTATGGGTTTGATTCATTGAAACAGGCTCTTAGCAAGAAATGCAGGGGGGAGGCACTGTGTATGGCAGTAGGCCCTACCCTGATCCTTGCAAATTGCTCATGCACTTGGGATGCCTTGACTTTGGTTCTTTTTATCTCTGTTCTCTGTAAAAAAAAGCATTTCCTTTTGGGAAAAAGTTAAGACTAATTGACTTTGTGCCTATTTATGAATTGGCTGTAGGTTCGCCATCTGCCACTGGATGAATTGGAGTTGGCTTCACTTCGGGGAACAGTACAAAGGGTAAGCCAAGGCCATTGTTGAATTTTAAGTCAATCCTTTCAGTTTGCATTGGAATTGTTCTTGAGGTGGTTCCCGGTGGTAAGGATACGTGCAATCCATAACTTTTTTTTTTTTTTTTTTGTGCCTTTCGGTCTCCTTTCACATAAGGCAGATGAAAAAGGTACGTGCATGCATATGTGTCATGTGCATTTAAGCTTGCTAAGCTTGATTTTCATGTGCATTTAAGTTTCTGATTGAAATTATGTGTGTTTTACTTTGGCCTTACTAATCATGATGAAGTTGCCGCCATTAGATGAATATCATAACTGATTGTGTTATGCTTTTAAGTTTCAAGAGTAACATTTGCAGCCAGTTTTATCATGTTCAAGTGATTGTTAAACTCCATGAAACAAATCTCTTAATGAGATTGTAAAGGAGAAGAATAAATGATATGATCCTTAAGCTAGTGCTATTATACCTATAACTGTTTAGCAACTTTTTGCTCTCTTTCTGAGCTAATCTGATAGACAAAAAGAAAACATCTGAAGTCCCAACTATGGTAATCCATACCTACTCTCAGATGTAAATAATCCAGGAATTAATTTCTATAAACAGTATTGCGGTAGGATAACATCATCTTTGTGAAATCACCAGAAACCAAACTCATCTCGTCAGGTAATTAATATTTTTCCCCCTCAAGGTGGCAGCCTTATTGTGATGGCAATAAAACATTGGATGAAAATTCTTAACTCTGAGTTTACTTTTGTTTGGAAGCCCTTATCTTTAGTTGTAGTTGCTGGCGAACAATATGCAAAATCAACTCAACCAATTTATGTTTAGTTGTGGGACGTGTTGGATATGCAAATGTGAGAATGAAGCGAATGAAGAATCAACAGTAAAAGATGATGCCCAACTTGTAACTTACAACTTGGAAACGCCCATTGATCAATTGTCTTAATATCTAGGTTAGATGTTGGCTCAATCCATGTATATGGATCTCATTCAGGGACTTGGATGATTTCTCCCGGTTTTGGCTTCTCCAAAACTCCTGCTTTGAAAAGAAAATTCATCATTTCAATAGATATCTGAAATCTGATAAAAGTATTTAGCTGTGCATTCTTGTAATAATGTCACTGGACGTTAACTGCTTCTGACTTTTACTCTTGTTTATGATGTTTCAAATCTAATCACAACTAATGTTCTGCTACTGCTAATTACTGGTAGCAAGATGCAGTTCTAGTTGTTTTATGGTGTTTGATTAATGTAGTGGTATTTATTTTACACTTAAAAAATGTTGCTTAGTCCTTAGTTCTGTGTTTACTTTCAGGCAGAAATTCAGCTTAATCTTCAGAAAAGAAGAGGTCATGGTGTGTTATCTGTTCTTCGTCCGAAATTTAGTGGTGTTCTTGGTGAAGCCTTAGATGTGGCTGCTAGATGGAGCGGAGATGTTGTGAGTGCCTAAACTCTCTGTATAATGAATCTTACTAATTTGGTTCACTGCTTGGTTGAAGCACTGTGGATTCTATAAGCCAAGGATTAAAATATCCTAAAATAATATCTTCTCGTGTTGATTTTGTTTGAGAT
This sequence comes from Jatropha curcas, assembly GCF_041381405.1. NCBI lineage: Eukaryota > Viridiplantae > Streptophyta > Magnoliopsida > Malpighiales > Euphorbiaceae > Jatropha > Jatropha curcas. The sequence continues at coordinate 26,562,207 of NC_143158.1, forward strand.
TGATTTATGTATTTGGTGGTTGTGAAGCATTTGCAGTCTGCAGTTGCATGTTTTCTAATCATATCCTAGTTTTATAGGCCGAACACATCAATTACCCCCTGAACTTGTGGATAAAAGTCTTGTGGCCCTCCATACTAAATGACCTTGTGGCCCTCTAAACTTGTTTTTTTGTAATTTATGCATGCTTGGCCTGTTATGGCGCTGCTTGACTTAGGGTAGTTTTACTGCTATTTACGGTGTTTTTATTTAGTTATTCAGTGTTTATCATGTTATTATCAGTTTCTTTGTTAGTGGCTATTAGTGGGGTGGTTAAGCAAGTAACTTATTGTAATGGGTAGTTATTAGTGGGTAGTGGGTAGTTTTAGCTTTACATTTAGTTGTTTAAAAGGCTGTTATATCAGGAAAAATGTAAGCAGAATTTTATGAAAAGGTTTTGAGTTCCTAAAACTCAGAGATTGTAGAGTTCTCTCTTAACGAGCTCTAGGAGATTGCAGATTCTCTCTAAGTCTGTCACCATTGATAGAAGGAAGAAAACTCCTTCTAAGATACCCATCTCAAACCCGATTCCCCTAATTCAAAGACCCATAACTAGATCCAAATTTGGGACCATAACAAATTGGTATCAGAGCCAGGTTTCGATCCTGGGACCTGTGGGTTATGGGCCTACAGGTCCCAAATTAGGATCTAGTTATGGGTCTTTGAATTAGGGGAATCAGGTTTGAGATGGGTATCTTAGAAGGAGTTTTCTTCCCTCTATCAGTGGTGACAGACTTAGAGAGAATCTGCAATCTCCTAGAGCTCGTTAAGAGAGAACTCTACAATCTCTGAGTTTTAGGAACTCAAAACCTTTTCATAAAATTCTGCTTACATTTTTCCTGATATAACAGCCTTTTAAACAACTAAATGTAAAGCTAAAACTACCCACTACCCATTACAATAAGTTACTTGCTTAACCACCCCACTAATAGCCACTAACAAAGAAACTGATAATAACATGATAAACACTGAATAACTAAATAAAAACACCGTAAATAGCAGTAAAACTACCCTAAGTCAAGCAGCGCCATAACATTACACCCCTCCTCGAAAAGCGCTTGTCCTCAAGCGCAAAGGATGGATGACATGCAATCTTCAACTTGTGAAAATGTGATGCAAACAGAATCCTTATCACCCTCTATTATTCTGCAAATAAGGAGCTGTTTATTGTGCTTCTATATTTAATTAATATTCCTGGATCAAATGGCTCCTCTAATGTTTCCTCTATGTCATTCTCGAATTGCTTCTTCCCACTCCCTTCCCATTTAGAGGCTGCCAAATCACAAGCAAGACCCTCCAATTGTGCTAACAATTGATGTTTGATTATTTCTTTCTTTTGCTCCGCTCTATCTTCTATACACACAACTATTGAGACTTGAAACATTTGCTGGAAAACTATTCGCTCTGCGGCAGTTTTAGGATGTTCCAATTTTGCCAACTTTCCTAAATTATTACTCCTCATAGGTGGTCCAAGAACCTCCAACTCCGTGAATTTCGAAACAGTTGTAGTGCCCCCAGGAGATTCTCGTCCTGCTGAACCTATTGGACCCTTTGCTTTCGGTGCTTGACTTTGAGCACTTGAGGAAGTCAGCCCCTTCTTTATGGATTCCAAGTCAAAAGACATGGCATCCAATTTGGCATGAAGTTGTTCAACCTTCTCACTACGGGTCTGATTGGCCTGCTGCTCGGATAAGAGTAAATTGAAGAGTTTGGTAAGCTGGTCTTGAACAGATTCGCCCATAACTGTTGGCTCTGATACCAATTGTTATGGTCCCAAATTAGGATCTAGTTATGGGTCTTTGAATTAGGGGAATCAGGTTTGAGATGGGTATCTTAGAAGGAGTTTTCTTCCCTCTATCAGTGGTGACAGACTTAGAGAGAATCTGCAATCTCCTAGAGCTCGTTAAGAGAGAACTCTACAATCTCTGAGTTTTAGGAACTCAAAACCTTTTCATAAAATTCTGCTTACATTTTTCCTGATATAACAGCCTTTTAAACAACTAAATGTAAAGCTAAAACTACCCACTACCCACTAATAACTACCCATTACAATAAGTTACTTGCTTAACCACCCCACTAATAGCCACTAACAAAGAAACTGATAATAACATGATAAACACTGAATAACTAAATAAAAACACCGTAAATAGCAGTAAAACTACCCTAAGTCAAGCAGCGCCATAACATGGCCACATCAGCAAATGGGATGTGAAACACACGCGTGAAATGAGCGAGTTAGTCACATAAGAGCATCTTACATGGCAACCTACTGCATTTTCTCTTCCTCCATTAAATCTCACTTGCATTTTTTCAACCCCAAATACCAATCTCCTTCAAAACTTCAAAGTTCATTTTGGATAACAGTAATTGCACCACCAAACCCAAAACCTGTACCAAGAAAAGGAAAATTCCTAAAAAATCTACTGGTATCTCAAAATCCAACAATAACAATTCAAGAGATGCTAGTTCCAGCAATATGGAAAGTAAAAAGATCACTTTAATTCAAAAGAAATGGAAAAGGAAAAGAAGAAAAAGAGATAAATGTGAAGTATTTGCATTAAAATGGGACTCACTTGGACGAAGAGATCTAGGAAAGAGCTTGGTGAAATGGATAAGCCAATGAATGAGAGCAATAACTATGGATCTTGTTGCGGTAGAGATGCAAAGGGAGTTCTTCGAAATCTGGCAAAGAGGCTGGCTTGACGTTTGTTATACAAGCGTAGCCTTATATTGATGTTGTTGATATTTCGAAAATGGAACAAACAAAAAATCGAAAATGGAACAACACAAAATCGAAAGTAGAGCAGGATTAGATTTTGCAAAGCAGAGCTTTCTGCATTTTTTTGAAGTTTTAAGAAAAAGAAAATAAAAAGAAAGAGAACAAGTTTTAAGAAGAAGAAAACAAAAAGAAAGAGAACAGGAAATCAAACCAGGTGACTGGAATCCACCATGGCAGCCTAATTACCAGTTGTTTTGCCACCAGTCCACATCGTTGCGCGTGTTATTCACTCGATGCATTTGGCTCTCACCAGGCGTGTGTAAATTACAAAAAAAAAAACAAGTTTAAGGGGCACAAGGTCATTTCTAAAGTATAAGGGGCCACAAGACTTTTATGCAAGTTCAGGGGACAATTGATGTTTTCGGCCTAGTTTTATACTATATGATATTCAGGTCGATTAGTGTTTTTCAAAGCTCATCTTTGAGAAAATATGTGCAACACATCCATTTTCTTTTGTTTTCTTGTCAATAATCTTTACATAATTGAGATGTTCTGAAGTTATGTACTGTCAGTGGTTGTTACCAGAAATTGCACCTTGATCCCATTTAAATGAATAACTAAAAAAATGAATACTTGCATTGTGTTTAGTATGAGCTTCAACATCTATATAAGAAACATATGTGTGGTTTTTAAATATCTCAGTACATGGGGTTTTCTTGCATTTGCAAGAGGTTTTTCAGTGGTTTTAACCCACTGACCTCTGGGTTAAAATGGATGAATATTACCATTGCAGCAGGGCTCCCTGATGATGATTTGATATTTCTTTTCTTTGTGCTCATTGCATTCACAATGATATGGCTGATGTTCTTACTGGGTGAGGTGGTAACTTTTAGATCATTGTTGAGAAAACTGTTCTGGAGCAAATCAATAGCCGCTATGAACTTCAAGGTGAATATGTGTTGCCTGGCACCCGAGATAGGAACCTTGCTGGAAAAGAAAGAGATGGTCTGTTCAAAAGGGCAATGACTGGGCAACTAGGCAGTGTCATTTCTTCTATGGGAAGATGGAGAATGAGACTTGAAGTTCCTCGAGCTGAGGTTGCTGAGATGCTTCCACTTGCAAGGCTTCTTTCTCGAAGTACAGATCCCGCTGTTCTATCTAGATCAAAGGTTGTATTTTGCTTAAACACATTTGAAGTATCATGTATCATTAGTCTGAAAGTAGATAAAAAAACAAATGACTGCTCATTTAATTTACTTTTTGCAATGTTGCTAATATTTTCAATTTGAGATTACTAATTGTTGCTATTCTTCCTCTCAGGACCTTTTCATTCAAAGTTTGCAGTCGATAACATTGTATCCTGAAAGTCTTCAGGACTTGATCGAGGTATTTCATTGATTTGATTCAGCATCTTCATTACTTATGAAAATGCATCTGGCATTTAAGATCAATTGGTTTGAAACATATATCTGGTCCAATGTCTATTTTCTTTGTGACTTCACAGCTTTTATAAAATTTCAGGTAATTCGAGGACATTATACTCCATCAAATGAAGTCATTTTGGAAGACATAAGTCTTCCAGGTTTGTCTGAGCTTAAAGGTCGTTGGCATGGTTCTCTTGATGCTAGTGGTGGAGGAAATGGGGACACAATGGTATAGATATTTTCAATTTTTTCATGGGGAAATTATACCTAATCTGTCTTCTGACAACCATGTGTTTGCCAGGCAGAATTTGATTTGCATGGTGAGGATTGGGAATGGGGAACCTACAAAAGTCAGCGTGTTCTAGCAGTTGGTGCATACAGCAACAATGATGGTTTGCGTCTTGAGAGGATATTTATCCAAAAGGATAATGCCACTATACATGCTGATGGCACTTTGTTAGGGCCAAAAACCAATCTTCATTTTGCTGTTCTGAATTTTCCTGTCAGCCTCGTCCCAACTGTGGTTCAGGTCATTGAATCTTCAGCTTCTGACATGGTTCATTCTCTGCGACAACTTTTAGCTCCAATTCGAGGTATATTGCATATGGAAGGAGATCTGAGAGGAAGTCTTGAAAAACCAGAATGTGATGTGCAAGTGAGGCTCTTGGATGGTGCTATTGGGGGCATCGATCTTGGACGAGCTGAAATTGTTGCTTCCCTAACCTCTGCCAGTCGTTTTCTATTCAATGCCAAGTTTGAACCAATCATCCAAAATGGTCATGTACATATCCAAGGAAGTATTCCCATTAATTTTGTGCAAAATAACTCATCGGAGGAAGAAAACAAAGAAGCAGATAAAAATGGAGCAACTTGGATCCCTGGTTGGGTGAAGGAAAGGAGTAGAGAGTCTGCTGATGAAGCCAGTGAGAAGAAACTTTTTAGAGAGAGAAATGATGAAGGTTGGAATACTCAATTAGCAGAAAGCTTAAAAGTCCTGAATTGGAATTTCTTAGATGTGGGAGAAGTTAGGGTAGATGCTGATATCAAGGATGGGGGAATGATGTTGTTGACAGCTTTATCTCCATATGTCAACTGGCTTAATGGCAATGCCGATATTATGCTTGAGGTGTGTTAAGATATGTACCTTGTGGACTTCTGCTTCTTGCATGGTTGCAATATCTGTCCATTTTTGCCATCTACCACTCAGGATTATTTTCATGATGCTTTTGGTGTGTTTCTAATCAAACAGGTCAGAGGTACAGTTGAACAACCCGTGCTTGATGGATTTGCCTCCTTCCACAGAGCATCTATATCTTCACCAGTACTCCGACAGCCACTTACAAATTTTGGCGGGACAGTTCATGTAAAATCAAATAGGCTATGCATCACTTTACTGGAGAGCCGGGTAAGCAGGAAGGGAAAGCTATTTGTAAAAGGCAATCTGCCCCTCAGAACAAGTGAAGGATCTCTTGGTGATAAAATTGACTTAAAATGTGAATTCCTGGAAGTACGGGCAAAGAATATCTTGAGGTACTTATTTCTAACTTGATATATTCTTTATTCAGTTAAATTTATGAATACGTGATAGGTCCTGTTTTCTAACTATATTGGTTCTGTGCACTTAGCAAAAGAACACTGCTTATTTCTCCTTGTGCACTTGGAACTTGAAATGCTGAAATTTTTGTTTTTGGCTGTTAGCTGTTTTAACTTCTTAATATTCTCTGTCTGGTACAGAGAGAACTGATATTGAACTAATTTCAGTGGCCAGGTTGACACTCAGTTGCAAATAACTGGTTCTATACTACAGCCAAATATCTCAGGAAATATTAAATTGAGTCATGGAGAAGCATATCTACCACATGATAAGGGTAGTGGAGGCGCTTCTTTTAATAGATTGGCATCAAACCAGTCTAGCCTTCCAGGCCGGGGGCTCAATCGAGCAGTTGCTTCTAGATATGTTTCTCGGTTTTTCAGTGCAGAACCTGCTGCTTCAAAGACCAAGTTCCCTCAAACTACTGGTAACACATTATTCATCAATTTCCCTGTATCATGTCAAATTATTCTACTTATAACCATTTGCTGATGCTAGAAAATCAACATTTAGCTACCTTTTCAGACTACTTAGAACGCACTTGAAAATGAATGAAAACTTTCGAACTCTTTAAATATTTCTTCACACTGAATTACAAGGGTCAGACTTGAAAGGATGACTGGACTGGAAAGGATTTTCTTTGTTAATAAAATGCATTACTTATAAGCTATTTATTTTACCTTATCAATGATAGTTCTGTGAAATTTTAATTATTAATTTTTTTTTTTGTCCATTTGCAGTTAAATCAACTGAAGTTGAAAAGGATTTGGAGCAACTTAGCATTAAACCGAATGTAGATGTTCGTCTAAGTGATTTGAAGCTTGTGTTAGGACCAGAGTTAAGGATATTTTATCCTCTGATTCTAAACTTTGCCGTTAGTGGAGAACTTGAGCTAAATGGCTTGGCTCATCCAAAATGGATAAAACCTAAAGGTGTTCTAACATTTGAAAATGGTGATGTCAATCTTGTTGCTACTCAAGTGAGCATTGTATTTTTATTGCGGTTAAATATTTGTCCAGAAAGCATGCCCTTCATTTTGATTAGGCTGGCTTCTGTTTCACTAAATATGCTGCATTGACCTCCTGAAATACAGGTAAGGCTTAAGCGGGAGCATCTAAATATAGCAAAATTTGAGCCCGAGTATGGACTAGATCCTATGCTAGACTTAGCTTTGGTTGGATCTGAGTGGCAATTCAGGATACAAAGCCGAGCCAGCAATTGGCAAGACAAACTTGTGGTGACCTCAACACGTTCTGTGGAGCAGGATGCTCTCTCACCTACTGAGGTAACAAAGAAAAAGTCTCAAACATGAGGTTTTAGATATTGCCAATTTGAAGATTCATAGACATCTCACGTCTTCTATGGTGTTTGTCTAATCGATTATTGTCTATCAGGTGGTAAAAGGGGAGGGGGAGGGGCGATGGTTGAGGGATTTCATGCAATTTTTTATGATAATGCATACGTATATCCCTTTTTTTTAGCTTATGATCTCATTTAGGGTTCAAAATTTCTGATTAAAACCTTTTTGATTTTGTAGATTTGAATAATCTGATCTTTATCAAAATTTCCCTTTCTCAGGCTGCTAGAGTTTTTGAAAGCCAATTAGCAGAGTCCATATTAGAGGGCGATGGCCAGCTTGCATTTAAAAAGCTTGCTACGGCAACACTTGAAACACTGATGCCAAGAATAGAAGGGAAGGGGGAGTTTGGTCAGGCTAGGTGGAGGCTAGTCTATGCCCCACAAATTCCTAGTTTACTTTCTATGGATCCTACCATTGATCCTCTTAAATCGCTGGCCAATAACATCTCATTTGGTACTGAAGTAGAGGTGCAGCTTGGGAAACATCTTCAGGTTACCTCAGTTCTCCTAATATTTTCCTAATTCTTATTTCTTGAAGGCAATTCTTTTTCTTCTTTTCTAAAATTTTCTTATCTGATTCTGAAAATTCAAAAAAAAAAAAAAAAAAAGGATGACGAAAAATAGCTTACATATTTGGTGGTTATCTAAAGTATAATTATTCAAACATTGCCAAAAGATGACTAGTTAAGATTCTTTATGTTTAATTGTGTAATAATCATCTGAAATATTCATCTTTTTCCATATCTTTTTAGGCCTCAATTGTAAGGCAGATGAAGGACTCGGAGATGGCCATGCAATGGACTTTGATCTATCAGCTTACAAGCCGCTTGAGAGTGCTCCTGCAATCTGCTCCTTCAAAACGCCTACTTTTTGAATATTCTGCTACATCACAGGACTAATTAAGCCTTTGCTACAATTTTGCCAGCTATTATAATTTGGAACAAGCAAGATCTTTAACAGAGCAGCTGGCAGGCATTCTCATCAGTGCATGAATTGTCTGTTCATATCAATTTTAGTACAATCTAATAGAAAGAGGAAAAGATATAGCATGTAAAATTAGATGTAGATATTTCATTATTCTTTGCTCAAAAATGAATGAGCTTGTTCATATGTTTACTCCTTTTACGCTCTTCTACAAGGTGAAATCAAATTTAGATGATGAAAATTTTCAATAAATATCCCTGGCCAATAGCATTTGGTTTTAGTCTTCAATGTATACTTGAGCATAAAGGGGGTTCATAAATGTTCTTGAATGTGCCCTTATGGTTTTTGCTTAGTCCAGATATCAACTTTGCTTAGTACAGATTTTAAAATGGGTTGGTTTTATTTTGGGTCAATGATTATAAACTTTCAATTCTCAAGCCTCAGTTTATTGTTTCCAATTTCAATGTCTCAAATGTTGGCCTGCAAACTCCCAGAAGTATATGCAAATATTGTGGGATTTCAGTTGAATGTTTACATTTGAGGATTTGCGACCTATAAAAGTTTCATTCAACTTTAACCATTATGTTCTATTTATCATGCTTTCGAACTAATAATTTCACTCTTCAATTCATGCTCATGACTGAAAGCAGCACACAGAAAATGGAAAACAACAAAATCTGATGGTTCCTGGATCAACCATAACAAGAACTATGAAATACCCTTAACTCTTCCACTTGTTAATACGAATCTGAATATACTCATAAGATAAAAAGAATAATGTTGATGATTACAAGCTTAGTGAAGTTTTAACCTATTGTTAGAGAATTGGTGAAGAAAAATCAAAAATAAAGAAGAAAGTAACTTTTGCTATCACCAAAATCTCCATGGGTCCTTATATGGAGGTACATAGTTATCTGTCGGAGGGATGAGGCGAAATGAAGCCACAGTTTTTTCCAGGAAAGGTCCCATCTAAATCACATAAAGATGATTTCTTGTTAGGCTCAATAAATACTTTTTGCACAGATAATTTTGTAGAAGCATGCTTACAAACACAAATATATCTGTGAGAGAGAGAGAGACCTTGTCCCATTGTTTGCTAAGAGTTGATGCGTTTAACGTATACAGGTAACCTGCAATTAAGGTTTTCTAAGAGTGAATAGAAGTTCGGAAAGGCCCTAATCACAAAATATGCAGAGTGCTTCAGGAGGAACAAGGGAATGAATACAGTTCCAATGATCAAACTTGCTGAATCACACTGGCGAACATTAAATACTCAAATTTCAATATTCTATTTGAACCTTCTATCAACTCAATATTTATTCCTTTTCTTCTTGTTTCAGTAGTCTACATTTTGATTAAAAGCATCTCACTGTTTTCTTGACTGATGTGATGATCCATCCATGTAGACGTTCAATGGGTCAGGGTTTTCACTTTTACTTAGATATTCAAACAATTCGTAAAGTTCTTTCAAGAGAGGATATCAGTATAAATTGGAACAGTGAATTCAGTTGCAACTTAGAAGTGAATTGGATAAATGTTTATGTCATTGCTTAACAAAAAATTTTAAGGTTCCTACCATCTCGCTCAGCTGTTGATGAAACGTAGTGCCGAAAAAGGTTTGATTCTTGGACCTGCAACTCCCATTCAAAGCATCAACAACCCATAACATTATGCCCACATCTCAAACAGGAATTCCTCTGAGAAAGAAGACACTTACGTTTTTGGTGGGGGACTTGCGTACCAGGTATTCATAATACCAGTACGGCTCGCCATCAATCTGAGGGAAGAAAGTATAATTGAGACATGATTCATGCAACTAGTACCATATCTAGAAACATATGCATGTGCCAATATACAAATTCCCAAACTAGTTAGAGTCTGCTACATGAATGTGTCGATATGCATATCAAATATTAGACACAACAAGATGAAAGGATTTGGAGCTTACTTCACTATTGTGTGCATCGAGAACTGAGCTCTCTGCCAAACGTTGACTTGAGGTGACTCGCTGCCAAAATGGAAGACACAGGTTGTCAAACTAGCACCATTTTTTTTTAAATGTGTTATGCTTTCTCAAGAAATAGAACTCAAGAATCCCCAAAATGGATGATGTCCCAACTAATAATCCAGTTATGGAAATGGTTTTATCAAATTAAACTCATTAATCAATAAACCCATTTAAAGGCTAAATCCTTAGCCATTGTGTTTTGTGGAAAAGTATGTATAGAAATGTTCCTTGAACATAGGTTTGAATGACAATAGTTGTACTTTGAGGTTGCTAGGACACAGATAATATGTATCAAATATTGGTTTGCACACTAATTTGATGTCGTATGAATTTTGAGACAATGTTAATACGATAAGTGAATTCAACTAAAACTGCAAGTAGCATTCTAGTATCAAGTTTTTCATACAGTTCTTGTCTCAGTGGTCCTAAGAAACAAATGACCATCACATACTTTTGCCAAAACTGAACACTTGCAGTGAAAAGGGGTAAGGAGACACATTACCAGTGCAGACTTGTCTGATAAAACCGAATCAGCAACATCTTTTGCAATCCAGGTACTCTTATCCTTGGATTTTAGGAACTGAGAATTTGGGGGACCTATCTGAATCAAAGAAATAAAATCATAATCCTTAAAGAAATTGGTTGCATGTAGTTGGCATATGGCTGCGTGAATCTTACTGTAACAGAAATGATGAGGTTATCAATAATGTCAACCCGTTCAGACACAATGCGCAGGCGTGCATCAGCTGCATAAATTTATCCCACTATGAAGTCAGTTATATGCTTTTTTCAGACTGTATTGAGGCCAATACAGTCCTTAATTTTTCATAAAAGTAGAAAAACATGCACCTCAATTAACATCCAGAAAGAGAATCAATAATTTCAAAAAGTTCATGTTACTACAAGTTTCATCACCTGCATAACAAATTAATTGAACTTACGGGACAATGGTGCTGCTGATGAATAACGCTCTGGCTTTCTTGACTCTACCCTTCAGAAAACAAAGCATAGACCAGTCATGTCCCCATAATACTTGTAAAGAAGAACTATTTAGTTCTTTACATCTTAGTAGAAATAAAGTATGTTATCCACAACATAATTTAGAGATTGATTTTAAAGCACATTTGAGTTGTATATATTCCACTTGTGAAAGAAAATATAAGTATTCTTTTTAGTTTCTACCAGAAACCTCAAATCCATCTAAAGTAATTCCCACTAGAGTTAAACTATTCAAGAAGAACTCCATTGAATCAGAAACTGCAAATTCTAGTCCCTCTTTTTGCTAATCTTTTTCTTATTCCACTTCACACAAACAAAATGATTGCCATTTGCCCAATTGAAACTTAAAATAACAGTATTAAAGAGCTGAAATTTGGATGCCAAATGCCTACCATTTGAAGCGGAAGTTCTTAGACGATAATTCCACTGGGTATAAATAAGTATATGCATTTATTTCATCAACTGATGAATCCATTTTTAGATCCTCCTCTGCAAGGGACCCTGCAATAGAGCTAATGTAATCCATGAGAAAGGAAACATAAAATTGAAGAGGAAAAGGCTAACTTATAAGTTACAGTTTCCCTTAAATGAACTTTTTCTTTAATTTCTCTGATCAACCGCAACAAAAAAAAATCAAAATATAAACTACAAAACTCGAGTATAGATTGCCTGAATCAACCTAAAGCTTACCCAAAGATGGGAAGGCAATGGACATTGAAGAAGATAGACAAAAAAGCACCAAATCCCGCCTTGAAAACCCATTTATAGAAGTGGGTTTTGAAGAAGCAACACAACTACGCATCATTATCTTATTTTTTAATCTACATTTCTTCTCGCTTAGCGGTACTGTACTCTGGTTCCTGCAACTCCAATAGAGAAACACAACTTTAGGTAGCAAAACAATAATCCATATGCACATGAATTTGTATATAAATATATACATATATACACATAAGGTACCTAAACAAAGGAGTTGAGAGGAAAGATTGAGAGCAGTGAAGAACCACTGCCATGGTCATGCTCGTACTCGCCTCATCCACATTCCTGTTTTCATTTATATCGCGTCGTCGTTTATATTATTTTGTTCCGTTTATTGGTTTAGTAATTTTCATTTATTAATATCTAAAGCTAAATGTAAAAATTTACTATTTATTGCCTTTAGATTTATAAAATAAATTGCTTAGTCCAAACGCTTTCAAAAATATACTTTTTATCCCATTTTATTTGCTTGTTTCTTTTTTAGATATCCCAACATATTGGTTTTGCCATAATAATATGTATAATTATTTATTAAATGAAAAGTTTTAATTAATATTTTAATGAGTTATTAAACATAAAAAAGGGCAAAAAATATTTTTTGATTAAATTTTTATATTTGTGTTCTGTCAAACCATGCAAATAAAATGAGATGAAGGGAGTATTAATCAATATATTATCATGATTAGGTACAATTTTCTCAAGGGCAGTGGTTAGCCTGGGTGTGCAAAACTACCAACCGAACCGCACCAATCTTTTGGATTTGGTTCGGTTAAGTGTTTAAGAGAGGTTTAATTAATTGGTTCATTCAATTGGAATTGAATTTATTATTCGGTTCGAATTGATTGCATAGAAATTCATCGATTGAGTTTAAACCAAATCAAAATGGTAAAATCAATCAAAATAAACCAAATCAACTATTTCATTTTAGTTCAGATGTCAATTTCGATTTGGTCTATTTTAAAAAGTTTCAATTCAGCTTGAACCGAACAGACAGTATGCTCAGCCCTAGTGGTTAGCTACACTGGACTAATAAGTTATTCCATCTAAAATTTATACTTGTCGTTAAATGCCCAGTGAAAAGATAAAAAGGCTTTTTTTTTTTTTTTTTAGTAAAATTATTTTATTTCATTAACTACTAAATTGAGACACTCACTTTTATTTCAATATTTTTTCCAATTAATAGGTGGAGCGTCAAATTAAATTCTACTTTGTGCTTCCTTTTTTCTTTAAATTTCACAGAGCGGTTCATTTTTTTTCCATAAGAAATCAATAAATCAATGGTATTCACTTATAACAAGAAGAGACTAATTTTTTTTATTAAATTTTAATTTAATTTAAATATGGATGATTTTTTTAAATAACATTTATAGATAAATAATAAAAAATGCTAAATAAATAAGTTTACTCATGTATTTTTTCACGAAACATCTATATTACTCTCAAATTTTACTTTAACTGATCGGATACTTTAACTTATAAAATTTTATCTATTAACTCTTTAATTTGACCTATTAAAAACTTCAATTAAATCCATTAAACAATTATTAGATAATTGAAAAATATAAAAATTATTATTTCAAAAATCGAATTAACCATATATCAAATCGATATTTTGCTGAGATTGTTGTAAAAAGTGGAGTTCATGTGTTACAATGTCAATTCTAGAATTCAGTCATTAAATTATGTATTGACCAATATAAAAATTAATGGTTAATTCATTGATGACAACAATTTCAAGTTCATTTATCAATATTAATTTTTTTTAATAAATTAATTTCATAAAATTTTGTAAATTTCATTTATAAATTTAATTCTTTGTGTTTGGTATATAAAAAATAAGAATTAATTCAATGAATTCAATTTTATAAATTTGATTATAACTAAATTAAATACTATTAAAAAAGGTAGAAATTTTCAAATGAATTCAAAAAAAAACTTGAAAAATAAAAAATTTTATGACAAAACTCTTTATTCTCCCAACCCTTTAAAACTATTATGTCACTAATATTTTATAAATAAATTTTTTTATTTTTAAATTTTTTTGGAAATATAAAATTTTATTTATAAATTAATTTTAGATTGAATTCATTTGAACTAAATTTATCATCAATCTAATATTTTTTTTTAATTTTACTTTTATTTTTTTTATACATGGGAGCCTCAATGTGTAGCCTTCTCATTTGAATGACATTTAATAAATTTGTGATAACTAATGCGGTGGAGGAGACTCGAACTCGATCCCTCTCGCTTTGTACATCTTATATGAGAAATAGGAAGATTAATCAGACCATATCTGATCTACTAATTTGACTTTATTGGAAGATTTATAAGCTAATGGTATATGAATTTTTATTAAATAAATAATAAAATTAAACATTTGGTGCAACACGGCTATAAATGACTAGTTAAATTAAAATTATAATGAAAATGAAAATCATCAAATTAATGAAATGCCATTTGATTGTGGTTCAATTGTCAATACAAGTGGAGCACATAGAAAAAATTTTTGGATTCGATTCCATTAAATGCATCTACAGGAAAAGATAAAGAGCTTAACTATTAAAAAGCTCCGAGTTGAATTAAATGTAGTTTAAAAAAAATTAATGAAATGCCAAAATTCGTGAGTTATTAAATATGAATTAATTAAAATCATTAAAGTGGCGACAAATTTTTTGTCTATTTATTATTCCTGAACCCCTCTTTCAATATACATAATCAATCGATGAGCTACCGTTTTTAATGCAATTTTTCTCTTACATCTTTTTCTCAATTCTCACACTTTCTTCTTCTTTCGCTCCCTTTCGATCTCAAATTGGAAACCGAAAACAGGAATTTAGGGTTTCATTCATAGCTTTTCAAGAAGTTTCCCGTTCGGGCTCTTTCACCCATCTTTAGAGGTATGTTATATACCATCAGATTTTACGTGTTTTCCTATGTCGTTATGTTCTTGAATTTAATTATTGAAGTTTTGTATCGCTATTGATCTTTGTAGCTAGTTTGATTTAGTATTATGCTTCCTCTGCTTTTCCATTTTTCGTTTGATCGTCGCTTTTAAGCATCAATTCCATATTCTAAATCGATCATGATTTTTCTATTGGATTATTTGATCGGATTATGTATTGATTTGTTTGTTGATACTCGTTGATTCGGGAGATTTGAGAATGTTGCCCTCTAGCTTGAGAAATGTGAAATAATGGAAGAATAACTTGCACGTTTTGGTACGTGGTATTTTTGTATTAGTTTCTTGGGAAAATGTTAGAAAGGCAAATAGAATCAAAGTGCAAAGCATATTTTTTCTGGTTGGTTTAATATTTGCCTTTGATTGGATGGGCATTGTTATTGCATATTGAAACATTATTTAAATATCATTTTAGTTTTTTGTTTTAAATATGGTTTATGGCTTGAGAAAGGTTGGTTGAGGATCAAGACAAGGTGTTTCTTTGTATAGCCTATTGCAGAAATTTTATTTGCATTTTCAGAATTGCATGAAGTGATTATGGTGGAGTGGAAAATATGTATTGTTGTAAGCAATTTTAGGTTTTTCTCCTCTCTGCTTTGTACATGTAAAAGAACTTCTTCCTTTTCTTATGTTGGGTTCTGGCCTAGTAAAGCAGTAATTTTGATGTTCCTTGTGAAGTTGGGTTATTATATTTACCTGGATTGATGGATTGTATATATATCAATGCAACTTAATGCAAATGTACAAGATTTTATCCTTGCCTATGGCCGTTTATTCTGAGCACTTATCCTGGTTTTTCAATGTACTTAATGAAGCAGTTGAGATTGGCTTGGACCATCTCCCCTATGTTAGTATCATTTTGTCAGATAAATTGCTTGCTTTTGTTACGTCCCTATGCAGCTAAAGTTGGGAAACCTTAGCCTGTGAATGGTTTGTAAAGAATTGGAAGTTTCTGACGATTGTTTCATGATATATGGTATTTGCAAATAATGACTTTCCCTATTTGTTTGTTTTGAGTCAAACAGCAATCTGCTTTCACAATAAGGCAATGAAGCAAGGAGTATCCACATTGAATCCTTATGCAGCATCATACATTCCATTGTCTAAAAGAGAAGCATCTGAAAAAATTGAATTTCCTGGAGTGACTGCAAAAGTTTCTCAGGGTGGCAATCAAACCGTCTGGTATGGATCTGCAGAGCATGCTACACTGAACAGGCAGCATGATCAAGCTTCTTCCATTCCTCAAATATCTGTGCTGAAAAGTCACTCTGCCCATGGTTTTTCTGGTTCATCGTCACAAAATCCCAATGAAATGACAGAGAAGCAGATGATGGATGAAGAATTTGACATGGATTTAGAATACCTTCAGATGACGTTTCCGGGCATATCTGATGAGTCCCTTAATGATGTCTACATGGCAAACCAGGGTGACTTGGAAGCGACTATTGATATGTTGAAGGAACTTGAGGTATATTCTTCTCTCTCTTTTTTTTTTCCGTTAATCCATGAACAGGATCTATTTAGACACATAGACTCGGAGCCATACATCTCGATCGGAAAAGAATCAATAATCAGAGTTGAAGTAATTAAAATGTCCATTTAGTGTGTTTTTAGTGACATACTATCTCTTTGCTTGGCTTTTTTGGAACTGTTATTATGTTGTTTTCTGGGTGAATGCATCCTCTTCTAGCCAAAAGTTTATGCACCTGTCCTGACACATGCATATATGGAAACTGCTTCTGAATTGATCAAGATAAAATGGACTTTTCTTAGGTATTTTGATCAGATCTGTTATTATGCTTTCTGATTATTGCCAGGTCTATTGAATAAACTACAAGTTAAGGCTGCTTTTAATCCGTCCTTAACATACTGACAAACTGATTTCTTGAAAAGCCTGCCCTCTTGGGACTTGGAATCATTCTGATGAAATGATTGTGCAAATTACATGTTAAACTTAATTTTGTAAACCTAATATTTTGTTTTTGCATATGCAGTTTGACCCTTTTGAGTTTCCTGAAAATCTTCCCGACACTTTGGATATTGGTGATGTTTCTGAATCTGGTTCACCAGCCGAGTGTTCATCTGTGAAACTAAAGAATGTTGTCGGTGAAGCCAGTGCCTCTTCTTCTGGTTCCTCAACATCAGAGTCAGTGACAGTTACTTGATCGACTTGGTGAATTGTTCAGTTATTCATCTTTGGTTTTCTTGAAAATTGTGGATTAGAAGTATATAAGTAGGAAATATTTCGTTTGAGGTGGGAAAAAGAGATATGCATATATACTACTTGGTTATGGTTGTATAGTTCTCAGGTGCTTGTTCCCAGTACTCCCTTTGTTTCTGGGTTCTGTTATGGGTCAAAAGCCCCTTTGAGCATGCTGGTTGTAGTTGTCTGAAATTGAAGTGATATTTTGCTCCTTCACGATATCTTTTCTTCACATGTTATTTGCTATGTTGTAGAGAAAGGTCGATGTCAAAATGGTTGAGTATATATAAAGCTTGAGATTTGATCATTTGAGTACATCATGGTTGAAAGCTTTTCAGTTTCTTGCTTAAATTGTTTGATTTTCTTTTCCACTTTTTTCCCCTCCCTAATTTGCATTCCTGATTGTCTAGAAAGCATATAATTACAGAATCTATTGAGTTTCTTAATTTTTTTTTTAAATAAGTTAATTTAAAAATAAACCATAGTTGAATATTTGTTAGGAATAGTTAAAGGGTAAAGGGTCTGGTTGATAATCACTGTTAAAAAAATGTCTACCTTAGGTTAAAATTTAGATTTACATAGAAAATTAATGTCAGCAATGAAATTTAAATTATATTTATTTTTTAATGAAAATAATTACTATTATATCACCATATCTGTATAATGTCACAGTTGGTCCTCGTTTTTTTTTTTTTTTTTTTTTTTCTTTTTTGCTTTTGAAATACATTAGTTTCTCCCTTGCTATATATAGTCCCCCTGTCAATATTTTGTACTCTTTTCCATTTACGAGCCTACATCGTACAAAATGCAATTATGAGGGGGTGTTTGGCAAAAATAATGCTTTTCATAAGACTATTTCTCAATTTAATGTCATTTTAAAATTATTTACTAATTTAATGTTTATCCTGACATGAAGAGAGAATATTGCAATAAAATCATTTCAAGGTGTAGAAGTTGAAGCTGTGGTAACTATGTGATATCTTTTTATCTTATCTTATCATTTCTTAATCTAATTGAATAATAAATTTTGCTCTTATTTCCATAATATGTTTCTAATACAGGCAAATGGATTCCAATATATATATCTCAGTTCAACATCACCAACACGTAGAAATCCATTATTCCATTGAAAATTATTTAGCCTATTCGGCGTAATGAATGAAGAATATCAAGGTATTCTTCAACCTGCCCCTCCATCTATAGAGTTTCCTCGTGTTCAAACACCACAAAAACTACAGACGCGAAAGAGACGTGAAATAACATCTAGACGTATTCCAGTTAAAGTCCTACCAAGAGAGGATATACCTCAAGTCTCTCTTCCTATGACATATAACTATTATGAAGGTTATCACTCTAATATCCCTAGCACATCATCTTCCGCATTACAACTTGAATGTAGTATACCATCTGCAGCATTAGCAATGCTATTGAACATTCATTACACTCTGATAATGACAACCCAGCAAACCCATACTTCTTTCTCCGAAATAAGCGAGGCAACACCATTTCAATATACAATACCTGCTTTCAGTGCTTCTACAGTGTGTTTCGGCACACGTGATGGATCTACATCTCATGCTAGACACTCATTTAATGATTTCTTTGAGATGATGACGGTACCCGAGCAATAGACTCTCTGACATTTTCTAGCCTACAACAACCATTTGTAAATGTGGTTCAAGATTCTCGCATGAGTGTCGATATAAATATTGAGTATGGAGAAGAATATCAAGGTATTAGAGAAGATGCAGTATGCTAAAATCCACACCGTGAAAGGAGCCCTCCAAGGTGTGGTATAGGAGGACATGTGGGTAGATATTAATATGATTAGTTTTCTATATATTAGTTATCAAGAAATGTTTTAACATCATACAAGTTCAATTCAAAACACTTTATTACTCTCAGTAATTTTTAACTGTGTAATAAAACTTATGTTGTTATTACTTAACTTGAAATAATTGTGAATCAAAACTACCAAATTATAAATGTGTTTTAGTGAAAAAATATTTTGAGCGAATAAATATTATTTATTGAAACCACTAATTAATCTGGTGGACTCTTAACGAAACACTATTTTACAATGTACTTTTTGCTAGCTAGTAGTCACATACCATAGTTGCACTAAAACTACCAAATGCATTGTTTGTTTTGGTGAAAAGGCAAATTGACAACTTAAAATTTTTATTCTGTATTAAAACAACCAATTGAATTGGTGGTGTCAATACAACATAAAATTATTGTTTATTCATATAATTACTTTTTGCTGACTGCTTATTAGTATGTGTTACTTTTTCTATTGCATTGAAACCACCAATTGTGCAACACTCTTTCTCTAAGTCTGGAAAAACTTTAGATTGGTAAATAATTTTGAAATGACATTAGATTGTAAAATAGTTTCCGAAGAACATTATTTTTGTCAAAAGCCCATTATGAGGTGAGAGAAATAATTTTAATAACACAATGACCCTCCTTCTCCATTTTTCTTTTGTTCATTTTTGGAGGGGAGCTATGCACAGAGGGAGAGAATGGAAGGAAAAAGAAGAAACAGGTGAAATAAACTACTATCTATAATCACCAAAAATGAATTTTTCTTTGTGACCTGTAAATTAATAGCCATTATACACCATTTTTAAAATCTCTATTCAACTTCAAAACATCAAAAGTGAGAAATAGTAAGAGTAAGGAGTTTTTACATAGAGAAAGCTTGAGACACATGTTTGATACAAGGATTTTAGAGAGAGAAAACTTGAAATCCATAATTGAAATTGCGATCAGTGGCTTTTGTCTTCACTCTAACAAATCCTAGCAAAACCCATATGTTCATAACCTATAACTTCCATGGATGATGAGCTTCTATCCCAAAGTATAAACACAGAAGTAGAGAAGAGAGAGATGTATAATGGAAGCTTATGTTTTGGTCAAAATAAGGATTGAAATTAGAAGAAAAAGAAGTATTATAATACAAAAAGTTTAGGGTATTTGTATACATTTAAGGATTATTTGACGGATTGTTTTCAATGAAAAGACATGAATTATAAGGATAATCATTTAAAGGGGGTACCAATTTCAATTTGTCACTTAAAAATACCTAATCTTAGGTTTTTGTAACGGTAAATGCATTTTGTCGTAATTTCAACTTTTTCATATTTTTTTCTCTCTCTCTCCATTTTTTCTCTCCTTGCTTCTGTTATTTCTTTCCGTTTCAACTACTACTGGATTAATGTCTAGATCCCGTGAAGATCTTTCCTTTTTCATTTTTTTCTCTCTTTTCCCTTATTTCTCTTTCTTTCCTTTCTTATATCTCTTTTCCTTTTTTTTTTACCCAATTTATTTTCTTTCCTTTCCACTTCAACTGTTGCTAGATTAATGCTCAAATTTGATAAAGATTGATTTTGATGTGAAAATCTAATGAACATTGATTTTTCTACGATCCGAAATCCTATGAAGATCGACTAATATAGTTTCCATGAATAGAAATTGATTTTTGATATGGAAATTAAGAGTGTACAAGAAAAAAAAAAAAAGAAGATTAGCAAAAGATAAGGAGAAGTGAATTAGATGTTTAAGCTTTAGAAGAGGTTCTTCAATGACAATCAAATAATTATTGATCCTTTTGTATAGTTTGTTTATTGAGATGAAAGATAATAAGAAATTGATTTAGGGTTCATAAAGCAAAAGAAAAAGAGAGAGAGAAAGAGAGAGGGAGAGAGAGAGAGAGTGTGTGTGTGAGAGAGAAAGAGAGGGAGAGCGTGAGAGAAAAATGATGAAGGAGGAATTTGCCTTAGAAGAGGGAGAAAAATTAGAAAATAATTTTCATTTTAAAAACAAGCCAAGTATTAATCATGTAGCATTCCGGTTAACATAAAATTTCAACTGCGTCAAGAGACATTTTATTATTATAAAAATATAAAATTAGATATTTTTAAATGATAAATTAAAATTTGTAACCTATTATATATGCATTCCGGATGTTTTAACGTATTTTAAAAAATGAGGACCCACTAAAAGAACTATGACATTATATATACAGAGATGTTATATTTATTATCTTTTTTTTAATAAAAATAAATTATCTTTATTTTTCGAATCTCTATATTTTCCCTATATATATATATATATATATATATATATATATATATATATATATATATTCTAACTATAAATTAGACGTAGATATATATTCTAACTATAAATTAGACGTAGATAGATATTACAGATAATAATTATTCAAAATAATAATAAAAAATCCATCATCCAAACTATGTCGTTTTTGATGCAGGATTTTCGAACAATGCTCATTCGGTTTCTTATTTTTTCTTCCTCATGGCTCGTCGCCGATTGCTTCTCTCTTGACTTTCATGCTGAACTTCAAGTCTGACTTCGTTATTAGCCATCTTTATATCAAGGTTAAGGAGTAGAGTGAACTGAGAATCTTAGCGGCGGGATTGAATACCCGGTTCCAGCCGCCGCCTCGATCAAATAGGGGGCGTCGGCCATAGTTCGCACATATGCCGCCGGAAAACACCCATCATGTAGATGAGGTCCGCAGTCCATAGCCTTTTTATCTCTTTTTCTTTCTAATTTCCTTTCTTTCATCTTCTCAGCAACTAAACTGTTTCTTACTCTCCTCTAAATGCGATTATACTTGTATTGTGTCCAAGCTTCTAATCCTTTCTTCATCCTCCAATGCGTTTTTGTGCAATTCCTGCAATTTGTTTCTCAATCCAATTTCGCCAAATGTTTCGTTCCTCTATAAACTTTTCCTCTTCTTGTGCTCTTAGAAGAGTTGATATATCTGAGGAAACTAATGGCAATTCACATAGCTGTAATTATGAAGAATTGAAGCTTAGAATGCAGGATTATGCCACCTCAGGTGATTTCAAGCAAGCTTTATATACTTTGAATTTTATGGGGAACATATCTGGAAAGCCTACTGTGTATGATTTTAATAAGTTAATGCATTGTTATTTCAAGTCTAGAAATGTCTCACTTCAAGTATTGGTAGAACTATATCTTAGAATGAAAAGATTTGGGCCTTCTCCAAATGCTTTAACTTTTAATATACTTTGCAATGGTACTTTATCATCTGGGAAGTTAGAAGATGCAATCTTTTTTGTTGAAGAGATGCATGCAATTGGTTTTGTACCATCTTTTGCACTTTTGTCAAAATTGTTGAAGAAGTCACTTAAATTAGGGAATTTAATTGATTCGCTTCGCGCCTTTGAGATCATGTGGAAATTAGGGTATGTTCCCACTGGACATTCTTTTAACATGATGATGTGTATACTAAGTAAAGCTGGTATGATACGTGAAGCTTACTCAGTATTTTCTGTTCTTTTTAATGAGGGTCATTTTTTTGGTGTACATACTCTTAATCCAATCTTGTGGGCGTTATGTAAGTCTAATCAGAGTTATACTGCTTTAAATTTGTTTTATTCAATGAAGAAGAGAGGGATTGTGTACAATGTTTGTTCGTATACAGCTTTGGTTTTTGGGTTTCATAGAGAAGGTTTTCAGGAAGATGCGTTGCAGTGTTTTTATGAAATGAAAGAGAATGGCTGTAAACCCAATGTCATAACGTACACTGTGGTTATCAAGTTTCTCTGTGATAATGGTTGCATTGATGAGGCATTGAGAATTTTGGGTGAGATGGAAAGAGAAGGATGTGATCCTGACTTGATGACATACAATATAATTCTTCGCGAACTTTGTCATCAAGGTAGATTATTTGACATTTTCAAGCTGATTGAGATCATAGATCAAAAGGGATTTTCTCCTGACTCATACACATATGCTGCCTTTTCTGGAGGCCTATTAAAGATTGGCAAAGTTGGATATGCTTATGAATTGTTGCTCGATGCAATTTCTAAAGGCTGTAATATGGATATAGCTGTTTATAATATATATCTTCATTGCTTATGTCGTCAGAACAGATTAAGAGAGGCATTGACTATGTTGAACAGCATGATAGAAGAAGGTTTTATGCCAACCAATGTGTCATATAACACAATTCTGGATGGTTTTTGTAGGGAAAATGGTGTTGAGGAGGCTTTGGAACTCTTGGACAATATTGAGTGGGAAGCATATGGGCCTGATGTAGTTTCTTTCAATACAATTTTATGCATGGCTTGCAAAAATCGGAACTCTGTGATGATACAGAAGATCTTGTATCGAATGGAATATGGAGGTATTAAGCTTGATTTTGTCAGTTTTACTTGTCTGATCCAGTATTTCTGCAGAGTTGGGAAAATTGCAGTGTGTTTAAAGTTGCTGGAAACCATAATGCATAGTGGCCATGGCATGGCTGTTATCACTTTCAACATGGTATTAGATAAACTTTGCAAGAAGGGATTAATAGGAACTGCACTTCGAGTTTTTAAAAATTTTACAAACTGTGGATTTCTTCCTAGTACAATCTCCTATAATATTCTAATCAATGCTGCAATTAGAGTACATGATAATTTTCTGGTGAGTCAATTGCTTAGGGACATGTATAACCGAGGACTAAAACCAGATGGTTTTACATATAGATCCTTAATTAATGGCTGTTGTAGGGAAGGAAAGATAGCAGATGCACTCAAGCTGAGGGATGAAATGATAGACCATGGGCTTACTCCTGATATTGCAATTTATAATGCCATGTTGAAGGCAATGCTTGGAAAGGGTAGATTAGGGGAATTTGTCTTATTGTTGAGGATCATGATACTGGAAGAATGCGACCTAAATGATGCGACTCTGGATATTCTAGATCAAGCACAATCAAAAGGTTGGATAAAGTGTTTGCCGAAGCAATAATAAAGCTAATTAATGTTGGATGTTGGATTAGGCTACGCCCTACATATGACTCTCGTATGGTTTTGTCTTTGGTGAAGGCTGTTTCCATGAAGATTCAAACTCTGAATCAGGTATGAAAAATTCACTTCGCAAGCATCTATTTTTATTGTAAAGCAATGGTTTGTTACTTTTATTCAAAAGAATCATTTTTCGCATATGAATGAACCTTCACAAAGGCTAATAGTAGAATCTTTAGCACAAACGCCAGCTGCACTGCACAATTCCTTTTTTTTTTTTTTTTAAACATTATGCTTGTTATGGCTCAAAAGTATTTATGTTTGTCGGGTTAAAGTGGCTGTCAATGAATATGTCTTATATTGCATCCTTCGAATATTAAAGTAGATAACATTACAGGCTCTACACTCATAGTCCTGTTAAACCTATTTGAGTTAGCTAGTTATGCTACTAGTCAAAGTGTTTTATTTAATTATTTTTTAATTCTATTCCATCTAAATGAATATGAATTTCAAAGGATTTGTATACGATGTGCCAGGTAACAGTAAGAGGAATAAGAGAAGAGGTACAAGCCTTTCTCCAGGTATACAAAAACAAGCCTAAGGTGAAGTGCTTTTTTTTTTGGCTGTCACTCCTCTGTAAAGCTGTTGCAACTGGTAACACTGATTTTTGGTCCTTACTTTTGCCACATGTTCAAGAAAAAGAATAAAGATCTATCTTATAATTATTTAATTTCTATTGTACATATTGATTGTCTTATTATAACCAACGGATATATATGTTAACTTAAACTTAGTTTTATTGGTCTGTAAAATGATTCCCATGCAATTATGCAACTAATAATTGATAAAAATATTGTTTCAGGAATCTAATTTTTTCTCAAACTATTAGTTATTTGCAGAATTATTTTCGTGGAATAAGACAAATTCAGCTAGCACTACATTAATACAAATACATGTTGATTTAGAATGATTGGTTCATAAAATCATTATCCTCCTTTGTCCTTTTAACATATGGGTCATATCATATTTCTGGAAAAAAAAAAAAGAATTGACTCAAATCGTTTTTATTCTTGTTCCAAGTTTAAGGTTGTTTGATGAATGCTTCCAAGAAAGATAGTATCTAACTGCAGCTTGTTATATACTTGTAAAGAGTCACAAGTTTCTCAAAAATTCTCTTGAATGCAATGAGCTATTGAATGAGTCCTGAAATAACCTCCTGAATTGATATTTCATTCTTGATAAATCATTGGTAGTCTTATTACTTGTTAGCTAATATAAGTTTGATTGATATTTCTTTCTTAATTTTAAGAAATTTTGTTCCGCGAGAGATGTGGGAATTTTAAATGGCATGATGAATTAAGTGTTACAGCTCCTCTTTCTACTTGTGTTGTTGGGACTTGTAGGTTGAATAGACGTTCTACTGGAAGATGGTACTTTGCTTGCTGGGTTAAGAAGATCTGTTTTATAAATTGATTTATTTTTAAATTCTAATCTTGTATTTGGCTCTCTTAATGCATAAAGTTGATATCTTTTAGAAGAATTTATTTTTAACTCACTTTCTTTTTTTTCTCTCTTCTGGCTCATGCTTATTGATTTTTTCACCCCTATGTTTACAGAGTTTTAAGACATCAAAGAAAGTGGGGATCAGATCCAAATTACACAAACTCTTGACATGATAGAGGTGCAAAAGTATATCAGGTCGATGAGTGTTGGAAGGGAACATATGAAAAGTAAGTGCACCTTGAATTGCTTGTTATGTTTTGTATGCCTTTCTTTGTTATTTGAATTGTGTGGCGAGCTGATTTGACAGATTGAAAAGAGAGAAAGACCAACCCATCAAGTACCAACTTTGTTATTTTGGTTTTGTTTTGTGCATGTGTTATTCAATTTCAGGCTTGGTTTCTAATGCTTAAACCAGTAAGTGGGAACTGAGTTAAAAGATACTGCCCTGAAAAATGAGACAGACTTGGTCTCAAGATTATGCAATCACTTAGATTCTGGCTGTATAATACTCCATTTTAATTAATTATATGCCCCATTCTCATATTTACTTTTGTTTATAATTGATTAGAGCACTACCGTATTCTGCTATTGATGTAAAAGAGAGCTTATGCTTAGTACTTTTGACTTTCTTCCATCTGTTGCAAAAAGATTTTCTTGTTGGTGTCTGTATCTTGCATAGCAAAGTGAGAAGACCTCTTAATAGTTTATGAAAAATGATGGTTTCTTTATTATGTTCTTTTTAACCTTTTTCTCAATTGGATCATTAACACTCTGTTTGGCTTGAGGTGAAGGAGAGGTAAATAAAAGTATGGAGTGGTAAGCAACGTATATACCCCCGTTTGAAAAGCAGTGAGTCAAAGAGTGGTAAAGATAAATAAAGGTAAGTCTTACCCTTCTTTCTCCTTCAAATCTCAATTTTTTCTTATATCTCAAATTGGGGTATAAGGAGAGAGATAAAGTTTAAATTAATTCACAACTAAAAATAAGTCTTACCTCCCTTCACTTCTTCCCAAATGTAAATAATGTACATTACCACTCCTTAGGTTTACATTAATTTACCTATTCCCAAACACGACACTTTTATTATTGTAATCCTCCTTACACTTTCCCTCCTTTAACCTCTCTCACCCTTTTATTAATTACCCTTCCCTCACCCCGTCTAAACAAAGTGTAAGTTACAAAATGTAACCTTAAAATATGATGGGCATTAGAACCCAACAAAAAATGGAAAATGCTCAAAGCATATTTTGTATATGTCTGATACTTCCAGTCCAATCGTATGAAGTTCCTTGATAAATGGGTGTGAACAGTTACAATTATGTTAAGAGGTGAGATTAGGGGTGTAAATGAGTCGAGCCGGTTCGTGAGTTGTTTGAGCTCGGCTCGAAAAATGTTTGAAAAAGTTCGGCTCAAATCGAGCTCGAGCCTAATGATGTTCAACTCGAAAAACTCGTTGAGCCTTATCAAGCTTATATATACATATAATATTTATTTTAAACTTATTTGAACATCGAGCGTAAAAATTTTTCGAGTCAAACTCGAGCCTAAAATTTTTAAGCTTGTTGAGTTTCGAGCCTAGCTAAATTCTATCGAAACAAGCTTCAAGCTTGGCAAGTTCGAGCTCGGTTCGGCTTGTTTACATCCCTAGATGAGACAATGCAATTGAGTAAAAGGTTATCTGTAAAAAGCATGGGGCAATTCCAAATCAAATGTGTGCCTCTAAAAATCAATTGTGGGGTTCAGCATGTTCTCGGGGCCATTATGCCCACCCCATGATTTGCTTTTCCACTTTCATCATTGATTATTATCTTTCTAAATTGTTGGTAGAGTCAAAAATTTGTGGATCATATTAGATGTGGCAGAATTCTGAAATATTTGTTGAAATTAGTATACTAGGAATATAATAAGTTAACCTTTGTTATTAAAAAACAACCTGTTTAATTAATAGACAGAAATTTTATGATTTGAAAAGTTTGAAGCAATTTTTTTTTTCCTTCTGTATTTACTTGCCCATGCTATGCAAGCTGACTGAAAATCATTGACTTGTGGTACTGCAAGAGGAGAAGAGTTATTGCATCATTTGCAGAAGGAAGCAAAAAGAGGAGCAGTTTCTGTTGAAGAGCTCGAACGAGTTTTGAGATTGGGACCCATGTTCAGTATGTCTTTCATTTCTTCATCTTTGTTTGGATGTGGTTATAATGTCAGTAGTCTATTTTTAGGTCTGATGAAATCTATTTGAGTGCCATGATTTAAAAATAGTTACAAGATTTGTAATATATTTAATATACTAGTTCATCTTAGCCGATGATATCTCCACAGATCATTCCTCTGATTTAGGAACAGATTACAATTAATTTCCTGTAATTAATCTCTGTAATTCCTTTCCATATTCTGTTTGTATTCTCCCTATTTAAAGGGCCTTATACATCAATACAAATCATCAAGAATTCCAAATCCTCAAACACTTTCATGGTATCAGAGCTTCGGTTCTGAAAATTATCCCTCCCTCTCCTTTCTCTCTCATATTTTTTAGCTGCTGCCGCTGATAGCCATGACACAAACACCCACCTCCATTCACCCTGCCTACTCTGTGACTAACATCCAATCAAAAATAAGAACCCTAGATGGTAGCACAGTTACATACACATCATGGGTGAAATTATTCAAGTTTCATTCTATTGCATACCGTGTTCTTGATCACATTGATGACACGCCACCCCCAGCCTCTACAGATCCATCATACAGTGCTTGGAAAGAAATAGATGCCTTGGTGTCTCAATGGATTTACAGTACCGTGTCTGATGAACTGCTCACCCGCATCCTCGACACTGAAGCTACGGCTAGAAAAACATGGCTGAAACTTGAGAAAATCTTCCTTAGCAACAAGAAAGCAAAAGCGGCAGCTCTTGAAACAAAATTCGTTAATCTCACCCTTGCAGCCTGCAGTTCCGTTGATGATTACTGCAAGAAATTGAAAGACATCGCCAACCAACTGAACGATGTTGACCAACCAGTTACAGAATCCCGATTGGTCTTACAACTGGTTCGTGGCCTTCCTCAAGAATTCGACGCCATAGCTTCTCTTATTAACTCACAAAACGCAGACTGGGACCTTGCACGAACCATGTTGAATGATGAGGTCATTCGCCAGGCTGCACGACAACAAACCACCTCTGTCCTTGTCGCTCCAACCACGCAGACAAACCAAACCCAGCCGGCCACAACTCAACAACCTGAAAACAATCAGCCTCACAACAGTTCTTACCACTCCAATTATAGAGGCCGTGGTCGAGGCAGACGTGGCAGAGGCAGAGGACGCGGCTACAGGGGAAACTCTCCGGGGACTCCTTGGGCTATAACCCATCAGTCCGCCAATCAAACCTACCCAAAATGGGCTTGGTGGAACACTCCACCTTGTCCCTACCCAACACAAACTCCATGGCCACCAAATCATATTCAAAACACACCCAATGCCCATTATGCCGCTTATTTAGAACAGCAGCCATACGGCCCAGCACCACCATATCCCCCTCCACCGCATACTGGATATGATGCTTTAAGTCCTTCCGATCTCAGCCAAGCTTATAACACGATGCAACTCAACTACACAGATCCAAATCTGATCATGGATACAGGGGCAGAACGTCATGTCACCGACAACCGAGGTATGATTCGCAACCCTGACTCTTTTCCTGTTAACACTAAACTTTTAGTCGGCAACGGACACTATTTACCAATTGAGGGCTCAGGAACAGGTTACCTTCCCATCCTTAACCGTACATACATCCTCCCAAACATACTTTACAGCCCACATATCATTAAAAATTTATTATCTGTCCGCCGTTTTACACGTGATAACAATATTTCTGTTGAATTTGACCCTTTTGGTTTCTCTTTGAAGGACCTCAAAACGGGACAGCTCCTTTCCCGCCACAATAGTACCGGAGATCTCTATCCTGTCACTCCACCAACCCTACCACCACAAGCTTGTTCAATCACATCTCCCAATTTACCTTGGCACGATCGCCTCGGTCACCCTGGCACACAAGTTTTAGATGTTTTAACCAAACAGTTTGGTCTTCCTTGTAATAAGAACAAGCATTTATTTTTTTGCAATTCTTGTCATTTATCTAATAGCAAACGATTACCTTTTTATGAGTCAAATTCCTTTACTTTTTCACCATTTGATATAATACACTGTGACTTGTGGACCTCCCCTATTCCAACCAAATCTGGATATAAATACTACATGGTGCTAATTGATAATTTTTCCAATTATGTGTGGGTATACCCTCTCAAGTTCAAATCTGAAACTTTCACCACCTTTACTAAATTCCATAAACTCATAGCCACCCAATTCAACCGCAATATCAAAACTTTTCAATGTGACTTGGGGGGAGAATTTGACAACCATAACTTCAAAATTTTTGCCCAACAACATGGTCTGTTATTCCATTTTTCATGCCCCCAAACATCTTCCCAAAATGGTCGGGCTGAACGCATGATTCGTCGTCTCAACGACATCATCCGCTCACTCCTCATCCATGCTCAATTACCACCTATGTTTTGGGTCGAAGCACTTCACACTGCTGCCTATCTCCATAACATCCTTCCAACCAAACGTCTCAATTATTTCACACCCACTTTTGCCTTATATCTCCGCCACCCGACATACGATCACTTACGTGTGTTCGGGTGTGCTTGTTATCCCAATACCTCCGCAACCCAACCCCACAAATTACACCCAAGATCCGTTAGATGCATCTTCCTTGGATACCCTCCAGATTTTAGGGGATACCGATGCTTTGACCCTACAACCGGGAAGATCCACATATCACGACATGTAACCTTTGATGAACAAACTTTCCCATACACCATTCCAACTCCACCCAAAACATACACATTTCTTGATGAACAACCACCACCAGGATTTCAGTTTATACAACCTCACCCAACACCAAACACCACCCAAACCCAAAAACGCCCAATCTCTCACCCCATAATATACACCCGCCGCCATAAACAACAGCCCCTTAACCCAGTGGCCAATGCTACGGCACCCCCACACACTGCTGCACCTGTCTCACAAAATCCCAACACTCAGACCACCGCTGTATCAAAACCCGCACAGAATACTCATCAAATGACCACCCGCTCCAAAGCTCGCCATGCCCTTATGACCACCTCAATTTCACCAATACCCACCTCTTATGCAAAAGCTTTTTCTGACCCTCATTGGTTAAGTGCTATGCAGGCTGAGTTTCGTGCTTTGCAGGAAAATGATACATGGGAACTCGTGCCTCGCCCTCCTGACCGACCAGTCATTCGGTGTATGTGGCTTTTTCGACACAAATTTAAATCAGATGGGTCACTTCAAAGGTATAAAGCACGTTTGGTGGTAAATGGCAAATCTCAAATGGTGGGCATTGACTGTGACGATACTTTTAGTCCCGTAGTGAAACCCGCTACTATACGGACTGTGTTATCCATTGCAGTTTCCCGTTCTTGGCCAATACACCAGTTGGATGTCAAAAACGCGTTTTTACATGGGCATTTAAATGAAACTGTTTTTATGCATCAACCCCCGGGTTTCACAGATAGAAGATACCCTCATTTTGTGTGCAGATTGAAAAAATCCCTTTATGGGCTCAAACAGGCTCCACGGGCATGGTACACCAGATTTGCAACCCATCTGCTGTCTCATGGGTTTCGCAGCAGTGTGTGTGACAATTCCCTATTCATTTTCTCAAAGGGAAATCAGCTTGCTTATTTACTTCTGTATGTTGATGATATAGTGCTCACTGCCTCTTCTAATGAGTTATTGCAGAATATTATCCGCATGCTCTCACGAGAGTTTGCAATGACAGATTTGGGCCGGGTGCATCATTTCCTGGGAATCAAAGTGACACGGACATCTGGTGGGTTATTTTTGGATCAGTCTCAATACACAAAGGATATCATCTCCAGAGCTTCAATGTCCTCTTGCAAACCGTGTGCCACCCCAGTCGATCTATCATCAAAACTGAGTGCTTCTGATGGACCTCTCTTCCATGATCCAACATTATACCGCAGTCTTGCTGGCGCATTACAGTATCTCACATTCACACGCCCAGATATATCATATGCTGTTCAACAAATATGCCTCTTCATGCATGAACCGCGGGATCCACACTATGCCTTTCTCAAAAGAATAATCCGATATTTACAAGGCACAGTTGACTACGGTATAAGAATTGGCAAGACAAATACACATACCTTGGTAGCATACTCAGACGCAGATTGGGGTGGATGCCCAGACTCCAGAAGATCAACTAGTGGCTACTGTGTTTTCCTTGGTGATAATTTGATTTCATGGTCTTCAAAACGGCAGCCTACTATCTCACGGTCTAGTGCAGAGGCAGAATATAGAGGAGTAGCAAATGCTGTTGCAGAGACCACCTGGCTTCGCAATTTACTTCTGGAATTACACCTCCCACTTCAGCAGGCCTCCGTCGTATACTGTGACAATGTTTCCGCAGTGTATATGTCTGACAATCCTGTCCAGCATCAACGCACAAAACACATTGAGATCGACATACACTTTGTACGGGAGAAAGTTCGAATAGGCCACATTCGGGTCTCACATGTCCCATCTGCTTTTCAATATGCTGACATCGGCCTATCTCGACAGTTGTTCCAGTCATTTCGATCCAGCTTGAGCGTCTGTCCTCCGCCCGCTCAAACTGCGGGGGAGTCTTAGCCGATGATATCTCCACAGATCATTCCTCTGATTTAGGAACAGATTACAATTAATTTCCTGTAATTAATCTCTGTAATTCCTTTCCATATTCTGTTTGTATTCTCCCTATTTAAAGGGCCTTATACATCAATACAAATCATCAAGAATTCCAAATCCTCAAACACTTTCAGTTCAAAATCATGAATTGGTTTGACTTAATTAGTAGGTGGAAGGTAATTTAAAGAGAGATTAAAAATTTAATATACAATTAGAAGCTACACATATTTCTGTAACAAATATTTTGATCATGAAACGATTAACTGTATTTTTCAATAAGCCTATTATGGTGAGTTATCTTACTTCATAATTTCTGGTAAGGAAAAGAATTTTTATATTTGATGCAAGATTGTCTAACTGCTAATTGGAAATTTCTTGAAAGTTGTTAAGAGAGGGGTCTCAAGTGCCATAATCTAATTCAACATAACCTAAGCCTCTTCATGGAATTGTGTAGTAGGTGAGGCACTGTCAAGTTTGGCGAAATTTATGATGAATTAGACAGTTTTGCTGCTTCTATAATATTAACAAATGTCATGCCTTAATATAGGAAAATCACCATTTCTTACTGTTCATGAAAAGAGAAACAGAGGATACACTTGTTTAGATAAATCAGTTATGACAGGCTTTGCACAAACTTTGGTTCCTTTATCTCCCTTCTAGGTCACTGTGCTTAAGGACATATTTGTTTTGTGGATAAGACTTGCCTACACCCATTGTATGGTTGCACCAAGCAATGGAAAAAGGGGAAAATATTACTGTTTTATCCTTTTCTTCCCATTGTATGATAAAAAATACCCTCGTTTAAATTAAAACATTATTTGTAATTGGTTTGATGTATGGATGGTCATACACCCAATCTAAGTCAGTCTTTCCCTTGTTATGTACAATGCATAATTATAAGCAACTTGGCTTCACATTTATCATTTATGTTCTGATGGTTTCTAAAGGCGTTAGGATTTTACCTCCTTTTGCGTCTTGATGATGTCCATCAAGAAAAACAAGGTGCCAAGTTTTGCTATTAGATTTGCCTGTAATAATTAATTTCAGTAATACATATTTGGAGTTTCAAATTAATTCGTTGTTAATTAAATTTCTGTTCTGGTGAGTCATGCACAATGAAATCACAATGTAGCTGGAGAGAAGGATCATATGTCCTGAATATTTTGATTCACAGCTCTGGCCTCTAGGCTTGCAGCAGGTGATTAAATTACAGTTTTGTCTTTTATATGCATATATAACCACATTAATTAAGCCTTTATATTTGTCCTTAATTAGTTTTGATTATCACAATTGAATTTGCGTTCTTAATTACAGCTGAGATTTTGTTTTGTTTTCTTTTGTATATCTAAATTACTCCCATAATTTAAAGGCTCACCTTGAGTGAGAAGATTGGGCAACAAAAGTTGAATTGCATGCTAAAAAATAAGTTAATTATCTTTTTAGGCATGGAATTTTCTTCAAGATTGGAAGCAAGCTCAGATCAAGGACGTGAACAACACTGGCAGTGTGGATTCGGAGAGCTTGTTGGAGGTTTAACCATATCTGGAGTGGTTAGAGGCTAATGTTGATGCTATTACCAACCTGGATGAAAGCTCCTTCGGTTAGGCATGCTGGGGAGAAACTGTCGAGCTACTGCGATAGCAGCTCGTGCTCACACGGTTCATGGTTCATTTTCTTTGGAGTTGGCTGAAGCTATTGGTATTTGTTGTTGTGGTAGGCTAAGTCCATGGTTGGAGCAAAGTCAGATGCATCCAGCGTATAGAATGATATTCAGATAGTTACTTGTTTTTTGACTTGATAGTTAGTAATTGTAAATCTCCTGGACGAGGATTCATAATGTTATTTTAGGGATGCTTTTTGGACACTGTAGGACTACCTTTCGAAAATTTTATGGAACTGTCAGATAAGTTTATTAATAAAAATTTTAACTTTTGGTCGCAAATATAAATTAAATATTTATTTACACTTAAATTTATTTGAAGTTCAAGTTTTGGCAAATAGCAATCATCTGCTTTTATCAAGAGAGAGTCTATAATATTATGCTGAACTAGCTAAATGAATGTTTGCTTATTTAAAATTTTCTATGTACAATGGACATCAGATAAAGATTATCAATTTAATATCAACTTAAACATTTTAATCTCTCAAATTATATATATATATATATATATATATATATATATATATATATATATATATATATATCTTATTGAAGATACACTAAAACTATTAATTCTAAGACATAGCTATAATCTTTTTTTTTTTTTTTCCTTTTTATTTTGTTTGAGAACGGCGTACTGAGGACCTTTTCACGACGAGCAAATAGACGGTTTTAAAAGAAATGGTCAAAACCTTACAAAGACACCCGACCGCCTTTTGATCATCACATAAAAGGCTTAATTAATATATAAATAGAAAGAAAGAAAATGCTATTTAATCCAATGATTTAGATCATGTTTAGCAGCAACTTAGTGTTTTATCTAAGATCGAAACACCATCTTTATTATTTATATAACTTATACGTAGCGTTTATAATAGTTTTTATAGTTTGATGGAGCGATTATAAAATGTAAAATAATTAATAGCTACTAAAATAATTAATTTTGTCCGATAAATTTATAATCGCTTTAGTTTTTTTACAGTGAAATGAAAATAAAACAAAATTAGTGGGATATTAATATTATTGTCCATTTAAAGATTGAAAATTACATGACAATGACATTCGTCTTCTACCATACAATTGTTGGAATTTTGAAAACAGAACAACAGAAAGAAATGACCAAACTTTTTTTAGACCAAACACTCCGTCTTCCGTTATTTTCGGTTATTAATATCACAAATTACCATCTGATATGTACTTAATACAAACTAATAATAATAATAATAATAATAACATAATATAATAATAATATTAATAATATAAATCTAACAGAAGACCCTTTCTTACACGACACAATTGATTTCGTTTCTTTGTACCGGCAAAGAAACTTTTTAGACAAATTTTGTAGAATAATGACCCCTTCCAAACCGGATCAATTTGATTTCCCATCTTAGTTCTGCTTTTCCCCTTGTTTTTTTCTTTTTGAAATCCTTTTTTCAATTCCTATACATTTTGAATATCAATATAATTGACAGAAAGATCTTGCCTTTTTTTTTTTTTCCTTTTCTGTTTGTTTTATTGTCTGAGAGAGACAGAAAGAAAGTTTGTATAGAGATCTTATTTTGATGATTTAGATCGGTAGATTATTAAAGGAATAATCTTTTATTATCTGGGTTTTCGAGAAAATAGTGGTAATTTGATTAATGTGCAGCATTTGGATCTAATAGGTTTGGATAGATTTGGGTTCTTGACTATTGAAAAATAAAGAGAGAAAAAGGATGGGGGTTGATTATTATAATATATTGAAGGTGGACAAAAATGCCACAGATGATGATCTAAAGAAGTCATATAGGAAATTAGCAATGAGATGGCATCCTGACAAGAATCCCAACGACAAGAAGGAAGCTGAAGCCAAATTCAAGCAAATCTCTGAGGCTTATGAGGCATGTTTTTCTTTTTCCCTATTTCAGGTTTCTCAACCCAGCTTTTTCTTTTTTTTTTTTCCATCTTTTTCTTTGTTTATCTGGAATATGAATGTAATGTTTCATTCACCTGTTTGGTTGCTGAGAAATTGAGGGAAATTATATCTATATAAGTTTGTACTTTGGGTTTATAGAAAGATGATATCTGTTGTCATGTTCTTCAACGTAGTTCCTGGGAAAATGAACTCACAACAAAATAAATATGAAAAACTGAAAATTACATTTTTCTGAAATTCTAACATAAAAAAGATATGTTCTGTTTTCCTACATGTCATTGGTGACCAAAAGAAGGTTAAAAGCAATGTTAATGTGAACTTTGATGATTATTCAATGTTTCTTTGTAATGTGAACTTTCGCTTGTTATATCGCCTGATGTACTGATGGATTTTAAATTCAGGTCTTAAGTGACCCACAAAAGAGAGCAATTTATGACCAATATGGTGAAGAAGGATTGAAAGACATGCCAACCCCTGGAAGTGGTGGATTCCCATTTGGAAATGGTGGTAGTGGTGGGTCTAATGGTTTCAATCCAAGAAATGCAGAAGATATATTCGCAGAATTTTTTGGGAGTAGTCCTTTTGGATTTGGATCATCAGGGCCTGGAAGGTCCATGAGGTTCCATTCAGATGGAGGAATGTTTGGAGGATTCAGTGGGGGCGAAAACCTTTTTCGGACATACAGCGAAGGGACTATGCCAAGGAAACCACCACCAGTCGAGAGTAAATTGCCTTGCAGTCTTGAGGAACTGTATTCTGGATCAACAAGAAAAATGAAGATTTCTCGAACTGTAGTGGACAGTCATGGGTACGTGTATAACTGTGCTTCCTCCTTCCCTTTTCTTTTCCTGATATAGTGGTGGTAGATGGAATGATGGATGTAGATACTCTTAAGATGATATGGATGATCCTGAATAAGTTGGTTAGGAGCCTTGCTTTTGCCAAAAACCTTGATATAGTACCTCTTTTGCTCATTGTTTTACGTAACTGGCATCTCTATATGGTTGTTAACATAATATTTCATTTCACCATTATGTCTGTAACGTGATATTTCTTTTAATGGATTTGTCATGATAAACAATAGATCAGCTAGTTCCGTATGTATTTCTCCATAGATTCCTAACTTCCCAATCCATGAATTATGCGCTCTGCGACATCTACATTGTCCTCACACATGTTGCTGATGTTGCATTCTGCTTATGAAAGCATTTTACGCTATTTGGCACAAGAACATCAGCTAATAGCTACTTAACTTCTTGTTTTATGCTGAATTATTCAACAATTGTACTTTTTTTCTCTCGTATGCCTAATGATCCTAAGACTCACACCCAAGTCTTTGTAATCTTCTGAACCATTCATGAACATCACGGCACACACACATTAGCTTTACTTGCTTGTAATATGACACTCGACATATCCCCATTTTGAGACTTAATATTCTATATGAATGCAAATAAACAGGCGGCCAGTGCAAGAAACGGAGATATTAACCATTGATGTGAAGCCAGGATGGAAGAAAGGAACAAAGATAACATTCCCAGATAAAGGAAATGAACAGATAAATCAGCTTCCAGCAGACCTTATGTTCGTCATCGATGAAAAGCCCCACAATACTTACAAGAGAGATGGCAACGACCTCATTATAAACCAAAGGATATCACTCGCAGAAGCACTAGGGGGGACTACTGTAAATTTAACTACACTTGATGGTCGAAACCTATCCATTCCTGTACATGATATAGTTAGCCCTGGTTATGAGCTTGTCATCACTAGGGAAGGTATGCCAATAGCCAAGGAACCCGGCAATAGAGGCGATTTAAGGATAAAATTTGAGGTAAAGTTCCCGACAAAATTGACACCTGAGCAACGAACAGGACTTAAGCTTGCATTAGGAGGTTGAAGGTTGACTTTACTGCTAATATATATATTAGCATCTAGGTTAAGCTAGACTTTGAAAGCTAAAGCTGTCTCTTTTATGTTCATTAAAATTTTATAGACCCAGGTATTTTTTACTTTGGGAGGAGTCAGCAGATTAAAAAATGGGGGAGTGGTAATTTTGTGCATCTCCTACTAGATTAAATGTAGCAATTCAACAAGTATACCTTGTGAGGTATTCTTGGCGAATTCATGTAATTATTATTCTTTTTTTTAATTTGAATTGGACATAAGAGGTTATTGACGTTCAGTTTTCATTCCTTTATTGAATGATTCTAGTTGTTATTTTTCACTTATTTGACGATCAACCATTTGCGACACTAGGTTTAGCAAGTAACTACCATAAAAGAACCAAAAACCAAGCAAAGAACTGAATTCCCCAAATGATGCATAAAAAGAAAAATACATACATGAAACTACCATTTATAAAATTATAGTACAAGATATTTCAGAACCCTCTACTTGAAGGAGCATCTCTACGCCAAGCTATGCCTTGGTGCGCAGCTTCGAGTCCTGGTGCTCTATAGTTATACTGATAAGCAGGATGAGGAGAAGGGCCATAGGGGCCACGACTAGGACCCATCCAAGCCACATTTTGTGAAGTATGTATAATGTTCATCTGTGGGTGCAAAGGCATAGCTGGTGTTTGTTGCACCAAAATTGGTTGCTGATGTACATTTTGCTGATGCACTGGCTGTGATAAAAGTTGTGGTTTGTTGTTATCTTCTGGACGCCATTCTGGCATATCATCATCATCATCATCATTCCATGGCTGCATTGAAACCCTAACATCTCTATTATTATCCTGCCAGTTCGCATTACTTGCAGCTTGTCCATATCGTTGAACAAGCTGCCTCATTTGATCTACAGGACGTGACTGTGTTTGTGTCCGTGAATTAAAAGGAGTTGAAAAGTTAAACTCAGGCAAGTCGTCCTCATCCCGAGCAACCGGAGGGCCAAACCCAGGAGGCACATCATCGTCATCGCCATTATCCAGCTGAGGCTTAGTAAATGGAGTAGGTCCGACATGGGCTAACAGGTCTTTAGCCGTAACAGAAACATCAACGTTGTGATTAACATTCTTATCTTGTTGTCTAGTCCTAGAAGTGAAGTGATGCTTTTTTGAATTGTGTCTAGGATGTGACATTGTAGATGTTATTTGAGGTTTTCTCCATACAATAACACCAACTAGACCATTATCGATAGCATTAATGGCATCAATTTTGTCCATTGGAAGGACTCTGCCCAGCATTTCATTAGTCTTGAAATGAGGTGGGCAGAAGTAGAGTTCCATTCCACGAACAGGCTCCGCAAAACCCACTCTCTGGTCTGCAATGTAGGAATCAGCAACCTGCAATTGGCATTTCAGTTACCACCAGTGATAAAGAAAATGACAGTCACAAAAATAAGTGAATCGTGAAGCTTTGCTTTACCTCACTTAGACTTGCACGCTCACTTCCTGTAGACCCCTCCTTGCAAGCAAAATGCACAGCCTGCAAAAGGAATAAGTAGTATGATTTCGTTAGGAGGAAAATAATGATACAAGTACAGAAGCATTTATGAGACTAATTAGTCCTGGTTCCGGCATACAAGATATGGGGCAATTAATTCTCTAGTTCTCTATCTGATCATGCGTTAGCAATTTTAGATAATTGTTTATTTTCAAGAAAGAAAAAAAAAAAAGAAAAAGAAAAAGGTCTCTCGATTATCTTGGTTTCTCCCTTTTCCATTTTAAAAAGGAACCTCTCTTTCTTGCTCATGTTTGAGCTGATTGGCAATTTAAGATACAATTTTCACGGAGTCATTATATAAATTCCGCTGCAGATAACAGGAGAAATATGTTCTTTTCCATCCTCATCCACTAAATATGTAACTGGAATCGGCCAGTGATGGTAAAGTGCGTATCTTTTCTTTTAAACTGTGATTTTTTACCTTTTCTTTTTGGTAACCAAAAAAATACAGATTTATGATTTTTATGGCAAAGTTGCCACGAACTTAAACCAGAAATAATTTCTCCAAACAAAACACTTTTCTCTTGCAAAGCGTTGGTACAAACTCTGATTACTCTCATATTAACGTCATTCACCATAGTTGAGAACACCTTACACAGACACCACAGAGATCGCAAACTGGGATAATACAGAATATTATCCCTCTTTTGCAGAGAATAGTAACATAAACAGAATTTAGTACAATTAAAAGAAACTTGAGATACCATGACAGCACGACTTCGAGACATTGGAAGCTCCTGCAGAAACTTCTCAAATGCATCTAGCCGAACTCTCCCCTTTATCTCAATACAACCAGGCCAGTCTTTCGCAGATGCTTTTTCACCACTGCAAAATCAGAGAAGAATATCAGATGGACAGATTAGCTGCATCTAACAAACTAAAATAAGAATTTCAAGCCAGTGCCACTTTCAGCTGATGCACATGATACAATTCAATATTTGCTTCAAAAATCAAAATGAAATGAGGTTTCTTTGATATAAATGATTTCCAACTTTAGGATCTCATTTGAAATTTCATTTTTTCATGTTTCATATGAATGAAAAAGTTCATTCTACTCCTATAAATCCAATTTTATGAAATTCAATATAACTAAACCAAAGTCCGCCATTTACAAATTGACTATACTCGATATTCATTTTTAACAAAAAATGGATAAAAGTCGGATTTCCTTTACTTTCTTGCTATGTATCTTTTTCTTGATGGTTTCTCTAATAATATTGTGTTCAAATCCCTTCTTATATATTTATAGATTCCAACTTAAAAGGACACAACAAACACTTTCATCCTATTTCTCTGGTTCCAAAATAAAATAGAACACCAAGAAGATGAGAAGAGTTAGCAGCTTGGAACAACATTACCATGATTTTGTTGTATGTGGCACTTACCTTTTAAAAATGCCAATAACTGAGGCCACAGTTGACATATTTAGCTGAATCAAGCCTTCCCACACTTCTTCACCCTTTGGTATGCCAACAGGAAGTGCTGCTTCTGATTTTACATTATTTTTGGTAGATTTCTTGTCAGCATCTGAATGTGCATCTGTGACATCCGTAACATCAGATTCCTTGTCAGCATCTGACTTTTCATTTCTGACATCCATAGCATCAGCTTTAGAAGAGGTAGTATCATCAGAATCTTTCTGAGTTGAATCAGGAGACTCTGATTCTGCACCGATTTGTGAATCATCCTTATCAGAAATTGGTGTTGCTTTTTCAGTGTCTGCTGGCAAATTTTCAAATGGTGGCTCTGAATTAAGGGATTCCAGGAACTCATCGAGGGAGACAATTGGAGGAAGAAATTCTGCATCTTTCAATTCATCATCCACCATAAGCCCTTGCATCAAATCAGTCCCTTCATTCGAATTTATCATGAGAACACTCTGGTCCTCCAGACGACTCTTTTCACTAGCAGCATCCTTTCCTTTATCTTTCATCTCATCAGGTTTTGTAGGGGAAGAGGCTCCCTTCTCCTTTGGTTTGCGTTGCGTCTGAGTAAGTGTAGCCCCAACAGTGACCTCTGCTGACAAACTGTCCTGTTCTTGTGTCTCGACTTCCACTACGAACTCACCCTTGTGTGTTTTCTTCACCAATCGTCTCATATCAACACCTGAATCAGGTAATACAACCATTTGAGCAAGCTCTTCAGCTTTAGCTATCCGCCACTGAGAAAGCTCCTTAGATGCAAGCTCCTCTGCGGTCATAGAGCAAAGTCGCTCAGGGGAGATTTCTCCTGAAGTAACTCTTTCTCTCAGTTCAGGATTATTACGATCCTTTAAATTGAATAAAAGAGACCTGCCCTTCTCTTTATACTTCTTGTTGACTCCACCAAATAGCTTGTAGAGTTCTGCTTCAATTTGAGATGCCAAGATTTGGGGTGACAGAACCACTTGTCCCCCATTCTCCATGCTAACATTCTCCAGTTCTGACTGTTTCATTGAAGTTTCAATGTCCTTTTTTTCTTCCACCTTCATATCAGCTTCCAGAACCCAGGACAGTCCATTGCCCTGCAAAAGTTCATCTTTGACAAAAAAGCTATCACTATATGAAGCGTCTTCATCATGAAAATTAATAGTTGGCTGATAGTCCTGGCCATCATATTTTGGGGTCTGTGCAGAATCACCAGGACTATTAGAAGAAATCCCTTGCAATATACTTTGACCATCATTACACTGTTGGGCTAAAGAATTCTCCCCTGTTGGCATAGATCCCTCAGGCTCCTTAGAAACCCGGTTGACAAAATTCAAAGTGCCAGGAGCATATCCAGGAGATTGAGGATTTTTCTCAACTGATCCTGCAGTACTAGCAGTTTCACTTTGAGAGTTCTTAC
Source organism: Jatropha curcas (assembly GCF_041381405.1). Lineage (NCBI taxonomy): Eukaryota > Viridiplantae > Streptophyta > Magnoliopsida > Malpighiales > Euphorbiaceae > Jatropha > Jatropha curcas. The sequence goes on from NC_143158.1 coordinate 26,604,107, forward strand.
CATCGTTTGAAGGTCTATCCTGCTGCTGTGAAACCAAAGCTAGTGCAGCTGCTAATGACTCCTTTAATTTGGACCTCACAGATTCAGTCGGCTCGTTTTGAACTTTGGGAGATGGTTGTCCACTTTTATTTTTCTGAACTGATGACTGCAGCAGACCAGCTTTGCCAGAAGCCAATTTCTTAGACGGTGCTTGTGAACGCTGCAAACCAGAAGTGTTGGAAATGGACTGTAATTTGTTTGGTGTAGATATTTGCTGCAGCCATGGCCTATGTTCCGCTTGCGCAACCCGCTTGTTAGGCATTGATAACTTCGGCAATGCAGGATTGTTGGATGTGGATTCAACTGGTGCCTTTCGCTTATGCAACATTGATGAATGGTAGGATCCTGCATTGTTCAACATGGCTACCGTGTCTCCCAGCTGCTTGCTAGGTAATGAGACCTGCTCTGGCATCAGATTGTATGCCTGTGGATTCATCTGTCCCATTTGCATGTTTGATACTGAGAGTTTCTGCAAATTAGGGCTGTTAGGCATACTACTCAATGACTGTGCTTGGCTGTTTGGTACTGATATCTGCTGCGATAGTGCACAAGTGGAACCTGGCCCCATCATTCCCATCTGCATATTTGGCATTGACATCTGTTGTGACATGAGTTTGTTGGACATTCTAGAATAACAACAACGATGTAGCTCCTAACGGCTGCAATATAAATCACCAATTATTAGTATGATAACAATCAACGATGTATGTCTGGAAAGAGCAGAAATAACAAATGCATACATAAATAAATGCCTTCTTTCTGAAAGATTATGGAAAAAAAAAAAAAAGAAAAAAAAAAAAAAAAAGAAAAAGAAAGACCACAAAGGCCAACAATCAAATCTAATACAACTCTTGCCAGCAAAATCACAGTTTCATCAGTTGGTAGAGCATAAAGCAAAGGTTGATAAAAGTTGGGAGGCACCGTTTTATACTATACCAAGATGCAATATTCCCCTCCCAATAAAAAAAAAGGTTTGCTAGTCTTGTGTCTTCAGAACATGGCGTCAGGCGTCATACAATACAACAAAAATGGGCCTCGGACACCTTTTTAATAATCACTATTCAGATTCATTTATTAACCCAGTTTTAACAGTGAACTTTACAACATCCAAATTTCACCCAGAATTTATCGACTGGCATTTCTCACTTGCAATCATTTTCTAATATCAAACGTGTTGCAATAGAACCAGCGTCAGCAGACCGCACAATTTTTATCATATAGACTTTCTTATATTTGTCATAAATCCATTCTACGCTTAAAACTTTTCCGGTGAAAGTATTTGTTCTACTATTATTACAGTATCTCAAGAAATCATAAAACAAAAAAGCTGCCACCCTGCAAGTGCATCTGCTTTCATGACAGTGAAGACATTTTTCTTTCTTTTAAGGATCAATACTCAAAATAATCAGTTTTCTATACTTCAATAAACCATCTTTTTACCCACTTTATTGAGCGACGAAATAGCCACCTGTAAAGTAAAATTCGAAAAACCTGTCTCGGATTAACCACGTTTCATATAAAATTTCATTCAGCTTTAAGATTGTCTAGCTTGCTTTACGTATCTCCTCGTTCCTTCCATTTGTAAAAATTTAACTACAAAGACAACTATAGAGAATGGATCTAATTGAGAAAATTTTGAACACAAGTTTGGAAATCAAATTGAGAAAAAAGATTGTATACAGGAGCTAAAGATCCTTAAATTGATTTTTGATGTAATTACTAGGGAAAATACGCCACAAAAAACCCTTTACCGTCACAATTTTTACTGATTTCTAGTTAATTGGTTCTCAAAACACGTTGATGAAATCTCCAGGTAAGGAAAAGGAAACTATTTATAAGATAATAATGGGAAAAGAAAAGCATAGACAATTAGACATTTAGAAGATAATAAATAACCGTCCTATACATATTTATACAAAATAGAAAGCCATCGCTTGGTTCAGGTTCCATATAAGCAGGCTTCTGGCAGGGTGTTCTTGATACAGTCCTAATCTTCAGCATTTTGCATGAAGTGGCTGATTTCAAGACTTCACACCCTCGTAATTAGATTTGGCATCTCAATGTTTCATCACTGCACTAAGATCCATGCAAATGAATAACACAAAAATAAATCTTACAAATAATAGTTGCAATTCATTCCGTTTCTATATAACTACTCAATATGAATGAACTGTCCAGGCATCATACCCATAAATCACCCAGGCATAATCTAACATGCTCCCAACTCACCCATAAGCTTAAATAATCATAACTAAAATCCAATCAAAATATCCATCGTAATGCATAGATAATCATGCACAATGTTAATATATTCCTGCACCATTAATTGAACATAAAAAGCAAATCAGAGTGTTAACAGTTATTTTCAAATATAAAATTATTTCAACTGGTAGTCACATCAATGATCAAGACAGATCACGAACAAGATCTCGCTAATAGTATATCAAGCATAAAGATTAAACTTCAATCCATCAAAAGGATTTATACTGTTAGAGAGGAGGATTTTGCTAATAATAACAACTGCTAATGAGTAATAGTTCCAAATAAATCCTCCAAAGTCTAAACAAACAGGACAAGTTTTTCCCCACTTGAGAGAAAGCATGATAAAGATTAAGAGAAAGCGTGATAAAGATCTCACTAATGGTATATAAAGCATAAAGGTTAAAACTTTAAGCCACGCAAAGGATTCATACTGCTACTCTGCTAGAGAGGAGGATTTTGCTAATAACGACAACCACTAATGAGTAACAGTTTCAATCCCCACTTCAAGCCTAAAATGGTTCAATTTAATGAATCACAATCGATTTGACTCTAAAAGTTATTAAAAAAAAAAAAAAACAGGTGTAATAGAACTGATATATCATCTTCAACTATCTTCAAAAGAAAAATCATCCCACAACATGCTTCAAAATCATGCAATCAAAAAAGTAGCAAAAACTTCATGCAGTCAGCCTTCCCCAGCTTCAGATCAAATAAACACGAAAAATAATTAATAACCAATAACCAAAAAGAAATTACCAGTAAAAATAATCAAAAAATTCAACAACACAGGCGGCTTGATTAGTCACACCAATCCAATCTAATTCACTGATGAATGCAAAGCCCTAAATTTCAAAATCATTACAGTAGTATCCGCAAAGTAACCTGTAAGACTCCGAAATTCAGGAGCAACCGATTCGCATAGAGAAAACCCTAGATGCACAAAAATCGAGTCACTAAAATCTAAATTATGCTATACACACACACACACACACACACACAATTCGATTGGGTGCTAGGATTTCACTAACGGTGAGAGTTTACCTGATCGGAGATTCGCCGATGAGGTCGACGGAGATTCAAAAAATAAATAAAAAGGTCGGCAGACGGAGATAAAATAGAATTTGGCTTTGAGCTTTTGGGTTGAACAAAAAAGTCAAGGTAACTGAACAAACAAAAGTAATATAAAGGATAAATAAACATATAACGCAATTCATGTTATGACTTTTGTATCGGTGACACGAGTAAGGTGCGGGTTTTCTAGAAAGAGTCGGGATGACACGTGGAAGATGTATCTGTGTTATAAAAAAGAAAATGAGACTTGAGCTGTAGCGGGTCCCAGATTCAGTTAATCAAATCGAATTGGTCCGATTATGAATATTTGAACATGCTTTTATAGTAACTAAATTCGAAAGAAATTGATACAATAATGGATCCAAACTGGATTATTTTGATTTGATTCAATTGTTTCATAATAAATTAACTATTTTGAACTTAAAAATAAATTAATCGAATTAAAAATAGATAACCAAACAGTTTTATATCCAAATTCATCGGCTACTAATTTTTAAAATAATTATTTAAATTTGATAAAAATGAATTGGTTTGATTCAATTCTCGATTAGAAAATGAAAATTGATCAGTATGTAATCAGACCTTCACTTTCATATATCAAATTCGTTAATAAAATTTTTTTAAAATACTATTATTATTATTTTTTCTAAGCGAATGACCAGAAGTATCTCGTACGAATTAAATATTAATTATTTTTAATTTATTTAAGATTCATTTGGTTCGGTGGTTCATATAAATTTATAGAGGTTGCTTGTAATTGATGGCTAGTAGTAACGATTAATTGATGAATGTTAGTATTATATTTTGTAAAATTTTTATAGTAATTATATTTAAAATATAAAATGACTATTAAGAGTATAGTTATTTCATAGTGTGAAATATTTTCTTTTATTGTTGAGAGGAATGTATTGATTTTTATTTTAATATACTATATAAGTAAAAAAATACTTTTTTAAAATAATATTTAATAAAAACTTATTATTTAAAATAACTACAAATAAAATTATCATAATAAATATTTTTAAAAAAATTAATTATATTAATAATGAGTTTTATAAAGTTAATAAAATCTAAACATATTACAACTACAAATAAAGTAATAGTTGATATCAAAAAGCTGCTAATTAAAAAATTTATTAAACAGCTACAACATAATTATCATATGCGATTTAGCTATGAGCTGAACCAAATGCCCCATTAGAGGACATCCGGTTCACTTGATTTTTGCAGCTGATAGCTTATCCATATCACAGATAGCTAGTTTGTAGATGTTCAGTGAAACACCCTGAATTTTTATTTTCGAAACATTTGAATTTTTATTAAATCAAAATTTGAATTTTCGACGGTATGGGCCGTAAATAGTGAAAAACCCTGCAAACCGAGTAAAAAAAAATCGAGCCGAATCATTAAATTAGACCAAACCGGTTCGAATCGAACCGGAATGGTCTAGAAGCCCAAGATTTTTCTTTCTATTCTTTTTTTTTTCTTTTCTTTTTCTTTTTCTTTTTTGTTTTTTTCTTTCCCTTCTTCTTCCTTGCGCCAGCACCAGCGCGCGACCTCCTCCTCCTCCTCCTCTTCTTCCGACAACCGAAGACCAACGCCGCGCCTCCTCGCCATCGCCTCCACGTCGCAGCGGATCCCGGCTTCTCTTCCCTTCTCTCTTTCGTCTCTGGCGTACGCAGGAGGTGCAGGAGAGCCGCGACATCCTTCGATCGGAAGATCGCGTCGAGCCTCCTCCTGCCTGATTTTCCGGCGGCGTCGATTCAGTATTGTCGAGGACGAAGATTCGATCTCTCTTCTTCACTCTCTCCTTCCCGTTCCGGCTGGCGCAGTGAACCAAGAAACTGCGATCACAGCGCGTAGTAGGTAAAGTCGCATTCAAAACCTTGGTGAGCTCTATATGATCCCTTTTCCTTCAATTATTTAGCTTATTCAATGGCTCATTTGAGGAAAGGGTTGTTAGAATCATGAATGAGAAATGCTAGGTTCCTGAAACACTATTCACACGACTGGAAGTTGGGAAAAATCTGATTTTTGACTATTAATTGACATTATGACTGCATTTTTCAAGGAGATGTGTAAGTTAGGGTGTTTATTGTAGGTCCTATGAAAGAAATTAGAATGATTGTGATATGGTAGCAGCCAACCTAGCTATTTGCTTAAAATTTCTGCTTTGATATGAGGCATTTGACATGATAAGTTAAGTTTTTGTTGGTAAATGAGTTAACTAGTGTTTATAATATGGATTTTGATCGAGCAACCTTGATTTGCTTAGGTAGGCAGCAGCTATCTTCAACTATTTCTATTGATTTTTGGTTTGACATGGTACAATTAAGGTTGTAAATCTATTTCTTGCGTGGAATTAGTTAGTTGGTGTGATCCATGATTTTAAGATAGAAAAACTTAATTCTTTTTGCGAATTGACAGCAATTACCTTGATATTTTTTTTGTTTTGCTTTAGAAGGATAAATTTATGTAAATGAGCGTACTTTTAAGATTTCATGATGATTGATGTATAAATGCTTATTTATGATTTGAGAGACAAATAAAATGGGTTCGTTACCTGAAATTTTGCTTGGCGAGAATGCTGACTCACATATTATTAAGTCGTATTCAGGATCTTAGTTATATAATGATAAAGAAAAGAAAAGAAAGAGTGAATTATAGTTGGCATAGGGTTACTACAAGCATATATATATGGATACTTTAAACCAGTAGAATGTGGTGGTTAAGTAAATGTTTATTTTCATTTATTTGTTATTTTATGTATGGGCTTAACCTTAGATAGCAAAGCTTGGATTGTTAATAGCTAAAGTTTAGTATTGCGATTAAATATTTATACTATTTCTTGATATGGAGGAAGGGAAATTAATTTATTTGATTGCCCGATGGATGGGCTGTGTGTGTAATGGTTGATGGATATAATATTGCTGATATTTAAGCAGGTAGATAATCCCACTTTTAAGGGAGATGCTGCCGAAATTTCGATAGAACTTAGATTAGTTTTAATTAACAATATAATTAATAAGTTTATTTAAATAAATTCTATAATTTGATACATAATAAATAAAGTACTCTGATTAATTATTTATTATTATTATTATTCATTTAAGTATTCGAATATTTATTTATTTATTTTCATTGTTATTGTTTATTATTATTATTATTCGTTTATTTATTATTGTTTGTTGTTAACACTATTACTTATTTATTTGCATTTGATTTTGGATGTCTAATTGTGCATTGCATTACGATGTTTAATTGATTAATATGCTTGCATTTAATTGCAATACTTGATTAATTGCGTTGTGATATTGTTGTGCTTTGTTGTGTGGAATTGGGATGAAGTGGGTCACCATGGGTTTGTGAGGACGGTTGGAACGTCGGCCGGGTAAATGGGAGATCGGCGCCCCCGTGTGTACCTACTGTTGTGATTTGTATGATATGGAAAACCACAGGTTGTCTTCTTTATTGGGCGCACCTGATAATCTAGGTTTGATCGCAGCCCGCAGGGTGGCCTCCTGTTGTGAGCGCCTGATGATCTAGATTTGATGGAGACGACCGGGTTGCCTCCTGTTGGTATGGGAAAAGAAAAGAGAGAATGGAAAAACAGTGAGAGGGCTGGTCAAGTGAGGATTAGACCGGTCGGCCAGTATGGGGGATCGGCTCCCTGGTGCACACGTTATGAGAGGACGGGCCATGTGGAAGGACGGCTCATCGGGGGTTTCGGTGACGCCACAGACCAATTTCCACGTGATGTGATTATATGAAGATGTTAATAATTGTGAGTGCTGGTGATATGCCAGATGTGTGACTGGCTGTGTGAGCATATAACTAGTCGGATGACTAGATTGATATATTTATACACTTGTGTGAATGCGTGTGTTGTGCAATAATTATTATTCCTTAGAAAACTCACATCTCTTTTGTTTAAATCTTTCAGGAAGTAGCATTTTTTTTAAAATTCCAGCTATAGCTATGCTCCTTCACTGTTAAAAAGGAAATTCTCAAATTTTAGTTTTGATCTATTAAATAGATAAATGTCCGAAGGCTTATCTGTATACATCTGTTAGTGAACTCCGCAGTTGTAGGATTTACATATATTTAGTCGTGTATTAACATAGACAAAATAATTCTGTAAGCTCATGTTAGAAATGTGATGTATTGTAAATTGGGCTCGAACTATGGAATGCTGTAGAAGATAAATTTGGGCCGAGAAATAATAAAATATTGAGGTTATTTTTCATTATTATATGGGCTGAATGTTGAAATTTATACTGAGATAATAGATTCTAGTGTTTCAGGCTTACTACGGGTCTCGGGGGCCTTAAGCTTACCTGGGCCCTAGTGCCGGTCCGGCCCATGGAATCGGGTCGTGACATTTAGTAAGCTTTTTAATCAGCAGATAATTACTAATTCACTTTTTCGTATCAGATGCTTGCTAATTTGAACATTGTTTTATTCAACCGCTATTAAATTTTAAAAATATCTATTATTTTATAAAGCTAATAAAATGTAAATATAATATGACTACAACTAAGCTCGCAGTAGATATGAAAAAATCGATGACTAAAAAATTTACTAAACACCTAAAAATACAACTTTATTGTTGAATTTGAATCATCAATCACCTGAATCAATTGTTCTATCATAGGATATACGGTTAAATTGATGCATGCAATTGGTAGTTTATTCATACCAATAATTAGTTTGTAAGTATTTAGTAAATTTTTTAATCAGCAAATAGCAAATAAAAGAATAAAATAGTTGCTGATTCGCTTTTTTATATCAATTGCTAGCTGATTTATGGTTTTACTTCAATGCCATTGACTTTAGAAAAATAACTATTAATAAAAGTTGAAAATAACTATTAATAAAATTTTTAATCTAAATTTTTATAATTATTCTATGTATAGTAATTTAAAATAATAACTTTATTAAATATTATTAAAAAAATATTATTAAATATTTTTATTTATACAATACATTAGAATAAAGAATAATATATTCACTTTAAAAATAAAAAAATATACATTATACTCATTGTACATAAAAAGACAATTATATCCTTAATGCTCATTTTACAATTTAACTGATAAAATTTTACTAAATGATAACATTCATCAACTAACCTCTATCCGCTATTAATTATCAACTGTAGCTATCAACAACCTCTATGAATTATCACGTTGATATAGATAGCTAAATTAAATGGATTCTCAGTGTATGAATAGATAGTGAGTGTACGTAAACTGAAAATAATATATTTTTATTTTTATTTTTATTTGGATAAAGAAAGGAAATTGAAAATCATCATTATCAAACAGAATATTTATAGGGCATTGTTATTTTTAGTTTCTCTTTCATAAAAATTTTTACAAGAAATTATTTTTTAATTTTTCTGATATTTGGAGTGTTTGAAAAATTAATTACTATTATATATACTCACTTGATCACCGTAGTCAATGCCATCTATCAACACTAATTGACATTACCGTTAATCACTGATTATTACCGTAAATTATAACAATAGAAATAAAATTTATTTGAAAAGCGTATTTTTTTTAACAAATTATGTGAAAAATATGTTTTAAATATAAATTATTTTTCAGAAACTGGTAAAGCTTCATTGTTTTATTTCTATTTTTTTCCTATTTTTAGTATTTTAATTTGATTTAATGCTATTTCAGTTTTCATTCTTAAAAATATTTTTAAAAAAAGGAATAGATAATGGTGAAAGATTAATTTCCACGTATAACTCTATTTTACAATTCGAATCGTATCGAAACAATAACAAGCACCGCATGAACTCTGGACATTCAATTGAGCCGAGCAAAGAAGCTATCAATTTAATTTCGTTGTTTTTTTTTTTTTTTTTGATAGTTATTCCTAATATATTTCATTATTATTATTATTTCAATTTGCAAGAAATGATATTTTCATTGTTAGACATTTTTATTTATTCTATTATCCTCCTCTCAACGATACACAATAACAGGGGTGTAAAAACGGATTTACTTATTGGGTTATAGCTTCGATATAAACCACACAAAAATTAAACGACTAATATAAACACAATATATATACCCCATTTAATTAAATGATTCTATACAAATAAAAAAAATTCAGTCAATTTAATTAAATAAGTTATATAAAGGTAAAAAGTCCAACCAATTTAATTAAATATATCATATACAGTTAGAAAACCCAATACATAAAATACATATAATCCGCTTGATTTTTGTATATATACGTATATATTATAAAAATTTATTTTTATCTTTAAAATAAATTGACTAGACGAATTAAACGAGTCAACCCATTACACGACCTATTAAACTCATATCATATATAGGTCACTCATTTATGACACGAACTATTCAGAATCAATCTTAAGCCGCTTAATTTTCGTGTTAAGCGAATTATCTTCCCATATCATTACACATTTTAACAATAGTTTTAAAGATAATTACCCTAATAAAAGTCCTACTAAGACGGTTAATATTACAAGGGCTTGAAAATAACTAATAACTTCCAAAACAGTTTATATACAAACATGTAGTGTTTAATAATTCACACGAATAAATTATACGCTGAAAACTGAATAGTTATTCTCCAAAAAATCCATTTATTTTTGAAGTGAAAATATTAAAAAAATTGAATGTAAAAATTGGTGCTTGAATTATAGCTAAGTAAATATCAAAACTTTTACTTTTAAAAACTAACAATAAGAACCCCAACTCTTGATCTCGTTAATATATTATAATTGATTAAAAAATGATAGTCAAATTAATAATAAAATCCATAATTTATAATTTCTGTTAATACTTTAATTTTTTAAAAGACTAAAGTGTTAATAAAATTCATAAATTAAAAACCTCATAAGTTAATTTTTGAAAATAAAGATCTTCAAGTTCTAATTTAATAAAGATTCTCACGTGTTAATTTAACGATAGCTAATTTAACTATAACTGTAGCTCAAACGCCAACTTATTATTTTCAATTCTTGTTCATCTAAATAGTTGGTGAATCATTTGGTCAACCTGACTTACATATCTATTAAAAAACTAAATATAAAATTTTAAAAATTCTGTATTATTAAAAAGATAACTCCAGAAATATAAAAATTCTACTTTAAAAATCTGTGACCATGCAATTTTCCGTTGCAAATTTCGAATGTACAAGCACAAAGAAAGAACTACATAAAAAACAATTGCCATCTTTTATCTCTTTCTTCCCCCTTTTGTCAAAAGCATTCAATGTGATAAGGTTTTCCAAAAGCAAATCCAATGGCAGACATGTCTACAACTCTCTCTCATCCACTCTCCCAATTGGCAGTCCGATCATCTATCTGGGCGATTGCTCCACTGCAAAAACCAGTTTGTCTCCAACCCATCAAACAGAGAAAGCCAGATACAAGATAACCAGAAATAAGAACGTAAATAAATAAAGAATAAAGCTCTCTAACATCCCACCCCAATGCAAAAGTTTGATTTTGGTAGTGAAAAAAGGGGCAAATTCAAAAAGGTGTGCACAATCCTTACAGAAATTTCTCAATACATGAGACCAGAAAAAATAATCATAACAACAATAGCACTTTACAAAATATCAATTTGGTGATCAAGTGTGTGTGTATATATATGACATTACTCTTGCCTATTATGAAGATCAGAATATGGTGGTGGCCAAGCCATTACCCACACTTCCCTCAGCCTGTCCCTGGCTAGAATTTGAACCAGACACTGAACTCGTAATACTTTCACCAACCTCACTCTTGCAAAGAGGACATGATGCGTTGATCTTCAGCCATTTATCCACACACTCCTTGTGGAAAAAATGAGAACATGGTAGCTCTCTCAGTTCATCGTTGTTTGCATATTTTGCCAAACAGATACAGCAAGCCTGTCGACAATTACCATTTCATCAATAGTATTAACAAGAAAATGTATTTTGTACGTGAAATATATACAACATACAGCCAATAAAAGTAAAGGTTCCCAACTGGGACCCATGAATCAGGAAGTTCTTACAGCATCTTCTCCCGAGATTGCACGCTCTTGTTCTGTTCCTGCAGCCACAATTCCACCGTCGCTCTCTCTATCATCAATATTCCTATTTTTATTCAGCTTGAACTTGTATGTTGGCAGTGCATCAATGGATTCGGGAGTAGCTCCTCTGCTCTGCCCAAGATCTTCTCTAAACCCAAGAAGAGAAATTATACAGGGCAAGCAACAGCAAATTGTCACACACAGAATGAAGGGCATAGCATATCCAAGGCAGCTAAAGGTAAGAAACACTATACATAACCTGCAAAGCAAAAGGATGCAAAAAATGGGGATGAGCTCTTTAAATGAAATTGAAAGTTATAAGAAAGTGAAAATGTAACCAATCTCTACCTATACATATTTGGAGCCTCGTTAGCAGATGAATGCCCTCCAAAAATCCAGACATTGCCAACTACAAACCAGACTGCGAAAAAGCAATCCAATACCATTTTGAAGTACTCAACTAAAGTCTTGAGTCTGCATGCCACATGAGTTCATTTAATAAAAAATTTTAGAAAAAAAAAAAAAAAAAAAAAAAAAAAAAAACAAGGACACAACCAGGAATTTATCAAACTGAAATTTTTTCATAATAATTTAACCAAGAAATTTTTCACTTGATAGAACTACAACCATGCACAGTGTGTCATAAACAAGTTCATGTGTTCCAAAAACTATACTTTTTTTAAGAAATTGGTGGCACTAATGAAGAGTTATTAAATATCAACCGGAAAAGGGTATTTTCCTTACTTCCATATGGAATGAATCCCTATTGCCACTAGAAATAAAAAAGGAAATTGGGTGGACATGATCTCCCTATCCATACCACAAAGACCTATGTCAAGTCTCGCACTTAGCACATGCCTTGATTTTATCTGTTCCAAACAGCAAACCTGCATTTGAGCAAAGCCTAAGCCAACAGTGGAAGGAGGGAAAAAAGGATGCACTATCGCCCCAATATCCTGATTGCTCATTTCCATAGAAGTGATACAACTAGAGGTGATTCATGAATCATAATTGAAGCCTACATATCAGCAACGGAAAAAAAAAAAAAAAAAAGGAAAAGAAAGGAGGGCTTTTTTTTTTTTGGGGGGGAGGGGGAGAGGATGAGATAACACATAAGAACTCTTGAATGGAAATGAAAAGAAATGTAACTCCAATTCTGGACATTGAGTGAAACAGAAGGCACACTAAACACAATGTTTGAAACAGCAAATCTCATAAGAGAAATCACACATGGACAATTTTTTTTCCCCAGACAAGTACCATATATCATATAACAACAGAATAACAATCATAATTCCTACCTGCCATTTACTGCTCCAGCACTTTGGCCACCTCTTGGTGATGTAGCAGCAGCTCGGCGATCATCTGCTTCTGAGTTCCTGCTGACGGAAACAGAATAGGGCCCCGCTGGGACACTAATATGAGTAGAACCTTGACGAGGCTGAGCTGAATCCTGCTCCAATCCCTGATTACGATGACGGAAACGCCAATAAAGAAGAGGAAGGGTTGCAACACATCCGGATGCATAACCAACAATCCATTCAAATAGTGGTGTTCGAGGATTCTCATCCCTTGACACGGACAAAACAACAATAGATGCAACAATCTGACTAATTGTGAGAACCAATTCAACAGAAATCCATAAACCAGAGTTCAAAGGACTCCTACGTCTACGAGCTTCCCCTCTCCTTATTGACGATTGGTTCCAAGAGTTTGATACATTAGTTGAAGAGTGAGAAACAGGCATTCTCACACTGGTTGAAGGTCTGTCTTCACTTGAAGAGGCTTCCGAACCACTAGCAGTTCTATCATTAGACGTTGATGGGGAGGCATCATTATTCCTTTGTATGTCAATAATGTGCTCACTACCGTTAAGACCGTCAGTTCGCTCCATTAACAATGGGTAGGTATCAGCTCGACTTTCAGTATTTCTCTGTGTTGAGGAAACATCCATCTAATTCCACCAAAACAATTGGAAATTACGAAAGCATAGAACCTCAGAATGAGATTACTGCATTGCTATATCTTCTTAAAAGCATAGAAATGCGTGCCACCACTGTTGTCCTAACTTTACCAATTTGTAACCAGCAACTCAATTTACTGGACACCACAAGCAGTGGATCATTTGACAATCTTGATTCTGTTTAACAAATGAGAAACAATTGTCTCAGCACAAAAAAAGCATGACTTCAGGAATTCATATAACAACAAGCTAAGTCTCTTTTTTCCCTCGGTTTCATCAGAACCAAAAATATCGATATTAAAAGAGTCTTTGACGGAAATGACAAGGAAATTGCCAAAAGTTGTCCATAAAAATTTGGAAGACAAACACTTCTATTTCAATTCTACCTTACAAAAATTCAAAACCATAAAAGGTAGTCCAATCAATAAAACAACTAAACCCAAAAAATTGATCACTGAGAATTATTTAAAACAAGCCAAAAAAACAAATTACAAATTTTATCCTTTTCCCCCTTGCGGAAAAGAATAAGTAATTGCCTTCAAAATTTGAGTTTTCTTCTTTATTTCTCATTTCCACACAACCAAATGGTTTAACACAAGTAACTAAATCAAACAAAACACAAAGTTAAACTCATTTTTAACAAGAAATGAACATACAAATAACAACTAATCAGCTCTTCGATGACCATAAAACTGAAAACCCTAAAATTGCAAAACGTTGACTACACTTCAAGCACTGATGATACAAGCCAAACACCACATCAACTGAGAGAGAGAGAGGATCATACCAGTTTAGATTGGAGAAGAGTAAGAGGATGAAGGAAGAGGAGCAAGTAAAACGGCGTCGCTTTAGGTGGAGAGTGGATATTTTTTCCGTCGTTTTTTTTTTTTTTTTTTTTGCCTTTTAAGAGGGAGGATAAACAGTCAGCTTTCGACCTCCATTGCTTCGCTGCTTGGTCTGCGAATATATATTTTCTTTTTATATCCTTGCTTTGGCATTTTAAATCAAATCAACGACGCAAAATGAAAATATAAGAAAGAAAAATAATTTGCATATTATTATTTAATATTATCCCTCACCGAACAGCTCTCTACGGTGATGTACTTACGGTAGTCAACATTTTAAACGGTGATTTTTTTACACGGATTTTGTTTAATTTGTATTTCAAATGGTAAATTACATATTTAACCTCACACGCGTGCAGAATTGAGAAGCGGAGGCCACCAAACAACATGCATGCCTCCTCTCCTCTGTTGTTGCTTACAGCTAGCTTCATCTTGACTTGTACCGGAAATCCTAAGCACGTGGAATCTAGGCGACACCGTCCAAAAATATACCATATTTCAAAACATAAATGGTTTAAAATTTTTTTATATAAAAATTTTAAAAAATAATAATTAATTTTTTTAAACTATAATGAAATTAATGATAATTTAACAAAATATTTATTATTTATTAAAATACTCAAAACTTTTTATATTTTAAGAGAAATGGAGTTATAATTAACGAAAAAATTCTCAGAATTTATTTGTATTACCAAAAAAAAAATAAATAAAGAAATGGACACCAAATATCATTTGTTATTCCACAATATTAGTATTTGCAAAGGGTGACAAAAGAAAACAATCCATTGATTTATAAAGAAATTTTTAAAAAATATTCAACCTAGAGAATGTTGACCAACACTTATGTTGTATTTGTTTTTGAAAAATAACTTACTTAGAAAATAATCTAGATTTTTCAATATTATTTGGAAAAATCTGTCAACGGACAAATATTACTTTTCAAGAAAACGTTTAAAGTTTTTATATTGGATTAAAAAATAATTAATTTTTATTAAATTATAATAAAATTAAGAATAATTTGTCCAATAATGTTTATCTCAAAATCAATGGTAATTTGTTAAAATAACTTATTGTGTCTATTATAAAGAGTAAAATTGGAAAAAAATTCCATCTATTACTTCTTAAAATACTTAAAATATGTGACATCCTACCGAGTCGAGTCTTAGCACTTAGTCGAGTCATTTCATAGAGTCGAGTTGAGTCGGGCCAAACCAAACCCGGTTGGGGTAGAATGGGTTTATAAGTGGAGTTACTTGAGTGAGAGAAAAAGATCAAAGCATATGGGTGAGGATTTAATTGCATTAAAAGACCAAGCTTGGGTATTAAGTAGTAACCTGTTGACAATTGAGGTACCATTTAGGAAGTTTTACATAAAATCCCTTGATTTTTGATGGCCTACCCGTGATTATCACTTCACTTTCCCATTTTTCATCTTTATCTTCATCTTCTTCATTTTCTTCCTTTCCTCTTCCACCTTCCTTTCAATTTTAATGGTAGTTAAGCCTTAACTTCAATTTTTCTTCTATCCAAGTAAGTAAACCTTCTTGAAGTTCATAATTGAATCATTTGGTGCTATTATTTTAGAATTCATAAGAATTCTTATTTATAGGTGAAGGGAGTTCTAAGAGTGTAGAAAAAAGAAGTTAAAGAAGAACTCAAGCTTTTTGGAGTAAAGGTTTGATATCTCTTTTCCTTTACCATTTTCTTTGTATGAGATTTGTGTGGTGTGTTGCTATTGAGACAATATTGCTTCATGTTGAGTGGGAGGACTGGTAATGGTGAGAAAACAGGGGAGGAAGTGACTAAATGAAGTAAATATTGAGTTTATGTTGAAACAGGGCTTGCTGAAAATTTTACCAGTAACTTCATCTTGATTTTGACCCCATTTAATGATGGAATTAGGGTGTCATAGAAGAGTTATTTGTTCCTTTATGTGTTAGCTTTACATGGGTTTTTGAATCATCCAAATCGGAGTTGTATATTGAGAGATATGACCAAAAGAGTACAGACTGTGCAGGCTGGAAAATGCGAAGCGCGTGCGCGAATCGCATGACGAGCTCGCGTTGCCTTCTCACGCTCGCGACTTTCAAATGTGCGCTCGCGACTTTCACCTGAAACTCTCTGACTCTTATTTGACACATCTCGCGCTCGCGACTTTCAAGTGCGCGCTCGCGACTTGTGCTCGCAAACTCTCTGACTCTCATTTGGCACTTCTCGCGATCGCGACTTTGAAGTACGCGCTCGCGTACTTGGCCCTTGGCCTGTAAGCGCTCGCGATCTTCATTGCGCGCTCGCGAATTTGGCCTGGGAACTCACTGTCTCTCATTTGGCACTTCTCGCGCTCGCGACTTTCAAGTACGCGCTCGCGACTTGTGCCCGATAACTCACTGTCTCTCATTTTGCACTCTACGCGCTCGTGACTTTCAAGTGTGCGCTCGCGACTTTCACCTGGAAACTCACTGACCTTCAGGTGTGCATTACGCGCTCGCGACTTTGCAAGGCGCGCTCGCGACTTGTGTTTTCATGCACTTTTGGACTTCATTTTCAATGCAATTGTATTCCTTTGCTTCACTTATATGCCTCCAATCATTTTAACATCAAAATACAACATTAGAACATGTATCAAAACAACATTCAAGCATGCAAATGATGTGAAATCAAATAAACATTATGAATTATGAAGTTATGAACTATTAATATGATGTTGTGTTATATTATTTACAATACCAACATTATGCTCCATTGAGGTTAGGTAGAAACCATGTAGATAAGGCTATGTCGCAACATAGGATAGCAGATCTGCACCTCATACAGTTTGATACTCCGGCTACAGGCCGTTGAGTGGATATGATTATATATGGGCCATAGCAGCCAAGCATACAGTATTCATCCAGTTTCATACAGTTTTTCTTATCACTTCGGTTTCACTACAACCTTATGGAGCCATACAGATATCTTGACATAACATTTCATGAATTATACAGTATTATAAACAGAACAAAAGATAATCAAGGTATCATGAAAGTATCATGATGTGTGTGCTTATATGTGCCATATGTGTTTACATGGTTCTTTCTATACATGTATGTGTTTAATTGTTTTTTTATCTGTTGAGATATCCACTGAGCTTTATTTGCTCAGCGAGTTACCTGTTTAACTCGCAGGTTTTGAGATTGGACCGTATAGAGTCAGCTTACAACTGCTGCAGTTCATCTGTAGAAGACTCAGTCTTCAGGGTAGCTACTCATTTGGATGTGTATCTTTTGTCTATCCTTTTCATGGCATGTACAGGGCACACAGTTGGGCCCATGTCATTTTGACACTAGTATCATGTTTTGTAAATATAAATTACATTATTTTTGTAAACAACATCAGCATGATATTATATTCAATATACATTATGATATCAGCATGACAAGACATAAAGTCAACCAGTTTGTAACGTCTCGACTCGGTTTATTCGGGTTTACGGGTGGACCGGGAAGGGATGTTACAAAATGTCTTATATTCTAAATAAAATAATCTCCTGAACTGAATTATATTTTAAAATTGATGGAGTAATAATTAACAACAAGATTCTTTTGGCGTTAATTGTACCATCGGTGTCTGAATTTTTTAATTTTTACTATTTTGGTGTTGAGGGAAAAATTTTTCTATCAAATTTCTAAAATTCAAAAAATTTTCAATAATGTATTTTTTGCAAAGTGGCACATTGGACTTGACATTTGGATCAAAATGGGATTCATCTTTCATCCATTAGCATGTAATATGGGATTCATCTTTCATCCATTAGCATGTAATATGTTATTTAGCTAAAAATCAGCCAATCACATGCATTTTACATGTCATTTACTCCTAAAAAGGAACTCTTGCCCTCATGTGAACTACTTAACATATTTACCTTCTCTTTCCAAATAAAATATAGCCTAAGATTAATTTTCTTCCCAAACAAATCTATCTATCTATATATATATATATTTCAAAAAAACTTACATGACATTCTCTTCTTTAAGCATTTTTATTTTTCTTTTCCTATATCTAATCTAATGTATACATATATAAAAAATTTTAAATAAATTAATACTTTAAAATTTTTGAATTATTAATCAGTTCTAATGATTGTCTTTCGCAGTGATTTTCTTCACATTTTTTTGTTATTTTTCAATTCTCTAAGTTTTGATTGTGTTTAGTAAATTTTTTAAATCACTTACTTTATTTATTTCTTCATATATATGTGTGTGTGTTATTATATATATGATAATAGTGTAGGAAAATTAACTGATCCGGTACATGAATTTAGAACACAAACTATTAATATGCTGAAGCAATTTGCATCCTTGATTTGTGATTTAAACTGGAATTCGTGATTTCTTTTTTGCAATTATCTACAATGAAGATACTCTAATACGAAATTAAAATTTATTGTAAAGAGACTAGTTCTTCCTCTTCGTTTTCTTATTCACAATGCGACTTTCAATGGGACTAGACAATAACAGGGTTAAGGAATGAGAGAGATCCTAGCTTATTTATATAGAATACTATAGATCTTCTCGTCACAAATCCTTATACTACACTTTAATCGCCTTACCACACTGGCCCACTAGAGGTGTATAAAACAAGTACACATGTGATCACATAAATGCAATAGGGCTCCACACACATTCTTAAACTGTATTTATTCAATCAGTTTTCATAAGCTAAAATAAGCCACAATTAATAGTAGTCCACATTAAAATTTCTAATAAATAGCAACTTCAATCTAGACAAATCATTACTTATTCTTTTTCGACTAAGGTAATGTTAAAATCAAAATAAAATAAAACTGAAAGAAAGAAGTAAACAAGTACTTATTGTTCTGCTACCAATTTGAGTTTATTACATGGCTCGGAGGAAGCTGCAAATGTAAAAGCAATAAGTCACCAATGCAGTTTAATATAGGAAAATAAATAAATAAATATTATAAAACTAAAATGACAAGAAATGATGTTAATTAACAATTATGATTATTTGGTATAGAAGGAGACTATGAAGCAGATGAAGACTTTACAGATCCAATAAATAGGGAAGAAGAAGTAGGAATAGAAGGAGTATGAGGTGGCATAGGGAGCTGAACAGAAGACGAAGACCCAGGTGTATTAGAAGGAGGATGAGGTAGAGGAGGGATAACCCCTCTTCGTCCATGTGTGCTATGTCTTCGGCCATGACCTGCATGAGGTCTACTACCAGGCGGGTCAGAATCAACTCCTCGGCCTCTTGCCATTTGTACTATAAGCTTCCAACAATATTATATGAATGTAATATGTACAAAATATATTCTCATTATACTTTTAAGAACATTATAAATATTGATTAATTGGTTATGAATTAATGTCAATATAAGTCTCATTTTTATTATGCTTCCGATGATATAGAGTACATTGCATGTATCTATTTATTATGTATAATTTAATGCGATTAAGTATTTATGTTTCTTCATCTTCTTCTTTTTCTTCTTCTAAAGTACATAGGACAATATGTTCTTCTTCATCCTCTTCATTTGATGAACTTATGCACTATAAGTCATGTTTTCATCATCTAGTCTGTCGGTACATCTTCAATTGGTTGTATCGGTTGCATGTTGGATTTAATTTTCTATTGTGGGCTTAATATGTAAAATTAAATATGTACAGCAGTCTAATTGTAAAGTCAATTTCAAATGTGGTCTTGATTGTGAATAATTGACTATTGAGGTATCAACTAATTATAGATATTAAGTGTAGAGACCATTATATAATTCCTATTTCGTTAAAGGACCGAAATAGGAATTGTACTAACCCTACAGGTATATAAAGGTCGTGGTCCCCAGAGGAGTTGAATACGATTCAGTTTTACGTTCCTTTCGTATTGCTTCCGCTAAATCGATTCTTCAATTCTCTGGAAGGCTGCAAACCTAATTCTATACATCAAGATCGACGAACAACGATGTCAGGTACGCAACCTTTTCTTATTCAATCTATTTTGTTGAATCTAGCGGTTTGCACGATCTAGGTTATTATTGAATTATTTGAGATTAATTCTTAACAAGTGGTATCAGAGCCTTGTGCATAATTGCTAGATTTTAGATTGATTTTCGTATGTTTTTTTTTATTTTTTATTTATTTGTTTACCCTACTGTTTATAGATTGAGGGTTTTGTCTAATAAAAAAAAAAAAATTTGTTCTCACTGTTCTTCGGATTCCCCAAGAACAGGTAAGAGGTTTTGAACTAACGCCATTGACGATTAATTGTTCGTTTGATTTTTTTTTTTTTTTTTTGCTGGCCAGATTTTGTTAAAAAAAAAAAAAAAAAAAAAAAAAAGGAGTCAAGTCGGCGGCGGACCTCTCTAATCGTTTTTTGGTTTTTAGGTTAGGGCTGGAAAATTTCAGATTAGTCCCTGGAAAATTTCGGTTTAGGCCCTTAAGTTTCTGTAATTTCGGATTAGGCCCCTAAGTTTCTGTAACTTCAGATTAGGCCCCTTAATTTTCTGTAACTTCAGATTAGGCCCTTAAATTTCTGTTTTCTTTCGTTTAGACCCCAAATTTTATTTATTCAAATTTATTTAGTCCAATTTTATAACTTAGTCTCTAATTTAGTGACTTAAAGACTAGATTATAATTTTTTTTTTTTGGACTAAATAATTTTAGATTATTAAATATTTAGACAATCAATTCATTGCAATTGTTTTGTTTTAATTACAATTAAATGATTTAATTTGTCGACTTGAGATTAAATTTTGGAGTGATTAAGTCCCTATTGTGTTTGATATTTGTTAAAATAAATTGATTTGATCAATAAGTCACCAAAGTGACCTCTATTGCTTGAATTGATTTATTTTAGAATATTAGACAGGTGTATTAGAATTCGTTGCGGATAGTTAATCGGCCCAAAGGAAGGTTGCTATCTGGCTGAGTTTTGAATACATGTTTGGCAATAAATATGTGATAATTATTTGATTATTTTCCATGACAATGATATATCGGCCCAAAGGAAGATTTATTATTTGTCAGGACTATGTTATCAATATTTGATTGCTGCATTGAGATACTAATTACAAGTTAATGTTTTACATCCAAAGATGAGAATGTTAATGTTGTGTCTGTATCTTATTTCCATTTTTTGATCTCTACTTATGTGAATTGTTTCATTTGTGGATTGTGAGCTTATACTTGTCTATTTGTTTATTTTCTCTAATGTCAGCTAACATGTCATTTAATCCTGATTGTGTCCCTAAACTTGAGGGATCAAATTTTGAGTCTTGGAAATCAGATATTATGATCTTTCTGGGTTGTATGGATTTGGATCTTGCATTCAGGATGGACGAACCTGCTCCTCTTACTGATACGAGCAGTGATGTTCAAAGGGTTCAGTATGAGAAGTGGGAGCGTTCTAATCGCTTAGGTCTAATGATCATGCAGAAAGGAGTCCCAGAACATGTTCGAGACTCTGTCTCAGCTGAAAAGAACAATGCTCAAAACTATCTTGCCGAGCTGGAGAGGGCTTATGTCAAGAATGACAAAGCCGAAGTGGGAACACTTTTAGGAAAATTAACCTCCATGAAGTTTGCTGGCAATGGTGGTGTTCGGGAGCATATTCTTAGCATGTCTCAGATTGCAAAGAGACTGAAGGCGCTGGGTATGGCTTTACCAGATGACCTTTTAGTCCATTTGGTTATGAATTCTCTTCCTTCTCAGTATGGACAAATTAGGACTTCCTATAATTGTCAGCCGAATAAATGGACTCTTAACGAGCTCATTTCTCATTGTGTTGATGAGGAGGAAAAGATGAATTCTAACAAAAGAGAGAGTGCACATTTTGTTTCTTCAGCTGGGAAGGGTAAGAACAAGAAAAGAAAGAGGCCTTCTGCAAAGCCTGTTGAAAAGGCTATTGAGAAACCTGCTGCTGCTACTGCTGTAGATCCAGTACAAAAGAAGCCTTATGTGCCAAAATGCTTCTTTTGTGGAAAGACGGATCACTTGAGAAAGGACTGTCCTAAATTTGCTATTTGGCTTGCAAAGAAGGGTAAGTACCTTGTTTTAGTCTGTTGTGAAGTTAATTTAACTTCAGCTCCTAAAAACACTTATTGGATGGATTCTGGTGCTACCGCTCATATAAGTGTTTCATTGCAGGGCTGCCTCAACTACAGAAAGCCAACTGACGGTGAAAGATACGTCTATGTGGGAAATGGCGATCTGGTTGAAGTAGAGGCAATTGGACATTTTAGATTATGTTTAAGTACTGGCTATTTTTTGGATCTTATAGATACTTTTGTTATTCCCTCTTTTAGAAGGAATTTGATTTCTGTTTCCTTTTTGGACAAATCTGGTTTTCATTGTTCTTTTGGAGACAGTATATTCACTTTATCTATGAATTCAAAAGTTTTGGGTACTGGTTGCTTGAATGAATGTGATAATCTATATATGTTAGACATTGATACTAGTTATCATGAATCCCTGCATGTTACTACAAGAGGTACCAAAAGAAAGTTGAATATTGATAACTCAGCTGTACTTTGGCATAGACGTTTGGGTCATGTATCCAAATCAAGAATTGAGCGTCTTGTTTCTGATGGTATCTTAGATACACTTGATTACACAGGTTTGGATTCTTGTATTGAGTGTATTAAAGGAAAACAGACTAAACAAAAGAGACTAGGTGTCATTCGGTCATCCAATGTTTTAGAACTGATTCATACAGATATTTGCGGTCCATTCCATATTGCAGCTAGAAATGGCCAAAGATATTTTATATCATTCATTGATGACTATTCTCGTTATGGTTACTTATATCTCATTCATGAAAAATCTGAGTCTTTGGACGTGTTCAAATCTTATAAAGCCGAAGTTGAAAATCAACTAGGAAAGAAGATTAAATCTGTTCGATCTGACCGTGGTGGTGAATATTATGGTAAATATGACGGTTCAGGCGAACAACGTCCAGGACCTTTTGCGCTTTTCCTACAGGAATGTGGAATTGTCCCTCAATATACAATGCCTGGTACACCCAGCATGAATGGTGTATCTGAGAGACGTAATAGGACTCTTATGGATATGGTAAGGAGTATGATTAGTCATTCTACTTTACCAGAGTCTCTGTGGGGTGAAGCGTTAAAGACAGCAGCTTATCTTCTCAATAGGATTCCATCTAAAGCAGTTGCTAAAACACCTTATGAACTTTGGACTGGACGTAAGCCTAGTCTAAAGCATCTTCATGTTTGGGGATGTCCAGCTGAAGCAAGGCCTTACAAGCCGAATGAAACAAAACTGGACTCCAAAACTATCAGCAGCTACTTTGTTGGATATTCTGAGCGGTCTAGGGGTTACAAGTTTTATAATCCTACTTCCAGAACTTTTTTTGAAACGAGAATTGCAACATTTTTTGAGGATGTTGATTTTGGAGGGAGAAATAAAGAAAGAAACATTGTCTTTGAAGAGGAACCAAGTAAGGATGATTCGGTTCTCATTCCTTTTGTTGTTTCTGATAGCGTACAGACTCCAGTTGCTCCTGTAACTATTCAAGATCCAATTCAAGACAATGCTATTCTTCCTCAAGAACAAATTCAACAACCTCAAGAATTAGAGCCTGTTCAAATGCCTTTGAGGAGATCTACTAGGGAGAGAAGAAGTGCTATTCCAGATGATTATATAGTGTTTCTTCAGGAACATGAGGATACTGTAGACATGATAGATGATGATCCAGTTAGTTTCTATCATGCCATGCAGAGTTCTGACTCTCATAAGTGGATTGAGGCAATGAACGAAGAGTATAAGTCTATGCAAGACAATCAAGTTTGGGATCTTGTTCAATTACCTGAAGGAAAGAAACCCATTGGTTGCAAATGGAAATTTAAAACCAAAAGGGATTCTCAAGGTAATGTGGAAAGATATAAAGCACGTCTTGTAGCAAAAGGCTTTACTCAAAAGGAAGGGATTGACTATAAAGAAACCTTCTCTCCAGTTTCTTCGAAGGATTCTTTTAGGACAATCATGGCCTTAGTTGCAAATCTTGATCTTGAGCTTCATCAAATGGATGTTAAGACTGCGTTTCTCAATGGCGACATTGATGAAACAATATATATGGTGCAACCAGAAAATTTTGTAATTGGAGATCCAAAACATCTGGTATGCAAATTAAAGAAATCCATTTATGGACTCAAGCAAGCTTCTCGTCAATGGTACTTTAAGTTCAACCAAGTAATTGTCTCGTTTGGCTTTGAGGCAAATGCTGTTGAAAATTGTGTGTACCATAAGTTCAGTGGGAGTAGGTTTATCTTTTTGGTCTTATATGTGGATGACATACTTCTTGCTACTAATTGTAAAGTCTTGCTGCATGAAACCAAAGTTTTTCTTTCAAAGCATTTTGAGATGAAAGATTTAGGTGAAGCTTCTTTTGTTTTAGGGATTCAGATACATCGAGACCGTTCTCGAGGTATTCTTGGATTATCACAAAAGAGCTATATTGATAAAGTGCTCAAGAGATTTGGTATGCAGAATTCTAGACCATTGGATACCCCTATTGCAAAAGGTGATAAATTTAGTAATCAACAATGTCCAAAGAGTGAACTTGAAATTCAGGAAATGCAAAAGGTTCCTTATGCGTCAGCTGTAGGAAGTCTTATGTATGTTCAAGTTTGTACTCGTCCAGACATTTCTTTTATAGTTGGCATGTTAGGTAGATATCTCAGCAATCCAGGAATGGATCATTGGAAAGCAGCCAAAAGAGTCATGAGATATCTTCAGAGGACTAAGAGACATATGCTCACATATAGGAGATCAGATCAGCTTGAGATCATTGGGTATACTGATTCTGATTTCGCTGGATGCCAAGACAGTAGAAAATCCACATCTGGCTACGTTTTTCTATTGGCTGGTGGTGCTATTTCTTGGAAGAGTGTGAAACAAACTCTAGTAGCAACCTCCACCATGGAAGCTGAATTTGTAGCATCTTATGAGGCATCCAATCAAGCTATTTGGCTGAGAAACCTTGTCACTGGGCTGCGTGTAGTAGGTGGAATAGAAAGACCACTGAAGTTGTATTGTGACAGCAGGTCAGCCGTTTTATTCTCCAACAACAACAGGAGCTCTTCTCGATCAAAACACATTGAGATTAAGTTCTTGGCTGTGAAGGAGAGGGTACAGAGTGGACAGATATCCTTAGAGCATATTGGAACAAACTCTATGATTGCGGATCCGCTTACAAAGGCAGTGATACTGAAAGTTTTCCATGAGCACACCGCTCATATGGGTATCGTTTTGTTTGAGACTGTCTAGTTTTAGTGGGAGTTTGCTCTTTATGTATACATTATGTTTTTGAATGCTCTATTTTGTTTTGGATATGTTTTATTATGAAATTTTGTTGAGTACTCATTTTGGTTGATGGTTACACTCTGTATTATTATTATTGTTTTGCTTGATCTCACTTTTGTTGGTGACCAGTTGGAAACAGACATGATGATCACATTGCATGTAGTTTTCATGCTACACTTCTATAATGAATCTATGTCATTTAGGGATATTGGTAATGTAGTTGATGATGAACTTAGTCATGAGATCTATGGCGAATGTTTCTTCAGCTCTTTATCAATATAACTAATGGACGAGATTGTTTTTGGATACCTTGTATGACTGCGTTTGTTGAGCTCATTTTGGTGTATGTATTTTATTTAACATATGTTCGCCCAAGTGGGAGATTGTTGGATTTAATTTTCTATTGTGGGCTTAATATGTAAAATTAAATATGTACAGCAGTCTAATTGTAAAGTCAATTTCAAATGTGGTCTTGATTGTGAATAATTGACTATTGAGGTATCAACTAATTATAGATATTAAGTGTAGAGACCATTATATAATTCCTATTTCGTTAAAGGACCGAAATAGGAATTGTACTAACCCTACAGGTATATAAAGGTCGTGGTCCCCAGAGGAGTTGAATACGATTCAGTTTTACGTTCCTTTCGTATTGCTTCCGCTAAATCGATTCTTCAATTCTCTGGAAGGCTGCAAACCTAATTCTATACATCAAGATCGACGAAC
Organism: Jatropha curcas; assembly: GCF_041381405.1. Classification (NCBI taxonomy): domain Eukaryota; kingdom Viridiplantae; phylum Streptophyta; class Magnoliopsida; order Malpighiales; family Euphorbiaceae; genus Jatropha; species Jatropha curcas. Next base: position 26,630,382 of record NC_143158.1, read on the forward strand.
AACGATGTCAGGTACGCAACCTTTTCTTATTCAATCTATTTTGTTGAATCTAGTGGTTTGCACGATCTAGGTTATTATTGAATTATTTGAGATTAATTCTTAACATTGCATACATACCTCAACTTCTTGAAATAGCTTAGAGATTGAGACCGATGCAGATTGCTTGGTTTCAACTTTAATACAACTGCTTTAGCCTTGATTTTGCATACTGATAGGTGTTATTTTATAGTATTTTTAATATAATTTTTATTAGAATTTTTAGTATTTTTAATTACTTTAATTAGTTTTGTTTATGTTTTTGTTTAAAGTTTCTTTGAATCACATTTTACTTGATCTTGGGGAATTTTATTACATTTTTATAGAAACCAACCAAAATACGAAAAAGAGTGTTCCTAAGCAGAGTCTAGCACGCGTAAGCAGTGCCAGATAGCACTCTGGTGCTGAATGTCGGACTTCATATTAGGTCAAAAACGATAACTCTAGCCCGTGCTGCTTGCATGGACTCGCATGAGATGCTTTTCTGATGTGACAATCAAGTTTAAATCATATTTAGATGCTGTGAGAGTTCTAATTGGGAAGAGATACAAAACCTAAACAGTTTCCTATCTCCAAAAGATTTCTTACTCAATAGAGATTCACTTTCTTAAATGAACACGAAGATATTCTAGAAAATCTATATAAAGAGAGAGACTAGCCATAATCGGGGGTCGAATCCATTCATTGTATATTCCATCTCTTATTCTATTATTTTCTACATAATTTTCTCTCTCTTTAAGACTTCAAGTACTCAAGTTGGTGTTAAGATTCAAGGAAACCACTCAAGCCCATTGTTGACTAATTTTTATTTCTAAACTCTCTGTTTGTTTATTATTCTTTATGAGATTATTTATAAGTTTAATTGTGTTTTATTGAATTACTATGTTGAATTAAACTCTCATACTAGAGATTTAATGTAACTTAAAGAATAATATTAGATTTGTTTTTCTCTGTTCATGATATAATTTATTATTGAACTTAATGTGAAACAACCCGAAAAATTTTTTTCATTTAAAAATTTCAAATAATAGGCCTACTACAGGCTTCGGGAGCCTTAAGCCCACCCAGGTCCTAGTGCCGATCTGGCCGCGGAAATAGGTCGTGACATAATGCTTCCAGGCAGAGTTTCTCCACTGAATTGATTTATTTCATTAATCACTATCGGGAAAAGGGTTTTTGATATGGAAAAGGCAATAAATTACATGAGAATAATAACTTGAAGCGGAAGCTATATGGTTTGACTCATGGGGGTTTTTATAAGTTAACAACCTCAGGTTATGAATTCTTAAACAAACTATAAAACTTAACGATTTAATTCATGTTTGATTGCACTATTGAAAGATAGGTAATTAGACCGGGTTAAAATAGCTAATAATACATCAGGAGAGCTTGTTAGTGATTTTAGAATTGTTTTCCCTACTTGAACAATTAATATTGATTATCAAACTAATAGAATAAATCGGATAGAATTAAGTGAAATCAAAATCCCTAGTACCTTTTAATCCTTGATTTCTTTTCAACAATTACCTGCTTGAGTTATTTTAATCACTTTATTTTATTTCTTTTATTTTTAGAATTATTCTTCTTATTGTCGTTTAAATAATAGTAGGTTAACACAATTTTGGTACTTGGTATACAATCCTTGTGGGATGATACTCTACTCATTCTTTATTACTTGTCGCGATTTCATACACTTGCGAAAAAGCCTGTCACATACCGGCAACCAATCCAGTCATCTCATTTCGTTGATGGATATGGAACATAGTACTTGCGCAGCTTGCATAGCCAACATAAAAAGTTCATGTAACACCCCATTTTTCTGTGTCTGAATGTAATATCCTTAATTTTGTAGTTCTTTCTATTTTAGCTTTTTCGATGAATTCGGTTATCCGAATAAAAGGAAAACTTAAAATAATGGGAAACACTATAGATTGAGGATATTAATATTAATTAAATGAAACATTAATTGATCTTTACAAATCCATGTGAAAGCTTAAAGGAAATCAAAAATGAGTTGAAAGATGAATGACTTCTCGGTAAAGCACGATTTTACCTGAAAAGCCTGAAAAACGGTAATTTCCGTACGATTTTTACCAAGTGGAGTTTAGAATATTAAATACACTTGGTTTATACCTAATAGGACTAAAGTAAAGTGATTAAAAAGATTAGAGTGCCAAAGGATGAAGGGAAAACAAAATGGAGGATTATAGTGCAATTTGCAATTAAAGGACATGGAAGGAATTTTTAATAAAGTTTATTATATAATTTTTATGAAGAAGTGAAGAGAAGCACGACACTTACCACCCATTTTGCAGTTCAGGTCGTTCAAGAAGAGAGGAGGAGGGTTTTGAGTCAAAACCAAGCAAAAAGAAGGTGAAAATCAAAGAATTTTCAAGTAATTCTTAAGAAAAGGTTAGTTATTTTCACTTCCTCCTTCATTTCTATGGATTACTTTTTGAATTCCATGAACTTTGAAGTGAGGTGCTTGTTTGTGTAATCTGATTTGGTGAAGATGAAGTGATGAGAAGTGATTTTAAGGTGATTTAAGATGATTGAAAGTAGTTATGCATGAATTCAAAGTCTAAGTTGCATAAGTCACCAAGATGGATGATTTTGAGTTTGTTCTTGATATGCCATGAACTAGGAATTCTGATATTCTTATATTATGATGTTATGTAAGTAATAGAAGAGTTGGATTGCATGAATTTGTGCTGGAAGTGAGGTGAGAATGCTTAAACATATATAAATTATTGTTGGACATGTTACAGTTGGGCTGCCTGAAATTCAGCTTCTGTAATTGACCTATTTGACTAAGCAAATGAACTCCAAAATTTATGAAATTTGATATGGAGATAGGCTGAGATGTTGGGTAGGTCGTGTTAAAATTTAAAGGCCGTTGGATAAAAGGAAATGGAGTTATAAGTAAATCAATGCAGGCTGCTCAGCATGAGAAAAACTGAACTTCAGATTCTATAATTATGTCATTTAAAAATGCAAATGAGCTTTAAAAATTATGAAATTTTCCAGAACAGTACCCTAAGATGTTTGGAACATGCTGTCAAAATTTCAGGGCAATTGAATATGGGGAATTCAAGATATAGTCAACGCAATGCCAGCTACTCAAATGCTGAAATTCTGCATTTCATAAACCTTGAACGAATTTAGCATGCTATTCACTTCTATTGTTTTCGTTGTTAGTATTTTGTGTCTAGGATGTGGTTAAGTGTTGGATATGAAGTGTTTCATGCTTAAACTCAGATCATATAACACTTGGACAAGTATAGTGAAAATGAAAGAAAAAGCATGAGACTACATTCTAATGCTTAATTTACATTCTTATAGAAGTGCATGTGTGTACATTGTGTAGTATGATCTTAATGTGAGTATTAATATCATGCTACAGCTGCTGAGAGAAAGGGAGTTGAGGAGAGGGTGATTACTAGAGGAAAAGGGCTAGGGGAGCCATCTAGTTCAGGTTAGTGTATATTATTCCTTTCCTACTTTTATTTAAACAAAATGAAATTGATTTTGCAAAATATTTTCAATGGATTTGCTTTATGAATTATAATTATATTCATAAGTTTTTAAAGAGGAAAAAGATTATTTTGAAAGCATACGACCGAATGATATTTGTAAATGAATTTTATGATTCTTATACTGTGAAAGAGGAGGACGTTGGCCAATTAATATCTGTAGTATGAGGGGTGGCCGTGATTGAATGTTTTTAGCAGTGGTTGTGAAATGACATGTTGTCCATTGTGATTTTGATATTAGTACATAAATGGAATTGTTTAAAAGTCTTACAGCTGATATAGATATGGTTATTACCCCGAATATCATTTCATTTGTTGAAGTTGATATTACGATCGATTGAACATGGATATCATCACTAGATGATATATGATTGATATGAAATTCTCCCTCCATGTTGAGGTTGTAGATTGCTCCCTCTTCTGTTGAAATCATAGCACAGATTGAGGTTGTAGATAGCAGGTCTAGATGTGCACATTAGACACTGATGGCCCTCAGAATTGACTCTATAAAAGCTGTAAAGACTATATTATGAATTGATGATTTAAATGGTATTGATTTATTTTGTTTCTTATTTTCTTTACCATGGTGGATTTATGAATTGTCATTCCTTATTATTTTTATTAGTACACCACTAAGCCATATGCTTAGCGATAGTTGCTTTTGTACTATCGCAGGTAAAGGAAAGGAAAAAGAACCAAGAGAGGATCATTTTTATTTGATGTAGATAGTATGCTACTGATGTAGCTATTGTATATTTGACTTCTTTTGGAATATGTATGATGTATTAAACATTAACAGATCATTTATGTATATTTGAGCAGATTCATGTAAATTATGATTGTATGAATTTGAAAATTTATAGTCTATTAAAGTAATTAATTTCTATTATGTATCTAAGATTTGAACAGGACTCCAATATGTAATTAAATCATCCATGGACTTATGGGTTATGGAACCATTTTATTTTATGTTTTTTTTTATAATATGTTTAAGAAATTATATTGAGATTAATATCTACCAAAAGAAGTTATATATATTTAATAACTAAATTATTTTGCTACAAGATATAAAAATGAAGGAATTAAAAGGATTAAGTCCCTTGTAGTATACTTAGTAAGCATTTATAAGAATTAAGTGCTTATTAATTATATTACGGGCGACATGCCATGTCTTACAGTAGGGTAAGGTGTGACATGTTTATTTTGGTATCAGAGCAGTTTTAATTGCATATTGGATCATATTTTTACTGCATATAAATGTGTGAAATGTAATCTGCTCAAATATGACATGCCTGTTAATTGTTGGATATCTACATCATACAATATTCTAATACGATGCATGGTTTTCTGTGATAATATACAGAGAGCGTGTTATTTTTGATCGATAGTATGGAGGGTGTTAGTCGGGGAGATAATTTTAATCCGCTTGAGGAGCAGTCTGAAGCGAGACAGGAAGAGCGTGGTAATGCTCCCGAGCATGCTGATGTCCCTGTTGCACCAGCTGCTGACCCTATAGCCCAGCAGATGGCTGCGTTATTGAGACAAATGGCGGGTAACTTACAGCAACAGCAGCAGCCAGTTAGACAGTATGATAAGTTGGTTAAGTATGGGGCCACAGAGTTTTCCGGCACCACTGACCCGATGGTAGCTGAGCAGTGGCTAGAGAGGATTGATAGGGTTTTCCTAAAACTCCAGTGTGATGATGCTCAGAAGTACGATTATGCAGTCTCTTTACTTCAGGAAGATGCATATGAGTGGTGGAAGACAGTTCCTAGGAGCAGAGTGCAACCACCAGTTCTGACTTGGACAGACTTCCTGAGGGAGTTTAAGAAAAAGTATGTTCCATCTAGCTATGTGGATGCCAGAATAGAGGAGTTTCTGCAGCTCAAACAGGATCATAGGACTGTAGTTGAGTATGAGAGGGAGTTTACTCGGTTGAGTTATTATGCTGGGAGGATGTTAGTTACAGGTAGGGACAGGTGCAAGAGATTTGAACAGGGATTGAAGCCCAGTATTAAGAGCCATGTGATCGGCTTTGAACATGAGAATTTTTCTGCATTGGTATCACAAGCTCTGAATCAAGAGAAGGTTGATCAAGAAAAGGCTACAGAGGAGAAGAGTGTCAGGAGGACTTTCCCAGTGGCTAGTAGCTCTAATAATAAAAAGAGGAGATTCTTCAGTCCATTTCCTCCTAGATCTAGCAGTGTGAGGCCACAGAGCCAGAGACAGTTCAGACCACCATTGCCACCTCCACGAGCTCCTCCAGTTACTCGTAGTTGTGTTCATTGTGGTAGATATCATGGCGGAGTGTGTAAGTTGACCACAGGAGCATGTTTTAACTGTGGCGAGGTTGGACACTTTGTGAGGGATTGCCCTAAACCGAGAACTACTACGGCATATACAGCCACAGGGGGATCGATTCAAAGACCAGCTGCTAGTTATGGATCTTCTCAGTCTTCAGGCAGAGGTAGAGGCAGCGGTAGAGGTAGCATGTCGGGTAGTCAGGGGACAGTGAATCAACCAGAGCCTATTGGTGTGCCAGCTAGAGTTTATGCTATGAGGCAGAGGCAGGATGCTGATGCAGCTGATGTGGTGACTGGTATATTTCCTTTATTTAATCATGATGTTTATGTGTTATTTGATCCTGGATCATCTCACTCTTATATTAGTGCTGGGATTTCTTGCTATGCATCTGTTCCTTGTTTGCGATTGGGGTATGATGTGCTTGTATCGAGTCCATTAGGACAGGAGGTTATTGTTAACAAATTATATCCTGATTGCCCACTCATAATCCAAGATCATGTATTCCCTTCTGATTTAGTTGAGATGCCTTTCGGAGATTTTGATGTTATTTTGGGCATGGATTGGTTAAAAAAATATCAAGCAGTGGTTGATTGTGACCTTAAGAAGATACTATTTAAACTGCCAGAATATATTGATGTGGTGATACAGGGTGAGAGACAGATACTTCCTTCATCTGTGATAACTGCAGCTTTAGCTCAGAAATTGATCCGTCATGGGTGTGAGGCATACCTAGCTCACATTGTGGACACAAGGGTAGGTACTCCTAGTCTTAAGGACATTCCTACAGTGTGTGACTTTCCAGATGTTTTTCCAGAAGAATTACCAGGATTGCCGCCAGAAAGGGAAGTTGAATTCGAGATTGAGGTTATGACAGGGACTCAACCGATCTCCATTACTCCTTACAGGATGGCTCCTGCTGAATTAAAAGAATTGAAAGCACAATTACAGGAATTGCTTGATAAGGGGTTTATTCGTCCTAGTGTGTCACCATGGGGAGCTCCAGTGCTATTTGTAAAGAAAAAAGATGGCGGTTTACGGTTGTGCATCGATTACCGTCAGTTGAATAAGGTCACAGTCAAGAATAAGTATCCTTTGCCAAGGATTGATGACCTCTTTGATCAGCTTCAAGGTGCTTCTGTATTCTCTAAGATAGATTTGAGATCGGGGTATTATCAACTCAGGGTTAAAGAGCAGAGTATTCCTAAGACGGCATTCAGGACTCGCTATGGCCATTATGAGTTTCTAGTTATGCCATTCGGATTAACTAATGCTCCAGCAGCATTCATGGCTTTGATGAACACGATCTTCAGACCTTACCTTGACCACTTTGTTGTGGTTTTTATTGATGACATTCTGGTATATTCCAAAGATATAGAAGAGCATGATAAGCACCTAAGAATCATTTTTCAAACTCTTCGAGAAAAACAACTTTATGCTAAGTTTTCTAAATGTGAATTCTGGTTAGCACAAGTTGCTTTTCTTGGTCATATTGTATCTGCAGAGGGTATTGCAGTGGATCCTGGTAAGATTGAGGCTATTTCCAGTTGGAAGCCACCAAAGAATGTTTCCGAGATTCGTAGTTTCTTGGGTTTGGCTGGCTATTATCGCAAGTTTGTTAAGGGATTTTCTATCATTGCTTTGCCCTTAACTCAACTATTGCGGAAGAACGTTAGGTTTGAATGGACAGATAAATGTCAGGAGAGCTTTGATAAGCTGAAGAAGTGCTTGACTGAAGTGCCAGTTTTGACTTTACCTATTCCAGGTAAAGAGTTTACTGTTTATAGTGATGCTTCTCATAATGGCTTAGGTTGTGTGTTGATGCAGGATAGAAATGTTATTGCTTACGCATCACGCCAACTTAAACCACATGAGAGGAATTATCCTACACATGATTTGGAACTTGCAGTCATTGTATTTGCATTGAAGATATGGAGACATTATCTTTATGGTGAGAAATGCTATATCTTCACAGATCACAAAAGTTTAAAGTATCTGGGTACTCAAAGGGAGTTGAATTTGCGACAGAGACGATGGCTTGAGTTGATAAAAGATTATGACTGTATTATCGATTATCAGCCAGGGAAAGCTAATGTGGTAGCAGATGCATTGAGCCGTAAGATTATTGCTAACCTCAGGACGACAGCGTTATCTCTAGTCCATGATCTACGGTCTATTAATGCTAAGTTTGAGAAGATTTCTGACAATTGGGTGTTAGCTAATCTTCAGGTGAAGCCTTTATTGATTGATCAGATTAGAACAGCAATATTGACGGATGATGACTATCAAAAGATTCTTTCAGAGGCACAAGATGGTAAACGACCAGATTTTTCTGTCAGTAGAGATGGGTTATTACTATTTCGGGACCGGTTATATGTTCCGTCAGATTTAGATTTGAGACATCTCATCTTGAAGGAAGCACATGATTCTCCATTTTCTATGCATCCGGGCGGGACCAAGATGTATAGGGATTTGAAGAGGAACTATTGGTGGACTGGTATGAAGAAAGATATTGCTGAATTTGTAGCTAAATGCCTAACGTGTCAACAAGTCAAGGCAGAACATCAAGTACCAGCAGGATTACATCATCCACTTCAGATTCCAGAATGGAAATGGGAAAGAGTGACTATGGATTTTCTAATGGGACTTCCACTTACCCAGAAGAAACATGATGCAGTTTGGGTTATTGTAGATAGATTGACGAAGAGTGCTCATTTCCTACCTGTAAGATCAGACTATAGTTTAGAGAAGTTGGCAGAAATGTATATTGGTGAAATAGTTAGACTACATGGAGTGCCAGTATCCATTGTTTCTGATAGAGATCCAAGATTCACATCTAGATTTTGGGCTAGTTTACAGAAAGCCCTGGGCACTAGATTGAATTTTAGTACTGCATTCCATCCTCAGACAGATGGTCAATCTGAGAGGATTATTCAAATATTGGAGGATATGCTTCGAGCTTGTGTTCTTGAGTTTGAAGGTAGTTGGGATAACTATTTGCCTTTGATAGAATTTGCTTATAATAACAGTTACCAGACCAGTATCGGAATGCCTCCATATGAAGCTTTATATGGTAGAAAATGTAGGACACCTCTATGTTGGGATGAAGTTGGTGAAAGGCAATTACTAGGTCCTGAAATTATTCAACAAACAGAAGAAAAGATCAAAGTAATTAAAGAAAGATTGAAGGCGGCGACAGATCGACAAAAGTCATATGTGGATCTAAAGAGAAGAGATATAGAGTATAAGGTGGGTGATAAAGTATTCCTTAAGGTTTCCCCTTGGAAGCGTGTTATGAGATTTGGTAGAAAGGGAAAATTAAGTCCTCGTTTCATAGGACCTTATGAAATACTTGAGAGGATTGGTCCATTGGCATATAGGTTAGCCTTACCACCAGACCTCGATAAGATTCATAATGTTTTCCATGTTTCTATGCTTCGGCGATATAGATCGGACCCTTCACATATATTGCCTTTAGAATCAATTGAAGTTAATCGAGACGTCACATATGATGAAGAACCAGTGGCTATCCTAGCTAAGGAAATTAAGCAACTTCGGAATAAACAGATTCCCCTAGTTAAGGTGTTATGGCGAAGCCACTCCAGAGAAGAGGCTACTTGGGAACGTGAAGAAGATATGAGAAGACAACATCCACAATTATTCAGAGATCTTAACAGGTAAAATTTCGAGACGAAATTTCTTTAAGGAGGGAAGAGTTGTAATATCCTTAATTTTGTAGTTCTTTCTATTTTAGCTTTTTCGATGAATTCGGTTATCCGAATAAAAGGAAAACTTAAAATAATGGGAAACACTATAGATTGAGGATATTAATATTAATTAAATGAAACATTAATTGATCTTTACAAATCCATGTGAAAGCTTAAAGGAAATCAAAAATGAGTTGAAAGATGAATGACTTCTCGGTAAAGCACGATTTTACCTGAAAAGCCTGAAAAACGGTAATTTCCGTACGATTTTTACCAAGTGGAGTTTAGAATATTAAATACACTTGGTTTATACCTAATAGGACTAAAGTAAAGTGATTAAAAAGATTAGAGTGCCAAAGGATGAAGGGAAAACAAAATGGAGGATTATAGTGCAATTTGCAATTAAAGGACATGGAAGGAATTTTTAATAAAGTTTATTATATAATTTTTATGAAGAAGTGAAGAGAAGCACGACACTTACCACCCATTTTGCAGTTCAGGTCGTTCAAGAAGAGAGGAGGAGGGTTTTGAGTCAAAACCAAGCAAAAAGAAGGTGAAAATCAAAGAATTTTCAAGTAATTCTTAAGAAAAGGTTAGTTATTTTCACTTCCTCCTTCATTTCTATGGATTACTTTTTGAATTCCATGAACTTTGAAGTGAGGTGCTTGTTTGTGTAATCTGATTTGGTGAAGATGAAGTGATGAGAAGTGATTTTAAGGTGATTTAAGATGATTGAAAGTAGTTATGCATGAATTCAAAGTCTAAGTTGCATAAGTCACCAAGATGGATGATTTTGAGTTTGTTCTTGATATGCCATGAACTAGGAATTCTGATATTCTTATATTATGATGTTATGTAAGTAATAGAAGAGTTGGATTGCATGAATTTGTGCTGGAAGTGAGGTGAGAATGCTTAAACATATATAAATTATTGTTGGACATGTTACAGTTGGGCTGCCTGAAATTCAGCTTCTGTAATTGACCTATTTGACTAAGCAAATGAACTCCAAAATTTATGAAATTTGATATGGAGATAGGCTGAGATGTTGGGTAGGTCGTGTTAAAATTTAAAGGCCGTTGGATAAAAGGAAATGGAGTTATAAGTAAATCAATGCAGGCTGCTCAGCATGAGAAAAACTGAACTTCAGATTCTATAATTATGTCATTTAAAAATGCAAATGAGCTTTAAAAATTATGAAATTTTCCAGAACAGTACCCTAAGATGTTTGGAACATGCTGTCAAAATTTCAGGGCAATTGAATATGGGGAATTCAAGATATAGTCAACGCAATGCCAGCTACTCAAATGCTGAAATTCTGCATTTCATAAACCTTGAACGAATTTAGCATGCTATTCACTTCTATTGTTTTCGTTGTTAGTATTTTGTGTCTAGGATGTGGTTAAGTGTTGGATATGAAGTGTTTCATGCTTAAACTCAGATCATATAACACTTGGACAAGTATAGTGAAAATGAAAGAAAAAGCATGAGACTACATTCTAATGCTTAATTTACATTCTTATAGAAGTGCATGTGTGTACATTGTGTAGTATGATCTTAATGTGAGTATTAATATCATGCTACAGCTGCTGAGAGAAAGGGAGTTGAGGAGAGGGTGATTACTAGAGGAAAAGGGCTAGGGGAGCCATCTAGTTCAGGTTAGTGTATATTATTCCTTTCCTACTTTTATTTAAACAAAATGAAATTGATTTTGCAAAATATTTTCAATGGATTTGCTTTATGAATTATAATTATATTCATAAGTTTTTAAAGAGGAAAAAGATTATTTTGAAAGCATACGACCGAATGATATTTGTAAATGAATTTTATGATTCTTATACTGTGAAAGAGGAGGACGTTGGCCAATTAATATCTGTAGTATGAGGGGTGGCCGTGATTGAATGTTTTTAGCAGTGGTTGTGAAATGACATGTTGTCCATTGTGATTTTGATATTAGTACATAAATGGAATTGTTTAAAAGTCTTACAGCTGATATAGATATGGTTATTACCCCGAATATCATTTCATTTGTTGAAGTTGATATTACGATCGATTGAACATGGATATCATCACTAGATGATATATGATTGATATGAAATTCTCCCTCCATGTTGAGGTTGTAGATTGCTCCCTCTTCTGTTGAAATCATAGCACAGATTGAGGTTGTAGATAGCAGGTCTAGATGTGCACATTAGACACTGATGGCCCTCAGAATTGACTCTATAAAAGCTGTAAAGACTATATTATGAATTGATGATTTAAATGGTATTGATTTATTTTGTTTCTTATTTTCTTTACCATGGTGGATTTATGAATTGTCATTCCTTATTATTTTTATTAGTACACCACTAAGCCATATGCTTAGCGATAGTTGCTTTTGTACTATCGCAGGTAAAGGAAAGGAAAAAGAACCAAGAGAGGATCATTTTTATTTGATGTAGATAGTATGCTACTGATGTAGCTATTGTATATTTGACTTCTTTTGGAATATGTATGATGTATTAAACATTAACAGATCATTTATGTATATTTGAGCAGATTCATGTAAATTATGATTGTATGAATTTGAAAATTTATAGTCTATTAAAGTAATTAATTTCTATTATGTATCTAAGATTTGAACAGGACTCCAATATGTAATTAAATCATCCATGGACTTATGGGTTATGGAACCATTTTATTTTATGTTTTTTTTTATAATATGTTTAAGAAATTATATTGAGATTAATATCTACCAAAAGAAGTTATATATATTTAATAACTAAATTATTTTGCTACAAGATATAAAAATGAAGGAATTAAAAGGATTAAGTCCCTTGTAGTATACTTAGTAAGCATTTATAAGAATTAAGTGCTTATTAATTATATTACGGGCGACATGCCATGTCTTACAGTAGGGTAAGGTGTGACACTGAAATAGTAAGTTTATCGGTCTGTGAATAGTGTCATCGGTCCGAGAATAAGTATTATTTTTGTCCGGAAAAAAATTACTATCTATGTGTCATATTTTATTTACTATTTTTGGAGTATACATACATGATTTGTATGGGTAGAAAGTAAGTAAGGAATATTTTTGGAGAATTTAGATAAGTAGTGAATAGTGAACTATGGTGTCATATTAAGTTAGGAAATTTGAGGAATTATTTTTAAGAATTAAATTTGAGAATTTTGGGGAGATAAATAATATTTTGAAGGAATTTAATTGGGGAAAATTTTTAGCCATTAGATGAGCTTACTTTTGACTTAATCTTAGCCATCCAATTGTGGGAAAAGACTAAATTACCCTTTAGTTGCTTTATAAGTCAACTTCTCAATTATTAAGCAACACTTTTTCTTTTCTTCTTCTTCTCCATGTTAACGCCAACTCCCTTTTTTTCTTCTTTTTGTTTTTCTTCACTTCCTACTCACTAAATCCACCAAATCTTTTCCACCTAACTTAATTTAAGTTATAAATCCTAGAGAATTAAGGTTGAGAAGTGGTTTTTGGTGACTAATTTCAAGAAATTTGGAGATTCTCTACTTGAGCCAAAGGTTGGGGAAACCTTCTACCAAGGTGTAAGGCAAAGCTAAGGCTTGGGAAACTTTAATCCAAGCTTATTTTTAAGGTTAGTGTTCATAAACACACTTACCTGACTCTAATTTTTGATTTTGTACATTTATGCTATCATGTGTATATTTTGGGATTTTGTATGAAATGATTGATTTGTTGAACTTTGGTTGCAATAACATGCTCTTGGGTGATGTTTGATGAGTATTTAGTATGTGGTAGAACCTCTACCTTGTATCTTTGTTGTTCATGTTCTTTTCATGGTTAAAGAAAGCTGAATTTGGGAAAAACGTGTTATTGGGTGAGATTAAGGACCATTTTTCGATCCTTTCTATTTCCATTTGTGTCTGACTTTTTCATAGCAGATATAGGTCTACTTCTTAGCTTTCCAACCCATCCTCTTGTTTCCAATTTAGAGATATATAGCTCAACTTATGATTGAAACACCCAAACTCACTCTATTATGTCGGGCCACATGTATCACTGAATTGAGTGCCCATTTTGACCACTATAATGACAAGATTAGGTTCTGAGTTCTTCATGAAAGTTGTTTCCCTATGTCTTGAGACTTCTCTGGTTCTAGATTGTTTTAATTTGAGTGTTTGGTTAGGTAGGAATTCAATAAACATTGGACATGGTTCTGCTGAATCAGGTCTGGTCTGTTGGTCTGTATTCCTAGCTTTTGTTTGCTATCTTACAGATTGAACTGGGCTATGGTCCCTTCATGACATTTGTAGAATTTTGTCTTAGCTCTCTAATGAATCTGATTTAATTCAATTTGGAGATTTATAACTCAAGTTATGTCTTAAAAACCCAGCAAAGGTCAAGTTTATTTTAATGCTGGAAATTTCCTATGCCTTGAATCATAGGTTTATTTGGATAAATGTATGTATGAATCATGTGTGATGAGGTTCTCTTGATTATGTGTATATTTTAGGATTATTTTGATGAAAATAAGACATAAGTTTGAAAAGTGTTGTTATGGATATGTTTACATGGATACCTTGGTGTATAAGAGTGATGTTGGCATACTTGATTGAAGGAAGAAATTCCTCCCTTTAAGAGGTCGAACCACCCTAAGGTGGTAAGGCTTACTTGATTTCTTTTTATGATAAGCTATATATATGACATAAGTATGATTATTTTGATAACTTTCATATGTTTAGAGTTTATGAAAAAAAAGGGTACTTAAAGTGTATGTGCTTTGAATGTCGAATAAGGAAAGTATGATTTTATATGATAGGAATCACTTATGATAAATCTCATTATGATTTTAATAAAGTTTTAAAAGAAAATGAATTTATGAGAAATTTCCTATGTTAAGTAATTATGCTTACGTATGAAGTTTTCTTGAATTACTTAAGTTATAAAGTAAGCTTACATTATGATTTCTAGAAGACTAAAGAATAAGACAGGTTTTTTGAGAAGTATTATGAATTAAGAATTAAAACAAGGATTTTGGGCTCTAATATACTTGGTGTGAATTTGATGCGTGATTTGATTTTATTATGTAAGATGAGCATGCTCGGCATTTGATGCCATTATGATAAGAGCTATGATCATATGTTAGGCACGTGGGTGTCTTATGTTAGGGCGGATGCACTCTATATGTTATGAATAAGATGGCGACTTAAGGCCATTATGAAAAGGTTGGCGACCTAAGGCCATTATGAATAAGTTATGAAAACCTATCTGCTTCTGTTTCTTCTAAGTGTACGCGAGCCCTTGGAAAATATTTTTAAGGCACTTAAATGAATGAGATTATATTATTTCAGTAAACCTTAGTTTGGAATTAAATAATTATGTTATCAAATGAATTTTCAAAGCATGATATTTCGGTACATGATTTTAAAATAAATAGTATGTGTAATGGTATAATAAATGTCCAAGTAATGAATTTATGATTTGGAAGAATTAAATTATTTATGTTATTAATTATAAGTTTATTTGATATTTCTTTTGCTATAAATGTAAATGTATGTTCTTTTGATGAAAATTTATATTTTAAGTGTGTTGTCAGTGCAACATTGGTAAGTTTGTCATTTATGAGCACCATTGAGTTTTATACTCAGCGCGTTAATTTTTATCACGCGCAGGTTGAAGTCCGTGGTTGCTACTTAAAGATCAGAAAAGTAGCTTCAGAATAGAAAAGACTATTTTACTAGTGGTAGAATTAGTTTGATGTACTTAAGAATCATGACATGTATAATTATTACATTTTCGGAGATTATGTTATTTGAATTATAACTTAAGCATGTAATAATAAATTAGTTTGGTGTATATATTTGGAGATAAGCATGAGATTTTATTTAATGTTTGGATATAAAATATGTTTAAGATAGTTGGTATGATTAAGAACATAAGGACTTGATATATATATATATATATATATATATATATATATATATATATAATGAATGCATTTAATTGATGATCATTAAAATGCTATTGAGGGTTTCTATAGTTATGAAGGTACAGAAGTGTTGTTGTGTTGCTATGATGATTACTGGAGTTTGCTGGGGGTTTAGAGTTCAAAATTGGAAGTGTTTTGTATTCACATGTTTGGCGAGCTCGGTTTTTAAAGGGAAACTCTTGCAATTTTGCTGTAGGATTTTTCCTAAATTGTTTTCATAAGTTATATATATATATATTTGAATAACAAATAAAAAAATTACTCGCTAAACTTGTAAATATTTAATAACTTCTAATTCATAATCTGATTTTATGATTTATATATTATGTTAGGACGGTGTCTCCGGCACCAAATGTGGCATCTCCGTCGGGTCTCTTGGGGCTGGGCGGTGGGTATTACAGTTCATACTTTGTATCTCGTCTTCTATGATTAATATGTACAAGGTTATACTTTGGATGAACTTCATATCAAGGTTTGGCATGGGTTCAAGTCATTTACAGTTAAATAAGATCAAGCCAAATTTGGACAAAACATTCATTACAACATCACCTACTTCATTGTCTTTATACCCATTAGCTACAACTATTCAAGGTAATCTCCATCCTCTACTTAACCATCAAACAAAACACAACAATGAAAATCAGGAAAATAGAAAACATGCATATCACATTCAATAGCTTCATATGGCTATAACCCTATCCATCCCTTCCAATTTTCCCCGAAGGCACTTATTTTTCTTCTTCAAGATATAGAAAAAATGTTTAACATCCAAAACATCTTTGACAAGGGTTCTCTTAAGCTGGACTTCAAATTCATTTACCTCCCTTGCTTTTGGGTGGGAATCCACAACACTCCTAACGCTTGTCTCAAAAATCCATCGGCGGGCTTGCACCATCCCAAGAAGGTACCACATTCATTATTCAAACAATAATTGTAGAGTCGGTTCTTGTTTTAACTATTCTTTGAGATCTAGATGCCAACCCTCTTCCCATATTTGCAAAAGGTGTTAATGAACTTGCCTTCCTAGCCACAATCTTCACAGCTCAATGAAGCCATTTTCTTTCAATTTCAAACCCTAGCCTCTCTTTGGTTTTAAGAGCTGATGTTTAATTTCAATTAGAGCTCAAGCAATTATATATCATGTGCTTCTAAATAAAACAAAAGCATATAAGGGTACTTTTGTCTTTATTTTCTATTTTCTCTTTTGATCGACATTTTCTTATTGCATAAACGGTAAAAAAGGCTAAATTAAAAAAAAAAAAGAATTGAATGATTTGACATAAATAAAATTTAAGAACTTCAAAATACGTTTCTGAATACCGACGGACAGATTAATTGTATTTCCAGTTATACCATGAATGAATAAGTAATTTTTCCTTTAATTTATTAATATTATCTTTAATATTATGGATAAAGATACTAACGGTGTAGCTTAGACATATTTTTAGTTATATTTATATAAATAAGATAAAGGAATCGAGTGTTCCAAGATACGAGGCTTACCATTTGGGAGGATTATTCATAATTTCTATAAAATCTGTTTAATCATGATAAATAATATTATAATCCACGTACGTGCTAAAAAAACAGTAGCAGTACATATAAACCAATTAAGCAAATGAAGTGTAATAATTGTAAGTCGAATGTCCTGACGCTGACATGTTGACAGTTACGTGTCCAAGCTCCAAGCAGCTCAAATGAATCTAAAAACAACATTAAGCATAAACGTAAAACACCGTTAACTGTAATTTGTGGTTGACAGTTGGAGAATATTGATTTGAAATACTCTGATCGCGTGGAATCCTACGGTCCAAATCACACTGGTCTGATCTTACACCGTTCAACCACATTAAACAAATAAAAATCAAAAGAAGTTCCAAAATTGCTTTTCAATTTTTCTTTTTTTTTAAGTTCCAAAGTACCTACATTTTCCGAGAAAATGCCCGTAGTTTTCTCATGAACCGAGAAAAACAACAAAGTTAAAATAAATACATACAATAACACCCATTTTCATTTTTAGCCTTTTCCTTCTAATTACACTTTCACAGAAATGAAACATTAACGTCATCAATCATCATCAAAAACAAATAACCATAACTTCATCATTTTCTTCTTAGATCTCTTTTCAACCTAAACCTCAGGTTCTCTCTTCCCTCTCAGAAAATGAGTTAATTGCAAATGGGTTTTGTTTGATGCACTCTGGTTTTGATCTTATTGGGGGCCTTTTAAAGATTTTGGGTTAAAGTTCTGACATTTCACCAAAATGTGCTTCGAGGTGCAATATTTTTCTTTTTCTTTCAACAACTCTCAAACCTATGGATCTAAACTCATTTTCTCATTCCCATTCAGATCCATCTTCAAAACCTAAAGGGTTCCTCTAAATGCCCATTTTGTTTCCAATTCTACCCTTCTATGGCCATGATTTGACATCATTGTTCTTGATTTGTATTCATTTGGGGAAAAATTAGGAAGGAGAAGGAAAGTTTTAATCTTTCACCATGTTGAAGCAAATCTTGAGTAAACTCCCCAGAAAATCATCTAAGCCTGAGGCGACTGAGTTAACTCGGCCGGAATCGCCTTCCATTCAGCGATCCAATGGTTCAAGCAACGGCTCTGTAGCCAAATCAAATGGGCCAAAACGCACCTCATCCGCGGTATTTCCAGCAAGCGTGGTGGCTGGGATTGAGCCCTTGGTTCCATTCAAGGATGTGCCTGCTGGAGAGAGAATGAACCTGTTTGTAAGTAAAGTAAGCCTCTGCTGTGTAACTTTTGATTTCACTGATCCGACTAAGAATACACTGGAAAAAGATGTAAAGAGACAGACTTTACTTGAGCTTGTAGATTTTGTGGCTTCTGGGTCCATGAAATTTAGTGAGCCTGCCATATTAGCAATGTGTAGAATGTCTGCTGTTAATTTGTTCAGGGTTTTCCCACCAAATTATCGGTCTAGTTCAATCAATGTGAGTGAAAATGAGGATAATGATGAGCCAATGTTTGATCCTGCTTGGCCACATTTGCAAATTGTGTATGATTTGTTGCTTAGATTTATCACTTCCACTTGCTTAGATGCTAAAGTAGCCAAGAAGTACATAGACCATTCATTTATATTGAGATTGCTTGACTTGTTTGATTCTGAGGATCCAAGGGAGAGGGATTGTTTGAAGACTATATTACACAGGGTCTATGGAAAGTTTATGGTGCATAGGCCTTTTATTCGAAAGTCCATCAGCAACATCTTCTACAGGTTTGTGTTTGAAATCGAGAAGCATAATGGGATTGCAGAGTTACTGGAGATTTTTGGGAGTATTATTAGTGGGTTTGCCTTGCCATTGAAGGAGGAACATAAGATTTTCTTGTGGAGGGTTTTGATACCTCTGCATAAGCCAAAGTCTGTGGGCATTTACTTCCAACAGTTGTCTTATTGTGTAACTCAGTTTATTGAGAAGGAGCCCAAGTTGGCTAGTATAGTGATAAAGGGGATATTGAAATATTGGCCGATAACTAATAGCCAGAAGGAGCTAATGTTTCTGGGGGAGTTGGAAGAGATTTTGGAAGGTATTAACATGGTGGAATTCCAAAAGGTCATGATCCCATTGTTCTGGCGGATTGGATGCTGCATTAAAAATTTCCACTTTCAGGTACTTGTTGTTTTCTTTGACCCCATGTTTAATTTGCTTTGTTCCTATGTTTGGTGTAAGACTTTTTTATCTTTCTTCATCTGTGAGTTGCTCACTTTGCATATTTCCATTCTGTTGCTCTGTGTTAAAGGATTAGATGTGTAGAACTGCAGATTAATCATGAGCTGTATAAGATGCTTTATTGTTTTGATCATTTTCATTTAAAGGAGAAAAAGGAAACCTGATACTCTGCCCAATATGTGTATACTTTTGATGATAGTGTCCAATAAGACCTTTTCCAGCAGAGTCAGTTTTCACTTATCATTGACATGCAAATGCCACAAAGGTGCACTGAAGTAAATTTTGGTGGCATTGCAATTTGTAATCTTAATCTTTTGCCATGTTTGTGTGACTTGACTCTGAATGGCTATGGGATCCTACAACAATATATTTGAAATTGCTAGTTTTTTGCTTGCTATTGGGGGTTGAACTATAACTGAGCCAAAACTTGAATATCTCATAAGGATTGTGCATAGGAAAATTGCATATTGTCCGCCTTCTTTGTAGACTAATTAAGGATGCTTGGTGTTTTGCAATGGTGAGAAGCGCTTCTTTTTTTGTGAAATACAAAATTTACCAAGAACAATATATATTTGTTGCTACGAGGCTAGGCGATGATTTTATTGATTGGAGTAGATGTTTCTGGAGCTTCTTCATTGAGTGCCACTGTGCCAAGGCTTTTGTGCACCGTAGTGATGATCAATACCCCCGGTCCAGTTTGTGTCATTCCTTCTTGCATAGTTTGTTCTAATAGTCACACAGCATCTTGAATTTTTATGTAACTCTGGAGCTATGGTTCCTGTATCCAAAGAAATAAGTTTATCTTCATTGCCTTGTTTTCTTTCTAGGTGGCTGAAAGAGCCCTTTTCTTGTGGAACAATGACCAAATTGTCAACCTGATTGCACACAATCGGCATGTGATTTTGCCTATTATATTTCCGGCATTAGAGAAAAATACCTACAGCCATTGGAACCAAGCGGTGCTCAATTTAACTCTGAATGTAAGAAAAATGTTTTCAGAGATGGATGAGGCACTGTTTCAGTCCTGTCTTAGTCAGTTTAAGGACGACGAGGAAAAACTAAGCTTGGTAGCTGAGAAGCGGAAGGAAGCATGGCGACGACTGGAGAATGCAGCCAATCTCAAGCCCATAACAGGAAATACTGCTGTTTTGGTAACTCCTCTAGCAACCTCAATTGCCTGCTAAGTGACATTTGGGAGCCACTTTTCTGCCCTTTTTTTTTTTTTTTATTAAATTTCTCCCTTTCAATGGAGGTGGTGAAGAGGCAGAAAAAGGTATGCAAATTGATGCTGTTTGGGGTTGTAGGACCTTTTTTCTTCTTTGGATGGGTGGGGGACTCTATCTAGGGATAGCCAGTTGTTGTATCTTGTTCTGATCCTGTTGTATTTTTTGTTGTCGCTACTGTATTGGTGTTGAGTGCTTCCTTGGTAAGGTTATGGGAAGGGCCAAGCAGTGGTAAAATTATACATTTCTCTCAGCTAATTCACTAATCATCTCCAAAAAAATTTAAAAAAGAAGAAAAAACTCATCTGCATGCATGTGGATTTGCTGCTCCAACCATAGCATTCGCTTCAATTCTTAAATAACAGCTTTCTTTTTGCTTTGTCCTTTTTTTTTTAATTTTTAGAATCACTTAAATAACAGTATTTTAATCATTAAAGTTTTATGTAACCATATTGGGATGGGATTGTTATTAATTAATAAAAGCATCATTCCAGTTTTCAATCACGAGATAATAATATATACTTTTTTTGTCCCATTTTGCACAAAATTTAATCAACAAAAGTTATTTTGATTTTTTTTTTACTTGTTGAAAATATTAACAAAATTCTCTCATTTAATGATGATTTACATGCACCTTAATGATTTATTTATGCCCTATACATGGGTTCGTTTATACATCAAATCAATTTTCTACAACTATTTCAAAAGAAGTTCCTGTTAAATAAATTAATTAATTTCAAGAGTCTGGAAGCATAATTGGTTGATTCAAAACTCATTCAGTACAATGTATATGCATGTTAAAATTATTAGATCTGCTTTGTACCTAAATAGAGGTCTGATGAATTGTATCAATATTCAATCAAAACATTCCAAACATCTGGTTTCTTTCAACCTGTAATAGCATTTCCACATAGAACTTATGCATTTTAAAACCACTTCCGAATGTTAATTAATTGCTAAACTCTTTTTAATCCTACCTTTTGCCTCAAGATAGCTTAGGATACACCAAATTGATGAATGATGATGAGAATATATTGCTAAATCTATAGGCCAAAAGCATGAATTCATCACGTAACTTTTTCGAAAATGTTACGGTGGTCTCAGTTTTTATTTTGATTCATTGAGTATTCCAATTTATAAAATCATTTTATTAAACACTCCAATATGTAAAATTAAATTTATTAAATATTTATATATAGTTGAAAAATGTGAAAAAAAAAAAAAAACTGTTTCAAAAATTATGTTAGTCACATTAAATCAATATTTTGCACCTAAAATCAAAAACATGAAAGGCATGCATTGTTAATAAAATTTATAATTTTAGGGGTAAATCTCCCCCAAATCTCACATGAATTTTTGGGTGGAGGGGAAATAATTCCCTCCAAAAAGAAAGCCTAGTCCACAAATAAATCAAATTCTATTATTTATACTGCATTTAATGTTTTATACTTCAAAAGTTCATTCATAGTAAACAAAGGGTTAAATAACACAACAGACAAAAAACTTATTCACCGTCTACTCTTTTATGATCTGCAACTACATAACCATTGTAATCAGTGCAGGAAAAAATAAATATTTATCCAAAACAGCAAAACAAACACTATATATGTAGAAACTTTTTTTTTTTTCATTTCCTTAAATAATTCACAAGGTTTACATACAGAAGTGATCTCCAAATAGGTACATTTCCCGGTGCCAAGTTGCAACCTAGTGAAGCTACTGTTGAAAACTTCCTATAGACAGGGAAGTTATAAACATTATTAATCTGCTTAAGGCACATAAATTACTAGCTTAAGTGTGTTACACTTGCTATTACAGGTTATCACTGATTTTTGGTCTGGAAGCACCAGAGAATAAGAAGATTAGATGTTACAACAATGACACTGATATTACACAAGGAAGAAAAATGACGGCTTTTGATTCAGAAGGTAGAAGAAGAAAATGTTTATGATTAGAATCAGGATCACCCTCAACTTTGTGGTGCTGTGATGTTAAGATAGGCCACCTATTCTTCAAATCTTTAGAAGAGTGATAGGACTCGTTGCGGAGAGGTCAGTGTCGCCACACACTTGAACTGTCATTGTTAATAAAATTTTATGAAAACAGCATATATTTTGAAAAATATAACAATTATTGGCAGTTATATGTTGAAAAATCTAACTTTCATGTATTTGAAAATGTAATAGAGCTCATATTTAAAGGCTAAAATGGAACCTAAAAACCTGTCTTACATTCCTTTTTAAAGAGTTTCGGCTAACCATATTTTGAAGGTAGTTTTATCAGCTGTAATAGAATGAAATTAAGAGTATGCCAGATGGTACTAATATGTTACCTTCTGTTGTCTGTACTTTTCTCGTATAGCAGTTAGGAAGCAACCACTGGTGTTCAGCTGCAAATCTTCAAGTGCAAGTACTGTAGTTTTTAGTTCTTTTGTGCTGTAATTCGTATAGTGCTCTAGAGTTGGATTCTGCAAAATGTTTAGGTTCTTTCTTCAGAACTACTACAAAATGGGGGGAAAAAAAATAAAAGCTTAAATTGAACTAAAAAGGGGCAGCAAAGACTAACCCATGGGTGGTCTGACTGATTGAGAGTCCATCGAGCAAGAAATACAGCAGATGCTGCTACAAGGGAAGGTAGGAACTTTAGGAAGTCATATTCGATAAGGGTCAGTTCTGCTAAATAATTTGCCAGGAACTCCAGTTCAATACATGGAACCTATATCAGAGCAGAGTTAGAAAGTAGTTTCACTAATTTTATGACTTGTTGATTTTCTAAGTTATATTAGAAATGGTTTCCATTTAAAATACCTTGTAAGAAGCTTGTGCTGCTTGAATGAATCTCCTGAAAACCAATCATTGGATTTAG
The DNA here is from genome assembly GCF_041381405.1 of Jatropha curcas. Lineage (NCBI taxonomy): Eukaryota > Viridiplantae > Streptophyta > Magnoliopsida > Malpighiales > Euphorbiaceae > Jatropha > Jatropha curcas. Next base: position 26,653,702 of record NC_143158.1, read on the forward strand.
AAAGATAACTTCACTATCAGTTGGGACAATTTGCCAACAGCAAGAGATAATATTTTACCTCAGAAATGTTTTTGTGGTGGGAATAGAGATTTGAAAGTACAAGAAATTCAGAACTTGACTCTCCATTTTCAGTACCTGTCACAATATTGCATTAGGAATCTTATATATCAACACAATGCATCAAATTTCCTATTTGAAAAGGAATCTAGAATAGATTTTAGGTTTGTCAAAGTACTTTGATTTCTTCTAGATGTTATGGATTGCCTTGAAAGAGGACTTTCAAATATACAAGTTTGTCAAGACTCCTTGTATGCTTCACAAGTCAAATTTTTGCTTTATGGCAACGCCTTTGAAGACAATTTACTAAAGAAATTTTCTTTATATGAAAATTTTAACTAATTGTTTTTTGGGTCAGCTGCTAAAATGCTATGTTATGCTTGGTCTGTCAATAAATTCTCACTGTCATTCCATGACAGAATTTGTGTGGTTCGACAAAACTGACGGGAAGGCTAATGGGTGAAAAGTATCTGGCTGAGCTAACAAAAAGTATGATATAAAAATAGCAGACATTTGACAACTTGGACATCAAGCTGTCATGCAGACTAGAACTATACCTCTCTTCTGGTGTAAGTATTGTCAGTGATGAAGCAAAATTCTTCTACCCTTGGTGCACAAATTTCCTCGTACTTTCTGTAATCAAAATGGCAAAGGATCAAATAGGTTCTGTTAGTGGAATATAAAACTTTATGCAACATAAAATGCTTCCAACACATTACCCTTCACATTTCAAGAATGTGGATCCTCAAGATGTGCACATGTACAAAAATTGCAGAAACAAGTAGGAAGATGTAAACATATCTAATGCGCTATCATAGAGTGGCCTATACTGTAAAGCTAAAATTCATAACATATGGAATTATGCATCATATCATGCGAATGAGATCATGTTATCAATCATTATCCACCATCAATTTGCAATCATTACAGAAACTTTTTTTTATTGGTCCCATAATCCATCATTACAAACTCATAGATGAGCTAAATTTGAAACTCAAAGAAAAGCAGTATATCTCATCCCATGAAATTTAGAACCATCCATGAAACTTACGAGGCAATCAGCATGCAAGTAACACCAAGCAGTTGGAGCCTTTGTTTCTCAATATAATTTTCAGAGAGGAATCTATCAATGAGATTAACTGTAAGATAAAGTGTATCTGGGACAAGCCTATATTCTTCAGAAACCTGAAAGAAGACATAAGTGATCAGTCTTTAGTCCATTTGCATCTAAATCAATAAAAAAAATAATATTTAGTTAATGTCTTAAATGAGAAAAACTATGTGTTCTCCAATGTATTCTGGAAATGAAATAGTCAACCAGCCATCAGAATTAGATTTCTGTGTCCACAACCAAAACAAAATACGTAAACCTTCAATAACCATGCAAGCAGAAAATGTATTTTCGATCTTCTGGCTTAAATGATGTCCAAATTAGCAATAAAATTTCTGCTGTTCTCTTTGGAAGAGCCTACCCTTTTGACTGAATAAAACTAGTGGTTATCCTTCCATCAGACTGAGAAACTGATTACAAGTTTGAAAATAGTCAATACTGAAGGGATGGGTGAATGGAGCAAATTATCCAACAAACTTCTTTTGATTGCTGCAACAAAGTTGGCATTTGCACTTTTAACCAACAAGTGGATGAAAATGCACGCAATAGGTTAATAATAGCTCCTTGGCGAAGACAAATGAGTTTTCCCTTCTATTTGAAAGATAAAGATGCAATTTGTCTCAAACCATGCCCATTTCGAAGTATGTGCCTCAGATGGCATCTTAGAGATATTGCATACTAGAATAACCTCACCTCCACAAGCCAATCAATCAGAATTCCTCGCATGCTTGGAGTGATATCATGCTGCAATCTTTCCATGTAATCGATTGAAGGTCTCTGGTCAAGCTGTGGAAGTAGAGATGCATAAAGTTAGCATCAAATGTGTTGGGGGATAAACACTGAGTTTTTAGGCATCAGTTCTGTTTTTCCTAAGCACGCCCTACAAGTAAATTCCAAATCAACTAGTAATTTTATCACTCCTATCAAGGGGGAAAACTCAACATTGCGTTTAGTGCCAAACTCTGATAATAGATTTTACAAGAATCTGACTGTAGCAAATAATGCCAAGGTACAGATAGCAATGATGAAACTTTTACAAAGATGAAAACTAGAGCAACCAATTAAGCACCAACCTCTTTGACCCGACTATTACTATATATGTCAGAGGCATACAATCCACAAATCTGAGGATCTTTTAGATTTGAATCGATATCCACTATGCCCGAACCACTTGGGGACTCCATTTTCTCGCCAATGCTATTTTCTTCTGCATAAAACCAATTAAAACGGTGTCCTTTAGTTATATATTAAAAACAGAACAATGTTACTACGAAGTATCATTTAGCCAACTTGTAACTGTCTTTCCTAATACTTATACCAACACCAGTGAAACATCAACCACGTTAACCAGAAATTTAGCTCCCTTTATAAAAAATGGTCATGTTTCCCTCATAGGCTTAATAAATCAACATGCTGTCATTGATAGATTAATTCAACGTCATAATTATTTAGGTAATATTTTATAGGCAAATCATAAATGAACACAGACCTTTCTCTTGAGAACTTTGTTCTCCTGCAGGTTTTTTTGGAGCTAGCATCAAACCTGCTACAACACCTTCTCTTTGGCCATGACATATATGTTGCTTTCTTTCTGTCTCTGCAGGTGAAGTGATCTCTTGTGCTTCCACCATTCTTATTTTTGACAGATCTTCAGCTAACTTGGTTTTCACATCCTCTTCACCACCCGAAATTTCCATAGAGATGTTGGCAGCCACCTCTGTATTCTTCTTTACTGGACATTTTCTAGCCTGCTTGTTAGTCTGTGAAAAGCAATGTCAACAGTCAGTAACCTCAGATCATTATTAGCAAGTGTCCAATATCTGTAACCATAACAAGTAACTATTGGTAAGTGGTAACATTAGATAGGCGTCAATCTTCATGACAAATGCCATTGTAAAATACATGAGCTTGAAATGAGAGTTCAGAATTCAGAACATCAACCAGATAACTGCAGACCCTTACCTGAACTTTAGCTCCATTGTCGCAATTTGCATGTGAGTTTTCACGAATTAAGTTAGTCACATCTTTAAGCACTGCCCGTCTCTTATGCTGAAGACCAGAAATTGCAGTCGCACAAGCTTTGTTATCATCTGATGCTGTTCTTTTAGTATGGGCCCTAAGTGCACGCTTCTGGTCCTCTTTAAACGAAGGTCTTGAGGCAGGAAGTACTCCCACCGAAGTCTCCATCGCTTTTGCCCGTGCTCGAGTGATTCGGGTAGTCGGCTCTTCAACTTTGGCAGCAACGATATTTTCTTTATCCATATTTGCTTGCCTCCAGGAAGAGCAAAATATAATTTTAAACTGAATAACTCTTCATTGGACCTGCACTGTGGCAGTCCAAAGTCAGATTTAAGGGGAACAAAAAGCATAAATCCATGCTGGAATACAATGTCATTTGTCCTAATTTAAGCAAAGCATCCGTCTAAGGAACTTCTTATATATCTGAGAAAAATAGGCAACGTAAGGAAAAAATTAAGCAAATAGGTCAACTACGCAACTCCACTTTCACCAAGTGCCGTAAAATTATAGACCTAGATCATAAGCAACCATGTCTCTTGCACAGCAAATTGCCGAATTTTATGGAAGGCTAGGGGTTATAGTCGAGGTTGATTCGTCGTCTTTAATTTAACGTCTCTAACTCAAAACCGAAAATGAAACTTTGGTTTCATTCCGCTCCTTTGCTATGAAGTCAACCCTTCGTTCAAAACCTATGGTTTAATTACATAGAAATCCAGAAACTATGCAATATGTCTTCTTTGACCTTTTCTTCCTTCTAGTCACTAACCAGAAATCCAGAAAACGACAACTCCTTGAATATGCAGACTAGTTATTCATTTTGGGGTGAACTAATGACTGAAAATACTACTCTTTTAAAATCCATAATTCAATATTTCGTTTCAAATTTAACAAAATAATAACGCAACCATGAAATGTAACATAGAACTTTTATTTTAGCACACTCAACCTCCATAGAACCAGGCGAGGATTTTTTTTTTTTTTCTTTTTTCCCTAAATTAATCCACTTTTCCTGCAATGAAGCAAGCATACTGCAAAATTTAAGTTTTTTCAAGTAAGATCCTCGATTTATATAGACATTTTATCATTGATAAAATAAAAGAAAAAATCAGAACAGATGGAAAACCTAACATCTATCTTCGCATTAAATGGTCCAAACGCTTCAAAACTCAAAATTTAGAGCGCAAATGAACCTCAAAAGGAGAAAACAATGAGTGAATCTGCTTAGTCTTTATTGACTCGAGGCTCTTGATTTTTTGTTTTATGACGATATAACCATAAATTGACCCAAATTCCTACATAAACGAGCTAAAAACAAAGAGAATTTGAAAAATAGCAACAGAAAAACACAATGCGATATAAAAATCGACACAATTCCAAACCAACAACAAAAACAAAAGTTTCTCCAAGTAACGTCAAACAGAGAAACGCAAGAAATATGTGGAAAAAAGTCTCGGCCACAGATCTATGTAAACAGAAACTCTAAAACACATCAAAGTTTCAACAGAATCTGCGGCTCTGATCAATCCAACAGGAACAAGATATCACCTATTATCTATAAACACTCAAAGCTCAAAAGCCAAAACAAAAAAGAGATACAAAGAGAGGGAGAACTGAGCTTACTGTCTTCTTGGGAGCTCCGATAGCTTCAGTGACAGTCTAGAGAGCTCTACAGAAAAAGAAAGAAAGAGAAAGAGAGAGAGAGAGAGAGAGAGAGAGAGAGAGAGAGAGAGGAAGGGCTTTTAGTTGTTTTGAAAGAGACAGTGAGAGTGGCGTTGTGCGTTGATATAAGCGGAGCGGGACGGAGGCACAGTTTGAACTTCCAAAAATTTTGTTATTTCCAGGACCGGTTTTTGCTAGTTCCAGGAAAACGACACAATCTTTTGTATTAGGTAGGTGCCGTATAGTATTTAGTGGGCTCAAATTAACGGATTATGAAATTAATTAATTTTATGGCTTTTATTATATGTACTCTTCTTCTTTATTCTTGGTGAGGTAGGTTCAATGCATTAATATGAAAATAAATAAATTGTTTATATAAATTGGCAGAGGATGAATTTATATTTATTTAATTTCTATTTTGAACTAGAAAATTGTACAAATGTGAGACTACAAAAATTCAATTTATAGATTTTTATTTTATTTTATTTTATTTTATTTTTAATATAAACTTGGGACTCTATTCTATTGTGAGGTAAACAATCATAAATTTGACCATTGGTCAATTTAATAGTAAAAGATTCAGCAGCAATTTCAAGAATTATGCATTTAATTTTTTATTTATTGTATTTCTTAAAATTAGTAGTTGTTGTAACAACTCAAATTATTAATTTTAAAATCTTAATATTTGAAATGTAATGAATATTAATTGAACATGGAGAATAGAATATCTACACATTATATAGTAGTAATTTAGTATTTAATTTTCAACTTTAAAATTTTTTATAAGCATAATCATAAAGTATTTCTAGTTAGCAAATTCTAAGCAATTTTCAGTGGGCCATAATGACCTCCAACTAGTTCTAGTAGTTTAGGCATCATCTAATGAACACTAATAAGTAGTGTTTAATCACCTAATTAAATATTAATTAGGTTCTTAATTATTACTCCATGATTTGTTTAAAATCAAATGATTAGTAATTTTGCATATTCATGGTTATAATTGAATAAAGTGTATGATAGTGAGAAATGAGGATAAAATATTAATTTTAACCTATTTATTTGAAATTTTAATTTTGGTTCTCTAGGAATAACTATTGATATTGATTTTTTTATTTGCAAAATAAATTTAATTTTGTTAAAATTATTATATTCAGAAAAAATTTAAATTATACAAACACTAATTCAAGCCAATAGGCCCTATATATATCCGATCTAAATTAGATAACTTAAGTAAAAAAATCTGTGAAAACACCTATAAATCCCAAGCCAATATGCAACACTAACACCATAAACCAAATACCCAAGAATTAAAGGGCTTGTATAATGGATGATTGTATTTGAATGTTGAATGCCTTGAGGGCATTTTATATTATGTATTCTCTTCCTTAAAATGAAGGTAGATGTTTTAGTTTTAATGGAGATTTATCTGATTTATGGTAAAGCTGTAATAATGTCTAAAATAGGTGTATAATTTAGGAATTGTCTTTTTCTATTTGCGACAAATTATAATTATTTTGTTATCATGGGTAATTCTTTAACCGCTCTGAACCATCTGGAATCTCTCTGTCAAATTTGTCTCCAAATGCCTACGAGTTATATAATTTAATATACACATCTCTCTCCCTTTTTCATTCTTTATCATGCCTTTATTGTTTATAAATGTATATATACTTATATGTTAATATCATTATTAGCTTGAATTAGAATTTAGAACCATAAAGTACATATAATGTTATGCATTTGATTATAGTATTTCATGTTATGATTACAAAACATCCCTATAGTGCCAATCTCTTAAAGAGGTAAAACAGTAGATGTTTGGTTTGAACTTTGCAATGCTCATTCATTAAAGAAATATAGTAGCGCATTTATTTTGGATGGAAAATGTCACGGGTTAAAATCTTGTCATCTCTATCTATTACTTCGTCTCTGGGCAATAATAAAGAATCGATTGAGATCAATTCAAATTAAGCGGATTAAACTAAGAGAAATATTTGAATTTAAGAGAGCAAAAGAAAGGGTTGAATCCTTATTTAAATATCGATATGGATATGTGAATGGTGGTACTTCTATCTTGTGTGGGTTATGATTGTCATTGGCTTGATTGAACTACTGTCTGATTTTCAGTAAAGCTCTATTGGTGTTTAATGTGAATTATATAATTTAATATAGTATGTCTTTCTGTTTTTCATTTCTTCATTATGCATTTATCGTTTCTATATACATTTATATGTTAATTTCATCATTAGCATGAACTAGAACTTGAGAGCATAGTATACACATGATGATGATGTTGGGCATTTGATTATGACATTGTATTTTATTGTAAAACATCCTTATAATGCCCATCTCTCAAAGAGGTAATATGTGCATGTTTTGTTTGAACCTTACAATGCCCTTTCATTCAAGAAATGGATTGGACTAATGGAAAGAAAAGGTTGAATCCTCATTTGAATATGCATATGTATATGTGTGGATAAGTGGTCCTATTGATTACCTCAATCTTGTGTGCGTTATGTTTGTAATTAAGTAGTTTATTGGTGTCATTTGTTTGAACCAATGTATGAACATATTTGGCTTAATGCATAATTTACCTCAGAAGCTCACGTGATCTGCTTTGTGATACTCTCAAGTTTACGATGACCTATCATGACTTTACCTTTTCACAATTCAGTAATAACTATGTTTTTCGTCCAAATGAAATAATTTTATAAAAGTTCAATCATGACCCTACAATTTTACATTTGATTTTGTTAAAGTGCATAATTATTAATAAAATTTAAAAGTGTAAGTCATGATAGGTTTTCACAAAACATATACTTGCACCCGGACAAATCGTATAAACTTTAGAAGAAAATTTATACACTCGGCGGAGTATATTTAAATCTCAAAATCTCAAATACATGTTGGCTTGAATATTTGCATAAATGTTATGTCATTGATATTATCATAATTTTATAATCTCATCTTTATGTAAGATTACTGGATTTCCATATAAAATTAAGACCATGAATCCAGCCATAATTATCCTTTAACTTTACCATAAATATTTAAAATTTTCATTATTATTAAGAAAATAAAGATATATATATTTGAATTCTGATTTTTTTTTGTACATATACTATACTATGATAGAATAATATCACATATTTAGATTTAAGTTAAAAAAAAAAAAAGCAAGTCATTTAAGTTTAAATTAGAAAATTTAAAAAAATATATATATTAAAAATATCATTTATAGCCTTACTCTTATTCTTTAAAATTAACTAGACCGACCCTAATATTAATTTTTGTTCACACTCTATAGTATTATCTACCTTTACGAAGACAACAATAAATGGAAAACTATTCAAAATACAAGGAAAGAAAGTGCGTTCACAAGATTACTATGCTAATTTTTGTTATATATACTTGATTGATTATCAGGATCAAACCCGAGAGCTCTCTCCACATTTCCAACCTATTTTGCCAGCTAAGCCACAGTTCGTAAGTATATATTGATTTTTTTTAATGGATACATGCAGTAGAAAATCTGCCTAGTTGTCAATCCATGACTAAAAATGGGATTTAGTCATTAATTATTATTAACAATAGATTTGAATGATTTATCATCAAGCGGGAAATTCGGTATGGAAATGATTAAAATATACATGGCAACATCATTACTCAATGTTAAATCATATACTATTAATTAATCAAATTTAACTACTAAATTACACAAAGTTTAATCCAAATAATTTAATTAAGAAGTCAGACAGTCGGTCAATTTTTTTTTTTTTTTTTAACTTCAAAAAATTCTCTTACTTACTGTCGTGTTGACTTTTACTCAATGATTCATAATTTTAGTGTATTTCCCATTTTGAAAAGAAAAGGGCTCTCAAATTTTGAAAACAGCTCATCAAATTCACAACTCATGAAAAAAGAATTACCACATGCATAAAGGAGCTGAATGGGGAAGACAAGCAATAATAGATGGATCTAATAAATACTACATGGAATCATGTAATTTCAAATTGGAATTGTTTTATTTTATTTTTTACTCATGAAAAGTCAATACGATTGTCTACTTTTGGTTGTACGAGATCAAAGAGTAATTCTATTTCTTTATAATTTTTTTTATTAAATTAGTAAAACATTTCCATCATTTTCTTTAAAAGGAATAAAAAAATCAATCGAATTAGGTACAAATGATTTGGCAAATATATTTTGGTATGTTTTAATATCGTTAATATTCTTGAGATTTTTTTTTTTTTTTTCATTTGAACCCTCCCACATTTATTTTCCTTATTTTATTTGAAAATCTTTATTTTTTTTCAATTATATGATTTTTTTTGTACATCATTGTCAGTTTAAGTTCAACCGATTAATTTTTATAAAATTGACTTGAACCAAATAATGATTTTGATTCAAATTATAAAACCAAAAATTTATTAAACACACTGACTGAATCGATTTGAAATGAGTTTGTTCAAATTTCAATTCAATTCAATCAGTGGTTTTTACACACTCTTATTGATAGCTAATTTTTAATTTTAAAAAAAAGAAATATTGCAACCGTAATTATAATGGAATTTTTATTTGAAAAAGAAAATACATATTGAATTGAACTTCATGTCTAGGTTTAGCAAATTTAGGAAACATCGCTCACATAAGTCCACGCCTGGACCATTCTGCAGCGCCTAAAAGGTAGACCCCACAGTTTTAAGTTAGCACACGCAATAACACAAAAGTGGGGGAGTGGGCCCAAAACCTTTTTAACTGCATGAAGGCTCTTGTTGGCCCAAGAGGAGCCTATTTGTGGCCCAACGTACTTGGTATTAAAGACAACAGAAATGGCAACATTTAGAAGACTATAATCCAATTTTTTTTTTTTAAAAAAAAAAGGAAAAAAAATTAAAAAGGGTCCCAAAAATCTGAATTAAAGAAATGGGCCCATCTAATCAAACAATAATCCATTTCAAATGATAAAAAAAAAAATATTGACTTAAAGAAGGAATTACTTTATTATGTTTTTTTATAAAAGAAGAATAAGATTAAGGTTTTATAAAGCCAAGGTCCCCAGAAAATGGTGATGGTCCCCTTTCTTGGCTCCTCTCTTATCACCTTCTACACCTAATTTATCTTCTTGCAATTATTCATAAGGAAGCTAGAACAACATGGAATAAATTAAAGTTGGACAGGCCTAAAAAAATAGAGAAATAATAATAATAATTAAAAAAAGAATTATGATTAAAAGAATGCTGGGAGCATAGGATGAATACAAACTTTATGGGCAATTATTAATATTTTCTTTTCTAAATTTTTCTTTGTTTTTTGAGTAAAAAGAATTTTACGCATTAAATAATTTGATTTGGTTTGAAATTTTTTTAAATCACATCAAACGGTATGGTGCTCAACCCTAATTCCAAAATTTGAACTTGTGTGAGGGTTCAAAAAATTTTAAGTGTGTTCAAATTTCCAATGTGCCAAAAGACAAGAAAACAAAAGATCCTAAATGAGATGCACAAAAATGGAAGAAAGCTAAAGAAACAAGGGAAGGGAATATATGGAAAATGCCCTTTTGCTTTCCTGTGAAGCCCTTTTATGGCCAAACCTTTTGCAAGTCCTAGTCTCATTGATTACTATTCAAATCTTCAAATTCTAAAAAGGAAGAAAGGTATTGCTGGCAACCTTTTTGTGTCAGGCTGTGACTTAAATTCATCACAGTCCAACCAATTTATTCCATGTCTACATTTTTTCTGGGTTACTAATACCAATGTAAAAGTTAAAACTTAGTTGTAGTCCTTTTTGAATTGTATCAAAGACAGCATTGGCAGAGCCAACCCTTTCAAAAAAAAAAAAAAAGCATTGGCAGAGCCAAGCCCTTAGGTCACAAACAGAAGTAGAGATTATTTGTAAATGAATTTTTGTTTTAATTATTGATATATAATTTTCTATATTCATATTTATTAAATTATTTCAATTGTATCAGAGATAACTAGACTCATTTATACCCTTAATTAGCAACTTTTAGTCGGACTTTTGGCAAGTCTATTTATCTTATTATGTTTTCACCAAATCGTGCCTGTGGTTTAAAATAAAAAATATGTACACGTGTGCAGGATGAAAATTATCACAGGAAACTTTTCTGTCTTCCACCGAAATAATTTTTTCTTTTAGTTCTGATAAAAGAAAAAAAATTGAAAAATTTTCGCTGTATTCATATAAATAAAAGGTTAAATTGATAAAAAAAAACCGATAGATAAATATAATAATCAGAATTTCAAATAATATACATTTGCAAACTAAGTTCTTCATCTCTTCCACTGGGGCAACCTCTGAACTACAACCTGTGACAATCAAATAAGAGCAATATACATTCAATCTGTTGAATCCAAAACCTTCTGAATTATTGTATCAATCAATGCTTTGGCTGTTAATTTTTTTTTGTTTAGTAATGCATCTCGAAAAATGGATAAAAAAGCTATGAAGCACCGACATTGTAACAAAAGATTTTATTTATATACGTATCATGTATTATTATTTATATACCTTGCCAGAATTTTCTTTATTTCCAACAATAGTTTGACAAGCAAGCCTCCAAGATTCAGGTTTCTGCACCATTAAATCATCAGATAAACATATATCCAAATGGTGAATACTGCAATATATTCCCACAAAATGGAAACTCAACATGAAAGATAATAATAACTCATTTGTATTATGCAGATTCAGACAACATAAGTTTAATCAAAGATTGAAAGAAAAGAAAATTCTTTAAAGTTCATAATATGATCAAATGTGAAAGAGATAAGCACCTTCTTCAAATAACGGAGTTCGGTATTTGTTCTCTCATTCAACAGATCTTTCCCATCAAGAATCTGCATAAGGACAAGTTAAAGCTGCAAATGCAATGGTACTCGTAATATGAAAACATTAAACATTAAACATTGTCCATGTTAAGAGTTTTTGGTCTGATTTCATCCTAACATTGAATCAATATATGTTCTATCATAATGAATATCAAAAGCTTACCTCCACAATGCAAGTTCCACAGCTTCCACCGCCCCCACAGTTCATTACTTTCCCCTGTGGCAATTTCCAGTATAAGTTTCATATTCAATTTATTACAACAAAAGAGAGCAACTATGTGCAGTTTTTCATTTTTTGAAACCAGCAATGTGCAAAGCGTTATGATTAACTATTAAGGGTTAATTTGTCAGAGGTTCCATCTGTGAAAAAATATTCATGAAGTGAGACGCTCATGAAATCGTATTAGTTTCGTATCCAAAAGAATGTGAGAATACTCGTATAAATAAAAGAAAAATATTACAATTTAAATAAAAGAAAAATATATAAAATGATAAATTATGATAATTGTTGGTGATTGACGGTGACTGGTGATCAATAGTGATATTTTCCGATTCGATAATTAATAAACATGTATTTATAACTTTATGATAAGTCTGTCATTATTCGAAAAATATTTTTTTTACTTGAAAATGAAAAGTCATTTTCCTTGAAAAATGACTGATTTAATTTTCTTAAGTAATATAGACATGGGAAATCTAAAAAAATATTTTTCAATTATTTTCTCAAAACAAAAGTTTTGCACATTCTAAAATTCTCAATTAGGGTATATCACGACATAAGTGTATATATAATCTGATAATAGATTTACGTTCGAATCCTTGGCGACCATACTCCAACCAACAAAAAAAGCAATCCCTACTGCCGGCCCTAAACGACCTCCTCCTTAGATAAGATTGTAAGTCGTTTCACGAGGATATAACATTATATACCCGTTTTGTTGTTCGCTGTCGTTTGACTAAGCTACGCTTGCTACTCTCTGAAACGACAGATCCTCTTTTAAAAGCGAAAAGCAAAATAATTAATTAAAAAAAACTTACATACGGGGCGTAAAGTTCGATCTTGTTATCCAACATGATGTTCCTCAGTAGCTTCTCTCCACTTATCGCTTTAGCTCTCTCCACCGGGTACCTCCCATCACCGTCTGCCTTCGGCTGCCACCGCCGCGGTCACAAGTCCGCAGACAATGTATCATTGTGTCTTAGACTATAGTTGTAATAATAGCAATACAATACATAGGAAACAGAGAAATATTTGAACTTACCCCGATGAATTCAAGCTCAATTTCGGGATTTTCCGGCACCGGAGGTGAATATTCCGGTGAGCTTGCAGAGACAGAGAGTGTGGCGAAGGGTTTCTTTTTCAGAGTAATTGAACTTCGAAATGTGTTTCCATTGCCGGAAGAGAGTTCCGACAGCCGTATCGACACGGGGGCGAAATTAATGGCTGCCATTATTTCTTTCGCTTGATCACTCGTAGCTTTCGAGTCTTTGACTTCTCTTCTTCTGTCTTCTCCTTTCTCGAAACTTAACTCTCAACCAAGGGGTAATTTTGTAATTCGATTATATGATCTTGTGCTCTATATTGCGCCACCTTAAACTTCCATATGTGCTTGGAAATGAAGCGACTAAATTGGTTTCTCTCTATAGCCAATACTGGAAAGCGAACGACTTGCCGTTTCTTCTCTTTCTCTTCATCCTCAGCAGACCAGTCATGGCTATCTGCACAGCGAAGCCCTTATAGAAAGTATCCCCCACCTCCTCGCCGCCGCTCCGACTGGGTCCCACCTCTACCACCTCCACAACAACTACTAACCTCTCCAACTTCGGGCTCGAACGCTAAACCTAACTATTCGCTTGATGACTTCTCTACTCTCTGTAACCTCCTCAGGGACCCGAACCTCAGGCCCGGACCGTCCCTAGAAGCTGCTTTGGATCAGACTGGAATCCAACCGGAGCTAAGTCTGTTACATACGCTATTTGATAATTTTGATTGTTCTTCTAATTTGCTATATGCTCTGTTTGCTTGGGCTGAGAAGAAGCCTGGATTTCAATCCTCAGCGAGGCTCTTCAATTCAGTGGTAAATGTGCTTGGTAAAGCGAGGAAATTTGATTCCGCGTGGTGTCTGATTCTTGATCGGATTGATGGAGATAAGGGACCGGATTTGGTTTCCAGTGATACCTTTGCGACTCTGATCAGAAGGTACACTCGCGCAGGTAATTTCATTCATGCTTTATTTTTCAATTAATTTGAATTTGCATGCTTAATTGAACAACAATGAGCGAGTGAATGTTCATTTTTGTACACACGTTTAAACATGCATTTTATATCCTCTCAGGATGGCATTTTGTCCATGATTGAACTTATTTAATGGATTCTGCATCTGTTTTGAGATGCTTGATTTATGCATGTTATGTTGATCAGAAATGAATTTCTATGACTTCCATTTTGTGGCTGGTTTTATTATGCAATTAGTTTCTATATTTTGCTGTTTGTTTGAGGTTGTTAAATGGTAATTGCAGGAATGTCCCAACCTGCAATTAGGACATTTGAGTATGCAACAAGCAGGTTAAACTTTATAGGTAACTCTCATGCTGGAACAAGTTTGTTGGAAATTTTGTTGGATTCCCTTTGTAAAGAAGGGCAGGTTAGGGTGGCTAAAGAATATGTTGATAGAAAAAAGCAATTGGACCCTTGTTGGGTGCCATCGGTTCGAATGTATAATATAATATTAAATGGATGGTTTCGTTCAAGAAAACTGAAACATGCAGAGAGGCTTTGGTTGGAAATGAGAAAGGGGAATGTGAAACCAAGTGTTGTAACATATGGTACCCTCATAGAAGGCTATTGCAGAATGCGTCGTGTTGAAAGAGCAATTGATTTGCTTCAGGAAATGCGAATGGAAGGAATTGAACCAAATGCAATAGTTTATAATCCAATTATCGATGCATTGGCAGAAGCAGGTAGGTTTAAGGAGTTATCAGGGATGATGGAATATTTTTTGCAGTCCGAATCAGGCCCCACTATTTCCACTTACAATTCTCTGGTAAAAGGCTATTGTAAGGCAGGAGATCTTGAAGGTGCTAGTAAGATCCTTAAAATGATGATTAGTCGTTGTTTTGTCCCAACCCCTACAACCTACAATTATTTCTTTAGGCATTTTTCGAAATTTGGTAAGATTGAGGAGGGAATGAACCTTTATACAAAGATGATTGAATCAGGATATACTCCAGATCGGCTCACGTATCATCTTTTGTTGAAGATGTTGTGTGAGCAGGAGAGATTGGACCTCGCTGTTCAGATTAGCAGGGAAATGAGAGCAAGGGGATGTGACATGGACTTAGCCACTAGCACCATGTTGATTCATTTGCTTTGTAGAACGCATAGATTTGAAGAGGCTTTTATGGAATTTGAGGACATGTTACGGAGGGGAATAGTTCCTCAATATCTGACTTTCCATAGACTGGAGGATGAGTTAAGGAAACAAGGAATGGCTAAGATGGCAAGGAAACTAAGGGATATGATGTCTTCTATCCCTCATTCAACGAGCTTGCCCAATACATATAGTGTAGAAGGAGATGCATCACGACGTGCAAGAAGAACACATATATTGCAGAAAGCAGAAGCAATGTCTGCAATACTGAAAACCTGTAATGATCCAAGAGAGATTGTTAAGCATAGAGGTTCACATCAAAATCCTGTATCAAGTGCAAATCGTTTGATGGAGGATATAAAAAAAAGAGTCAATAAGACATGAAGTGCAAGTTGTAAAGGAATAGAAAAACTCATTGAAGGATGGAAAGTCAAGACGTTTAATGGCAAGATTTTTTTATTATGCATTTATTAGAAATGAAATTACAAGACATGAGCTTTTATTCCTTAAATTGCACCGTCCTCTCACTCTTTAAGCCATCATGGTCATTCTTTCTGGTCCTCCACTGGAAACTGCCTATCTAATAGCTTCTTTATGAAGCCATTTGTTGATTGCTAAGTCCTTCCACTAAATCAGCAATTGCACCATCACAGGTTTGCTCTCTCACTCTCTCTCTCTGTCCATTTATATTGTGTGCTATGATTTTTATTATAGTTTGTAAGTTTCTGATGTTGAGTTGGATGGAATTTTTTTTACTTGTCGGTTTTGCTATATGCTTAGTAATCCTTTAGCCACTTTGCTGAATCATTGGCTCAGCGAAAAACCTTCTATAATAAGACAGGCCATGAAACAAAGTGTTCTTCTTTTAAATTTCTTCACGTCAAACTGGAAGTTTTGATTTCCATCATGATATGGGAAATGATGCCAGTCAAATCTAGAATGCTTAGTACTGATGTTGTTGAACATTATTTACCATGAGTTTTTTTTCTATTTTCTCTGTTTTTTGCGGATACATAATTTATTCCTTTGTGAAAGATCCACAACGTCTAATGAACTGGCAGCACATGTAGCTTTCTTTTATGCACATGCCTCAGTTAAATCATCCAACACTAAATAGGGGTGAGCATTTCGTTCGGAGTATTCAGTTTGGTTTTTTTTAAATCGGTTTCAAAAAAATAAATTACCTAAATTTGGTTTTTGGTTTGGTTTTCGTTACCAAAAACCAACTATATCAAAATGAACAAAGAATAAAACACTGCAATTATTGAGTATTATGACTCTGATTCTCTGAAGGCCAAAGCATAAAATTCCCTAATTCATTCTTCATCCTTTATTGAGCAGCTTCTCTCGACTCTCATCGCCAATTCACCATCTTCTTCCTTCAGTCTTCGACAATTTAACAGTTCTCGGATTCTAAACCATCTCAGCGCTCATTGCCTGCCGCTTACCACTCCTCCATTCCCTTTTCATTCTCTTTTCAGTAATGTTGCACTCGCACAGAATTGTCACTAGAGCTCCTAATCGAAGAAGTTAAGTGCTAACATATATTGCTGTATTTATTTTTATATTCAGTATTTTTTATATTCAATTTCTTTACAGCTCAGCATTTTACTTTACTCTTTTAGACTAGGTATATAAACTTTATGTGTAATCAGTTTTAGTCACATTGAATGAATACAGAGAAACCCATTCTTGTCTTACTCTCTGTAAATTTCAGTCACATTGTTTGTTTTCTTTATTTTTGTTTAGGGTTCCTTTGAACCGAATAGAAATCCGTACTGGTTTTGGGCAGGTTTCTCTGTTAGTGTAAAGTAGAGATAATTGCATGAAACGGCAGTGATATTGATTAAATTTCTGATTCAAACACAGTTTCCTTATTTTTGTTTTCTTTTACCCTTCTTGAGTTTCTGTATTTTGCTGTTAAAGTTTTTTGGTTCTTTCAATCCATGCATAAAGCTTGACTGGAATTTCGGACCTGCAAACTATCTTCCGTACCCTTTTATTAAGTGTGTAATGATTGTGTAAACTTGTCTTTGCCACGAACCAGCACAGAAGTTTTCTGCATCAATATTAACAAAATGACGAGTAAATTTAGCCTACAGAGTTGAATGTGTTTTCGAATGTGCGCGAAAGAGGGAGGGTTCAGGTGGAGGAAGATGACTTTATAAGCTCATCATGATGAGTGTTGTTATTGAGCAAGTTTTCCGTAAATATTTTTCCCTTGTTTGCATCTTGATGCTAATTCTCCTGCAATAATTAATGTTTCTATCATATAGCCTCTAATATTACTTATGAATCTCAATCCTGTGGTTCATAATCATGCCAAGTTGATCTTGTTAACGATGGAGGACATGCACATTTTATCAGGTTTTTTCTCCATAGTAAGGAAGCATATCCGCTTTCCAAGAGCACAATTTTCTTCGCCTCTCGCGTGTTACAGGTACTGCACGTAACACTAGAAAATCCTCTTCCTCTTCTTCTTCTTCTTCCTCTTCTTCCTCTTCTTCTTCATGGACCTTGGTATCGCTAAAGGCAAATGGTTTAGAAATGAGTGGTGATTGATATGATCAAAGGCTGGAGTTCACTGAAAATGAAGTGCAACGTGTCTTTCTTTTTTAACATCGCGAGAAGGGGCATATTGTTTACGAAATTAGTAAGTTGAACGGCATGATAAGTCGTTAAGCCAAAAAGAAAGATTGCACAATATCACTGGGCTTCATTTTAAAATAATTAAAAAAGTGGGCTGAGGTTTGTGAACTAACCAAATTCTGATCTAATATAAAGAATGAATGGCTGGCTGGCATTTTAAAATCTGGCAAAATGAGAAATTGAACAGCTGTTGAATGAGTAGTAGAACTACAACTATAGATGATAGAAACCATCAAGTTGAATATTATGTAAAAATAGATAATAACAGTATGTCTATACTAGTGGGGAGAGAATCAGGTATAATGATAGGGTTGCTAAAATTTAAAAAATGAATGGTCCACATAGGAATATTTGAAGTGTGTAAGAAACACCAAACGCTTATGCTGTTTGATTTGTTCCCCCCCAATTCTATGATGTGACCGCTTATTATTGGTGGGGTCTTCTTATTTGGCTAATCACTTGTCACTCCATCTAAGGAGATATTTTAAAGTTTAAATTATTTTTTTTAATGAATAAATTTATTTTTATACTTTATTAACATAAATTGTGTGACACCCTAAATTATATAAGATAAGTGTTGTACCTATGAAATTTCTGGTAACATTTTATATCTCTATATGCAAAAGATGTGTGATTACTCTATGAGTGGATTTTATATATTTAACCTCATTATATTATATTCGATTATGAGTGGATTATGACGTGTGATTATTCTATGATTACTCTATGACGTGTGAATACTGTAAAAAATAGTGTTTAATCAAAATGTTAAAAGTTACAGTGGAACACAATTGTAAAAGTAAAAGACCAAAGAATGACATTAGAACTATTACTAGCCTTCTATTATGATTTATGAAAAAATTTGTTTATAGAAAAAAAAAATGAGAGTTTTTATTTAAAATATGATCTAATTGATTTTTTTATATTCTACAAATATATAAGAAATATAAAGTTAATTAAAGAATTGATGAAAGTTACTTAAAAATCCTAGTACATAAATTTCAAAATATATTTTCATCAATTATTTTTATAGCCTTTTGAACTTTGCGAGCTACTTACTATAATAATATACATTCATATTTAAATAATAAATATATCTCTTATTAAAATAAAATATGAAAATGTATAATTAAAGATTGAGACACTTAACACATAAATAGAGACCGAGACACTTCAGCCAAAGCATTAAATATAGAAATTAAAGAAGTTAGTTTAGGAGGCAGCGAACAAGATATTTAATTTTGTTTTTTTCAATTGAAAAATATATTTAATATTGTACTATATGAAAATAAATAAATATAAGCAATATACATTTCTGCTAAAAATTTCTAAACATATATATATATATATATATATATATATATATAGTCATATCAAAGAGAGGTTTCCAATTCTATATAGAGCTCAATTTTTTAAGTTGGTTTTATTCTATTTTTGTTATTTTTTTTTTCTAATATTAATTTTAAATATTACATAATAAATTTTATAGTAATTTTATTTTTTGTTATTATGTAATTATATTATGTAATTTTTTTATTGTTTTGTTGTAAACTCAAAATTGTGTTAAATGACCTTTCAATTTTCTATAGTAATTTGAATTTGAATTTTAGTATTATTATATAATTACCATGCATAAGAAACTCCTTTGAGTATTATTTTTCTTTTTTTTGGTTATTTTTATACTTTTCCATTTCTCTAATATTGATTTTAAGTGTTATGTATTAAATTTTGAAGTTTTGGATCTTAATATTCTTAGTTATTTTGTAATTAATTTTGTAGTTTTTTTATTTTTTGAGGGTAGATTTGCAATTTTAAGTGACTTTTTTTTTATTTCTCTATCATTAATTTTAGTCATATAATCTATTTATCTATATAATCCGGAAGAAAAAAAAAATCTAAAAAGCTTACTTGTCACTCTATTTGTTAAGCATTCTATTTTTTTTCTGTTTTTAGAAATTTTTGTATTTTTTTCTGAATTTTTAATTAATTAATAATAAGTAATAAAGATAACTTTTAAAATTTTAAATTATATAGGACATTGTAACTAAAATACTAAAACACCGTTGTATCCTATTTTTATATTTTTCTTATTTTTACTCTTTGTAGATTTTAATTCAAGTTAAATTTTTTAATTTGTTTATCTCTAAATTTTAGAATTTTCAAAACAATTGAAGCGATAAAATATGTGTGTATAAATAGCATGAAATGGATAGATATTTGAAAATTTTAGAATTTTCACAAGTATTTGAAAATTCTGAAATAAATATTACGGAATATCAAAAATTCATAAAATAGAAATTTGAAAGTGGCTTGAGTTCACTTTAGCAACCAATTGCAGAGTTATCGCAGATGAGTCGAGGCTGAACTTGCACCACCACTAATTCCATGCCGCTTATTCTACTGCTTGTGATAATGAGTTTTGACTTTAATGGTTTTCTTTTTCTTTTTTTTTTTTTTAAATTTTTGATTGTTATGATATAGAATTAGATGCTGACGTCGTTGATTTAAGTTTTGAAGCCAACATTTTTAACACTGTTGTTGTCTATAAATATAATATAAAAAGGATTTCGAGACCCACCAAAGCATAAAAGTCAGTATCTTTTAAAAAATAGATTTTTATTCGAAGAGTGCATAACCGCATGGATAAGCTCATACTAACCCGTCAATTTGAGATCCAATTCAGGATTTTTCTTGAAAGGTATCGGGAAGGAATAATTGGAATATAGAAATCTAAGGATTTCGGAGACCCACCAAAGCATGAAAGTCAGGATCTTTCAGAAAATAGATTCTTATTCGAAGAGTGCATAACCGCATGGATAAGCTCATACTAACCCGTCAATTTGGGATCTAATTTAGGGTTTTTCTTGGAAGGTGTCGGGAAGGAATAATTGGAATATAGAAATATAATATAGAGTATAGAGAATTTTGTAAGTTTTTTTATTTTTTTTCCCTTGATCCTGAATGTACTTTCTATAAATTAAGCAAAAAGGTGATTATTAATCAATTGAATTAATTAATATTTTGGATCATGAGTTCACTTGCCTTTCTCCGCCGCATCGCCAACGGAAAGATCTTCGCTCTTGGGAAACAGAATAATAAGTGCATAGCTAAAAATATTTTTATGTTGATAGATCGCCATGGAACCAGATAATAAAAATGAAAAGATAGCCTAAGCATGGTTCAATGATGCATGATAATGGGGTTATAGATAATTTAATAAAGAATTTAGAGATTATTAATAGATTTAAAGAAAGTTAGTTGATGTAGCTAATATGGTTTATTTAAAAGCTGGGATACATCCAACTGTAACTTAATAAAATTTTATTGATTATATTATATTAATGCAGCTTTTTATTAATCGGTGTAAGTGATAGTTTGTCAAAGTATGTAATTTTTTATTGACTGTGTATTTGTGTTAATATTTATTTTCATCGATGATAATGAAGTTGGGATTTACCATTCAAATGTTTTGTTTATGATTTATTAAGTATTTTGAATCTATTTTTTTGTAAATATGATATCTTTACATGTTGTGATTTTTTTCACTTTTTTTTTAATTAAACAAAGTCGTCATTGTTATTTAAACTAAAGACTAAGTCGATAGCATAACGTTTCTTAGTTAAATTTTAATTTTATTTGCAATTGCAAAAAGATTAGGATCCCATAAAAAAGTTCATATAATCAATAGCCTAAATAATAATAGTTGCCTAAAATTGAAAAAATAACATAATTTATAATTTCTTTTTAAATTCAGTCTAACAAAAATTATTTAGGCTAAAACTTATTTAAACATTATTCTAAGAATATACCAAAAATTATTCTAAAAAAAAAAAGCTGATTTGGTATATTCTTCTTTAAACATTTCCTTTTTTCTTTTTTTTTTTTGAAATTTTTTACATTTTTTAATATAATATATATATATATATATATATATATATATATATATTTGAATAACTAAAACTTTTTAAAACTTTTTGATTGCTGAATTTAAAATTTTAAAAATGTTAATTTTTTTATCGGTGTCTATATTATTATTATGTATATATAATCTAAAAGTTTGAATAATTAAAACTTTAAAAGTTTTTGAATTGTCGAATTTAAAAATTTTAAACTTTTAAAGCTTTTTTTTTAATCTATATCTATATACATATATCTATACATCTATGTGTACCTCTCAATTTGAATGATCTTCTTCACAATTTTTTTTTTTTTTTTATGTATTGGATTATTTTGCTTTCAATTTTTTAGATTTTGATTCTGCTCTCAATTCTTTATTTATTTATTTACTTACTTTGATATATTATTATTATTATTATTATTCATATTTTTAATTGCAAAAGGACGATAAAAACAACTTCAATCCCGCCTCTTCTTTTTCACCTGAGGTAATGCAATGTCAAAGTAATATCAATTCTTTAGTCTTACAATTTTTTCTTTCTCTTTTTCAATTTTTTTTAACTTTTTCCAAAAGAAATAAAGAATTATATAATATGACAAAAAATTTCTGCTTCTCATTATATTTGACATAATACCTGTACAGGAAAAGATTAAGATAGAGGCAAAAAAGCAAAGAAAGATGAGATAAATAAGACTGATATTAATCAAAACTCATTATTTCCATAACTTATTATATATATATATATATGTATATCTTTAGAAAAATAATTTTTTTATTTTTGATCATTGTACAATCAATTATGTAATATTGAATATTTGTTGTAGTAATTTTTTCAATTAGTTGTGTAGTTATTATTATTATTTTGTAGTTTATTTTGTTTACTAGGATAGCATATTAGAGAAATCTTTTACTATTCAAGTGAGTAAACATTTACACAATTGATTTAATTAAGGAAAAAAATCATTAAATTCGATAAATACATTTAAAATAATAAAGAGAATTTACAAGATAACATCTAATAAATTAAAAATAAATTTAACATTTATATTTAAAATGATATTTATCATTTAAATTCAAATTTTATACATAATAATTAGATTTTAAAATTAATATTCATTTATAATAATGATCTATACCTATATTTCAATTTTGAATTTTGAATTTTTTTTCCCTTTTTATAAGATCACTTAAGATACCTAAATAAAACTTACATTATTGGCTTATATATTATTCACATAATTTTATAAATTAATTTGGAATGTTATATTTGCATCAGTAGCAAATTATAATTGGATAAAATATATTGAGTTTCTGAGAATTAAACAGTAATTAACACTTATCTTTTTACTTTTGTAAAATAATTGTGATGTATAAATAAAAATTAAAAAAATTTGAAACTTTAAACGAGCTTAGTTTAAATTTATTTTTATTATTCATTTAGTATAGAGTTATAAATAAAAGTATTTTCAAAACAAAGGGCGATATACAATAAATAGAACAATTCACACAACGCTCAGGGCTTCACCTAGTTATTATTTAATACAAAATGCATGCAAATATAGATTGTGTTTTGTATGTGAATTTAAGAATAGTTCACTTTGACATGCTAACAAACGGGTTAATTGGGCTTTAATTTTAGTTATTATATAATTTTTTTTAGAAAAAATTATGTAATTCCTTTTTTGAAGGTAGAAAAAATTATGTAATTAGTTTTATAGTCATTTGTTATTATTATATGAATTTACAATTTTAGGGAACCTTTGTATATGAGCAATATATTATAGAGTTGTTTAAATAATAAGCTTTAATAATAAAATTAGTAATGTAACCGCGTGATGCACGATCGTATAATCCTCTATTTTTTAAATTAAATTGAATGTAATTTTTAAGAAGATTATTGTAATTTATATTTGTGTTGCTTTAATTTACATAATTTGCTTATATATTTTTGATTAAATGATGAAAGGTAAAATTAAATGATTTTTTTTTTTTGAAATTCTTTCATAATGAACTGAAATATTAATTAGCAAAATTAATTATTATAAGTAAATTATTGTAATTCAACTGATATATTTAGTTAATTATTCAATTTTTTTTCTTTGAAATTCTCATATAATCATATTAAATGAGGTATAAGTATATTTCTTTTAATGAAATATATTTTAGTGAATTGGAATTAATATTTTAATTCTATTTGTTAATGTAACTATATTATTTAATTAATTTTTATAATTATGACTCTGTTATAAATCCATTATTTTTTTATAAAAAACTATTTAATAAAAAATTAATATTTATTAAATGTAAAAAATCATTAATTATAATGAAATCCTCCATTAGATTAATTAGTTTGTAACTTCATTATTTAATAAACAAATTTAATTTTTATTAAACACAAAAAGAATTATAATGGAAAAATAAAATGCTATATTATCACTTTATATTTTATTATGTTACCACATTAGCATTTATGCTTTATAGATTATATATTTATATATTTATACAGATAACTCTTAATAAGTTGACTTTATTAAATTATAGTACTATTTTTCTATCATTCACTTTCATTTATTTTATATATTATATATACTCCAAAAATCAAAGAAGATATATAGATTTTGTAATAATAAATAAAATTTAAGTTAAATCTTTATCTTAATATTAATTCTTTAGTTTTTCCCTCATCCTCTATGTTACGTGACTTTAATTAGTTTCTTGGTACTATATGCAACTCAAACGGTTTGCCTTTCTTCCTATACATTTTTATTTTTTTTATAACATATATATTTCATTATAAAATTGATTGATTTAAGAGTCAAAGTTAATAAAATTCTATCAGGTTTATTCTTAAGATATATGTTTTGTATTTATTCTTATCTCCGATATATTGTTCATTATAATTTAATTTATTGTTTTCATTTATTAATATCATAAATGTTATAAGATTTTTATCTATTGCTGAGCGTTATCAAGACGTAGATATCGAGATTCTTAGGTGTTAATCAAAATTATTGTAGATGTAGAGATTTTTAGTTGTTAGAAATATCATAGAGTATCGAAAAATAAAACTTTAATTAACATTTCATTGTCTATACATCAAAATATCTTATCATCATCAACAATAGAGACAGGATTTTAGAACCAAACATAAATGAATCTCGTGAAAGCATTTATGAGGAAAACCACATATAAATTTTAATATAATCTCATTTGTTCCTTACTAAAATTCATAATATAATTTTAATATTCGTTCAATTTTAACTTGAAATTTAATATTTTTTTATTTTTTCAATAATATCATATTATGAATTTGAATTTGAGTTTTACGAACTCATAAGAATAAATAAATAAATAAATTAATTATTAGATATAAAATATATAAAACTTCACTCTTATTAAGTTTCCAACCTAATGATTATTGATATGATAGTGCAAAATTTTATCAATACAAAACAAAACTAATAATCATTTGTGAGATCAAAGCCTTTGATTTTAATTTTGAGAATTAAAAATAATAATATTTGAATAAGAAGAATAAAAATGATTCAAAGAGATCCTATAATAATTCAAAGAAAAGAGTGAATCTCTAATGATGGGCTTGTCATGTTTCCTTTCTTTATTTTCTTTATTTTCACTGTGACTATTGTTTTCTCCAATAATGTTGTAAAATATCTGCGTGATATTGTGGGCGCCCACATGCACTCATCATTGTCCACTAGGATTTGGCTGTATATTTCAAGGCCCACACTTCCATTTTATTAACAAATTTACCCCTCCCTTCAAACATGAAATTTGCATCTTCAATAGCATTTAGCATTGAGCTGATAAACATGTTCTATCTAAAATGACAATCCAAACGAGAGTGCAACCAATTTAACCTTTCAAAAATACCACCCATGTGATGGCCTAACGGTAAACACATGGATCATCCGCCGGCTTGATCTAAGTATGATCCTTCATAACAGCATCCTTTTATATATGATATTTAAATATTGATTCTCCTGTCTAGAAGACACGATCTATTTTGTGAGCTGCTTTATCGTGGGTTGAGGACCACAATGCTATTGTCCTATCATTCAAATAATTAAATCAATTAGGTTATATTGATAAAGTACCATTCAAATTAGTTTTTAGAAGTTAAGGTAATATTTTATAAAATGTTAACCCTTATATATTTAGTTTATGTTTGAATTAATTTTTAGAAATTAAGGTAATATTTTTAAAAACTTAATCCTTATACGTTTATCTTTTAATATTTTAATAATTAAATGCTATTAAAATAATTAATTTTATCGAAGACGATACAATATATGAGATTAAAATAGAAACAAGGTGATTGTATCATAATAAGAAAGAGAAAAGCTTGAAAATCAACTTTTACCTGACAAATTTGATTGATGGATACTCGAGGGCCCGAAAAAAAAAAATCCATGATTAAAAAGTGTAGTAAAAAATTATGTTTTGATCCACCAAGGATTAAAGTGCATAGTTGAAATATATATATCTCTAAATTTTACAAGTTCTTAAGTAATTTACTCTAAGAATTTTTTTTTTTTTTGAATTTTAAGGCATTATAGAGTTCATTGTTAGAACTGTAATGCTAGTAATCAAAGTACCATCCATAAAATAAAGAGAACAAACGAGTTGTCTTAGAGAAATGATTGAAGTGATGAATTTGGATGGCATTGAAGGACAAAATTGGCAACTTGAAAAGATAAGTGCTTTCCACGGTGGCCAGTGTGGTAAAAAGACGGCGAGTGAAGGTGGTGGTAGTGGTGGTGGTATCAGTCAACAAGAGTACTTGAAGAGGGATCAATGCGTAGGACTCTCCAATATATATATGTTCCCTCCTTAGTGCCCACTAACTACTCCAACACCTTCACTCGCTATGATTTGGTTATATTTTCACCCAAAAACGCATAATTATATTTAATTTAAAAAATTTTCAACATCATAAATTTTTAATCTATAAATTTCAATCTTAATCATTTACATTATAAGATAATTCTTTGTTTTAATATGTAGTTTAATAAAACATGAAGTTTTTGATAGTTTCAATAATTAAAATGTTGTTTGAAAAAAATTATTGTTCTTGTTTGACTAATAAATTATATTCACATTCATACATATAACCTAAAAATTGAAGTTAGTTTTGAATCTTGATCATAGCAAAATTAATAAAAAATTAATGGGTGAGAATTCAGTAGATTTATTTCAAATCAAATCAAATTAGTGCAAATCAAATAAGTTGAATTGATTTATAAAAATTCAAATCAAGCTGTATTATAAACCGGGCTGAACTAATTTGATTTTTTTTTTTTTATCCTTTGTTTGGAAAGGAGAGGAAGGAAAATATTTGGAGGAAAGAAAAAATGGAAGAAAATAATGATGATTTGTCAACTCCATTTTCGTAATTATTTTTTACACTTGTGTTTGGATATAACGAAGGAAAGAAAATAAATTTGTTTTCCTTTATTTGGAAATGAAAAAATTTGAGAGGAAAATAAATGTTATATTGAAAATTGACAATTATATCATCACTTAAATTATGGGATATGTAAAAAATGGTTAAAGTTTATTAATTAATTTAGGTTATTTAAATAATTTAATAAAAATGAGTGAAATTTTCACTTTCCTCCGTTGTTTTCTCTCCAATTTGGAGAGATTAATTCAAAACATGTAGGCCAAGTGCAAAATAAGTGAAATATTAAATTCCTCGAGTTTTTTTCTCCTTTTCTATAAATAAGAGAAAGTACCTTTCTCTAAATATTTTCCATAGTTATTTTCCTTCATCCAAAAAAATATACTCATCCAAATAAATGGTTAAACGTTTGAGTTAAATTTATTTGTTTTTTTTACATTTTTATAAAATGTTTAAACTAAATCAAAGATATTTTTACCTTTTCCATTAAAATTAAAATCACACTCAATGAATTGATCAGTTCAATTTGATTCTATCAATATTACAGAATTGATCAGTTCAATTCGATTCTATCAATATTACAGAAGTTCAATCCTAGATAAAATTTTTAGGTAGACTAAAAAATTAGCATTCATTAAAAACATGTATTTATATATATATACATAGAAACAAACAAGGGTACCTAAAAATAAAAGAAAATTTTGATATACATAGTGATTACTAGTTGTAGACAACTTTATTTCTTAATTGACATTTGATCCACTTTTTCACATTAGATGTGTTAGAAGGATGCATGAATACAAAGTTAAATTTAACCAAAGACAAAAAGTATGAAACTTCTTGGATTTGTTTTCTTTTCATTTTTTTTTTTTATTTGTATTGTACAAATAAAATTTTAGTTTTTGTCCTTATCTCCAAAGTGAAAAAGGTCCCAGCAAATTATTATTATTATTGTTATAATTATTAATTATAATAAAGAAAGTGATAAAGGCATTTCTCTTTGAAGGAACAAAGGGGGGACCTAGCATAAATTCTTGCAAGAAATGTGAAAAAAAAGTAATATAAAGTTTAATGATTTAATATAAAGTGAAATTGAAAAAAATAAAAAGAAAAATCATAAAATAAAATCATTCCATAAAAATGAAAATAAGTTAAGTGGCTTATAAGATGCAATGATGTTTGACTAGAAAAAAAAAAAAATCATTCTGCTTATCAAATTTGTTTAATAAATCAATTTATATAAATTTCTTTTAAATAATGCTATATCTATCCCATTTTATTTGCATGGTTTAACAAAACAATATATTAAGAATTCAATTAATAAAAATTATTTTACTATTTTTACTCTTTAAATCATTAAGATATTAACAAAAGTCTTTCATTTAATGAATAACCATTAATGTCATTAGCGGAAAAATAATTGTTGAAATATATAAATTTAAAAACCTTATAAATATTTTGGGACATCCAAAAAAAAAAAATAATAAGTAAATAAAATGGGACGGAGAGATTAAATTATATATAAGTCTAGTCAGAACTCTGTCTTTTGAAGCTCCAATTGAGCATAATGCTATGTTTGGGAAATAAGTAATATAAGAGCGGAAGCAAAATAAGGATGTAAAATGATACTATTAATTTTCCTCCGAATCAATTTATCTTATCCCTTCCTTGACATTTACACCCAAATCAAATAAGGAATTTTGATAATCCTAAAAAAATTTCAGTCTCTATCTTATATCCACCAATATTTTACACCCATCAAACAAAGCATAAGCTCAATTGGACTCACCTTAACTTTGCTCCTTTACAATCATTCATGAATAGGACATCAAAGGATAAACATTAATTCTATGAGGGGCGATTTCATAAATTCAAAGACTATAGGCTGAATTTCCAAAAATAAAAAATAAAGTTCTCCCACATCGTACATAAAAAAGTAACAAAATCCCCCTCGTCTCTCTCTCTCTCTCTCTCTCTCTCTATGAATGTTGCAAGGACAAAGGTACAGGCCCACGCGCGCATAAACACACACTTACACGCGCAACAGTTATACCCATTACAATTTACAAGTAAAGGGGGAGAGAGAAAAAAACAAAATAAACCCAGCTCTCAGAAACATAACAGAGGCACAGAGTTAGAGACAGACATAAAAACCCCATCTATTTGAAACAGAGAAAGAACCTTTTGCTTTTTAATGCTTTGATTCTCTCTCTTTTTTCTCTTTCCTGAAAAATCGTGCTCTATCTCTTTTTTTTTTTTGGGTTCTCTTTCTTCTCTTTCCCTCTGTATCGTTGAAGGGTTAAGAAAGGATATGAAGAAGCAGCAAAAGTACGATTATACAGTGAAGATGTGGAAATGGCCATACTAACAATGGCTAACCAAACAAAACCCAACAATGCAAACACTTCTCTTGCTACTGTTAGCGGTATTAGTATAATTAATAATAATAACGCCACCCCTGCTCAAAACCAACAACAAGTGAAAGCAATGTTCCATGACTTTCTCGGGATGAAGGCAGCTGCTGCTACGACTGATTCTCCTGTCGGTTTGGCTCCCAAGAACGCTGATGCTTCTCCTTCTGCTTCTCTTTCTGCTGGGGCTTCTTCCGGTGGTGGTGTTCGTGGTCCTCTTTCCACTACTTCTGATCTTGCTTCTGGTCTCTGCTTAATCTTAATTACTTTTTAAATTTATATGCTTTTTTAGGTTGATGGTTTAATTTACTCTTTTTTAGTTGATTTATGTTTTGATCGCCATATTTTGTGAAAATGGGAACTTGGTTAGTTCATGGAGAAATGTGCTTCCTTTTGGCCCCCCCTCTTTGCTATTTCAGTGGGTAATTTTGTTTTTTGTTTCTGGATGAGCAAAATGTCTTTGTCTGTCCGTTTTAATGTACTTGTGAGTTTCAGCTGTTGATGCGGAAACTAGAAAGACTCTCTTTCAACTTTCAAGTAGTGCGGCGTGTGTGTTCTATCATGCGTTAGTTTTAGTTAAGTCAGTAATGGGGTTGGTAGCTTTTTAACTAGTTCTTTCTAGTGTGTAACTTTAATTTGCAATGACTAGCCATTTTCTAAGGTTTCTGTTATATTGAACTTGCTTCTGTTGATTGGTTTTGCCAATTTAGTATTCCGTGGTTTCTTTTAATTGGTCTTGTTTCCTGTAGAAGAACGATGACGGTTAAAGTGTAATTATATATATCTGCATTTACTATTTTCCTTTTGAAATTCTTTATTCAAAGTTGAGGAAGAAGTTGATGAACCATTATTTGCTACTGATCAGAAAAAACACACCACATGTACTACTTAGCCCATTCTGCATTATGGTCTTATGATATGTATTATTTGTTCTATGATTATGCTTGTTCTGTTTCTTTTCTTTCTTTGAGGCTCTTTCCATTAATGGCCTCAGTTGGTCAACATTACTGATCTTGAAGCTTGTCATTATATTATTGAAAATGTGCTGTGTTTAGAGATTACTTGTGTTTTCTGATTTGGACAGTTTAACCATTAACATAGAAGTTTTTCTCATAATTCTAATAGAAAGACAGGTCGGGAATCATCTTGAGGGGATTCCATTTTATGGTCCAAGGAGTGATATTTCTGGTCCTGAGATAAGCAACAGAGTAGGAGGAAGTAAGCGAAGTAATTCAGATTCTGCTTTTACGGGGTCTTCCAGGGATGGGATTCCGCAAATGGGTCATGACTCTCTTGAGAGCCTACATTTGATGAAGGTAACCTTTAACAAGTTATCATGAAGGTATGCCAAAAATGCCTTATCTGGATGTTGTTCTTCATGTTCATTGAGTCATATTCAATCTCAGATGATCAAGAATGGAGGTGGAGGAGAGAGACCCAGAAGATCCACCAATGATGATGAAG
Source organism: Jatropha curcas (assembly GCF_041381405.1). Lineage (NCBI taxonomy): Eukaryota > Viridiplantae > Streptophyta > Magnoliopsida > Malpighiales > Euphorbiaceae > Jatropha > Jatropha curcas. Next base: position 26,684,614 of record NC_143158.1, read on the forward strand.
TTTTCTATGGTATGCAAGCAATGAGACCAACTTCTGCATCTCTCATACTGCAATCTTCTGCTGGCAGTCGACTTGATGCCAATGTTTCAAAATGGGAGCGATCTATTCCTGTGGGAACAGCCATACAGTATCCCCCTCGTTCAGGTCTATTTGTCCCTTTTATGCATCAAGTTCCAGCAAACAAATTCAGGGATATCAATGCTGGTCCTTCAGTTATCTCTCAATCAGCTGCTGATGAAGGGTCCAGAACTGGAATTAAAGGTCCTGGAATTTTGAGTTCCATCAATACTGGCACAGGCATTACCGAGAAAAATTCATCAGGGGCACTGGCAAGTGGCAGTAAACCTAAATCTGGGACTCATAATTCAGAACCGGAATTTTCAACTCCTTCAAGGTAAACTTCCTAATATAATCCACTGTCTTACCGTGTCCTTATACAGTTTTACTTAAAAAATCTTTTTCTTTCTGTAAGGAAACTTGATGCAATTTATTATGTTCTACATTTGTGGCAGTCGGCACGGTTTAACATCTGCCAGTCGTCAGATGACTATATTTTATGGTGGCCAAGCTCATGTTTTTGATGATGTCCACCCAAACAAGGTTCACTTCTCTCTATCTCCTTTCTAATTGTAAAGGACTTTGCTTAATCTTCTTAGTTTCTATTGTCTCTTGTAGAAAAACGTATACATTGCATGCTCAAAGGAGATCTATGTTAGTCTTCAATGATTATGTGACCAAACCAATCTGAGAAATATCCATATGCTTGACATGATCTTGGATGCCAGTGCTTAATTTTCCTTACTTATAACTCAAAGTAACCTTCTAAATGAGCATTAGTTATTCACAAAAATGCAGTTCTGTGGTTATGCAATCATTTTTGCAGTTGCTCTTTGTGTCATTAATGCCAGTCTGTAGAAATGCAGTTTGTAGTGCTTTAGAGTTTACAAAGATTTATAATATCAGTGTTACCATCACTTTTAGGCTATTTACTTGGATATGTTCTTGAGGCTCATTTTAAATGTGATCTTTTTTTTATTTGTTGTGAGTGTAAGTATGCTGCCAGGTGCTACATCATCCTAATCCTGATATTGTTTGATTATACTGAGTTTGCGAATGACCAGCTGTTGGCATAGTCTTTCACTAAAAAGCGTTCCTCATATTGTTAATGTTAATGTCATGTTGGGCTTCAGGGCTGGAATATGAAAATTTGAGCTTGATGTTGCATATTACAGATCGAATATCATTACCAATAATCACTTGGTTTACTCATTCGCTTGAGGAAGAGCTGTACCAGTTAGGCTTCTTTGCTAAAGCTTCCACTAGCATGATTAAAAGATTCAGAACTTCTTTTTGTAATTTTTCTAATGTTGTAATTATCTGAAAGTCAGTTTGTATCAACACATGACAGTGGCAAGAGGAATGCTGTTAGGCTTGTGTTATGATTAGAAGTTGATTTGAGCCTTCAGTTCTTTGTGATTACAACTCAAAGATAATAGATGTCCTATAATCTTTCAAATGACACGATTCATTTATTCTCATTCAAGAGATGATATGAGTCAGCGATGGTAATACCTGCAGGAAATTTTGCTTTATTACATACCAAGGCAAGGTCACTCTTATTGATTCTGAAATGAAACCATGGCAAATGCGCTTTGATTTAGTATGTGTAATGACTGGTCTTATTGCTTGTCCTCTAGATGAGACATCAAAGTGAAGAATCGTACCTTGAAGTTGATAAATACCTTGTTCATAACTTGCTTTAACTTGTTCAAGTCCAATATTCATTGTTTTTGTGAAAGAAATGGATATTAATTTCTATCTTTAAAGTGTTTGTCGGTGTTGATCAACATGTGTTTCTTCCTATGCATCTCATTGTGCCAGAACAACTTCGTTACTGTTTTGCTTGCTCGGCAGATGATTGGTTGTGATGTTTGTTCTGTGTGACAGTATTCCATGTTGAGTGCTTTAATTATAGCTTGGTATTAAACTAAAAATTTCTGGTTTCTCTTTCTGACTTCTAAATAATTCAATCTGCTTATAAATGAGGGGCGGTAATTTTATGCCTCTCTTGGTTGCTGAGCGAGCAACGGTTTCTTCTCCATCAGCTTATTGCTACACATTTCATAAACTTTTGCTCCCTAGTTTTTCATGCCATCCTTTTATTGCTTGTATTCAAATCATTGCCTAGAACTCAACTGAAAGTGCAGTAGTTCTGTTGTTTAACCTTTATAATTTGCAGCCTTTTGTATATAAAATGCCTTTGGTAATGCCACTTAACTATTGAGTTATTTTCTCGTGACATCAGGACAATAATTATGTGCGTGCTCTATGTGGTTTGATTCTATCTGCTTGCTTGATCAGTTGTTGCGGTTCAGAATTTTTTTTTAAACCTACTGATAAGCATGCAGTTGTTGGATTTACTAGTGAATTCTTCATGTTCATTCTTCTGCAGTCCTTAAAATCTAAAGGAGAGTAGAAAAAATTCGCACCCATTAACTTGATTCTGATTAAATTGGGGATGGGTTGAATTGTATTACCTCATGGAACGAGCAATTTTATGAAATTTTGGGATCATGATCTGTTCTTGGAAATGAAAGAAAATGATATGCTCTGATATCTGGCGGTCATCAACTATGCAGTTGGGCACTATTTTACTCTTTAACTATTAGCATTGGCTTCTGCATGGACACTTGTGTTCTTATGATTTCTCTTTCAGAAACTTTATTGAAATTATTTTGTCAACTGTCTTTTGAATTCTGTTCATCTTGTGTTTGTTCAGATGTGTTATCCAATTTGAATGATAATCCTTGGTGATGTTTTTGCAGGTGCATTGATACTATGTTTTTCTCTTTCTTTGTGCCATTAAATGCTTTTGTTTTTGTCACTGATAATGTGCTTGCTAGCAATTGGCATTTCAGTATAATTTTTTCTGAGTACCAGTTTCTGTCTCTGAAAATATCAGTTTTTCTATCTTAATTATCTTAATCAGCTTTCTTTCTGGAAGCAATTTGTTCCATTTGTTGAATATTTGAAGTTGCTCAACATAGTTGGATCACATCTTTTCATGTATTTACAATTCAGGCAGATGTTATAATGGCCTTAGCAGGATCAAATGGAGCATCATGGTCAACCACCTACTCGCCTAAACCTACCGTGAGGCCGGGTGGTGAAAATTACATGACTACTGGAGAAAATGATACCGGTGTGGCTGCTAACACCAAATTCCAACGCGAATTGCGCGGGAGGCTATCGAGCATTGGTAATTCTACTCAAGGAAGTGGCTCTGGTGACAGAGTCTCAACACCTACAGGTAATGATTCAAGTTTACTACCCAAGCTAGAGATTCGAGCTCTGTAAGTCACAATTCTGGAGGCTCTTAGTTTGCTGTTTTGGTTAGAAAAGTACATTTAAATTATTTTGCTTCCAAGGATTGATAAATATTATTTGCAGGAGGGCGTCATGGCAGCATGATAATAACTGAGGAGAGTAGAGATCAAGTTAAGGCAGGAGAAGCAAGTACTGAAGAGAAAAGAGAGGTGTAAGGCAAAGGAAGTTTTGGGGTTGTCTTGTTTGTAGAGGACTTAATTTAGCTCATCAGATTCATGTTCAGATGTAGACATGGCCAAGCCTCTCATATGATATGCTTGTCAATTTTTATATAAATTAAAATCTCTTCTCATTTCTTGAAATCAAGAAACATCAAATACTCCAATCTTTCAAAGAAAGAAAGCATTTAAGTTTCCAACTTATAAATAGGGGTGAGCATTCGGTTCGGCTAATCCGATTTGGTAAACACATGTTCAGTTAAAAAAAATTAAATTTTTAGCGATTGGTTAAAAGTTTAGTTAAAAAGTTAATTAAAAGTGACTGAAAATTAAGTGGTTTTGATTAAATTAGTTAATAAAAGCAAAATTTAAAAATATTTCAGCTTTTATTTTGAAGCTAAAGAGACACAGGAAAACAAAAGAAAATTTGAACATGATCAAAACTAAAGAGACAAGTTTACGAGCCACCTTATTGCAGTATCTAGGAACATAATCAAAAGAAAACAAAAGAAAATTTGAAGCTAAAGCAATAATTCTGCTTAAACTGGCACGCCATTCATTAGGGGGGAAACTTCTCTGAGGCATAGTCGAACAAGTTGTGGGCAATCTGATTCAAGCACAACCTTGCACAACCTTGCCATTAACTCCCCTTTCTCATTTCGAATAACAAAACTCAGACCACAACAATTGCAGGCGTTCAGCACACCAGCATCGCAATTGATTTGAACTATTTACAATGTTGTGCTTACTGCGCAAAATAGGAAAAAAGAATGCTGGTAAGTAGGTAAATGATGATCATCTAATTAATTTCTTAAGTGGAACAAAATCCTCTAATTAATTTCACTTAGTCTAAAGATTAACTGAGTATTTTGAAGATATTAATCTAATTAGTGGAAAGTTGGAATCAGTATTCATTGACATTCTCTTGCCGACAATTTTTATGTGAAGGAAATATTTATTATATAATATTTATTGACCTTTCCATTTGTTCTAACTCCAATTTTCTGGGTATGCCGACAATTCATTTCCACCTAAAATGAAACAAAAACTTTCTTATTATTTATATTTATATTTTTTATTTTTTTGTTTGGATTTATATTATTTATATTTAATTCTGCAACAGTTTATTATTTTTAGGATTATGAGTTTATGGTTGAAATGATATTTTATGGCCATTAATCTAGTTATATGGGTAATGGACGTAACGACCAAATTTTATGTTGCAAATCAAAGGGCAAACTCAGCGATCTATGCTCATGCAATGAAGTGAAAATAATATGAATAATTTATAATATTTCCCTGAAAATATCTTTATTCAAATAATAAAATATAATACTCCATCCATTTTATAATAATATATTTGCTTTCTTTTTTTATTTGCAACAAATTATAGACCATTTTAAAAAAAAAAAATACTAGAGTTTTTTAATTTTCTCATGTACCTCCATTTATTATGCCTTTTTTATCAATACTTTTTTATTTTTGATTTTTTATTGATAGTAATATTTAATATTAACTTAGAGATATATTAGATAAAATAGAAGTGAAATTTATTGTCGAAATAATATTAAATTGTTGAAGTTATATATATATATATATATATATATATATATATATATATGAAAAAATTATAAAATATAAAAATAAAAAATACACAACATATTTAGATTCATGCATGTAATCTTACAAATTGTTCCGCTTTAATTGAAATAAACTTTCAATAAAAAAGTTTAAAGATTGATCGAGAAACACCTGAATCTAAATTTTATATATAATTTTATTTAGATTATTTGCCGGTTAATTTTAATTTTAAAAATAAAATTTGAGAAAAAAAAATAAAAAGATATAAATTTTATAAGAATCATTTTTCCATTTCCCATAAGCGCACTTTACTTTGTTGTGATCTCTTATTGATAGGCTAGAGAAATGAGAAATAGAAAATTAGGGGAAGGTTAAAGAAGTGATATATGGAAAATGAAATTAGTGTTGGTATTAGCACACAAATCAAGGATTCGAGTGGGACCCCACACTTGATTAGCTTAATATAATCTGGTCCAATCATCCTTTATTATGTGTTCTTTGTCTATAATTGGACAAAACACAATAATTCCTATTCACACGTTTTTTATTTTTGCTTTCAGAAGTGAAATTTCAATTTTATATATTATTATTATTATTATTAAATTTTCCAACTTCTGGAAAATAGCGTAGCTAATTAATATAAACATATTGAAAAATAAGATTAGAGCAGAGAAAAAGGGACTGGAAATAAATGACTTCTTTTTGAAAAATGAGATATAAGTACATAAATTTCTCTACCGTAATTATGTACCCATTTGACCTAATTGCACATATATTTATTTTTCAACAGACAAATGGTCAGACTGAATAATTAGTTTCCTTCAGCATGAGGAAATCTGCGGTTAAAGGTCAAAAGAAATTTTAAAGAAAAAATTTGCCACTTCACCGAACTCTTCTTTTATTTCAAGTCGGCAAAATAAGAAATTTGCTGTTTCTAATTTAATACAGCTCTATAATTGTTACTAATACGTGATAATATTTTCTAATAACTTAATTAATTATGAAAAGTTAAAGATTAAAAAAATGTATTAGATACACACATCTTAGGTATGGAGTTTTCAAATTTTGCTGCAATGCTATCATAATCAAAATTTTTTGCATCATCTATTATCTTAATTAGTAATTTTTTTTTTAGGGATATTATTTTCGTCTACTTATAAAAAGAAAGTAGCAATGGTTGCTAAAAAGGTGACTGGCTGTGGAATACAAAATGGAAAAATTAAACTACGACTCTTCTAGTTTGCGAAATACAATTATTCCGTCCCTGTTTTTTTAAAATATATTAATTTTTTTTTTATATTTTACTTCCGTTACATTATTAGGTTTTTTATTTTTAATTTTGCATATTTTTCATTAAATAAATAAGAAAATACAGAGGTCAAATGAGAGGTAGCAAAATATTATAGCAATCAAATTATATTTCAATTCCCATGAATTCAAAAAGATAACTAGTTCGTCCTTATATTTTTAAAAATAAAGGGAGTATTTTTGTCATTTCACAAGGTATTTAACGAAAAAGATAAAAAAATTTGAGCAGAAATAAACTATAAGTATATTTTAGTCTATTTTCTAAAAGACAGATGGATCGTATTGTAATTTTTTCATAAAGAATTAATTAGTTTTGATAGCATAACAATGTTTCAATATAGTTTTGATAGCAAACACAATCCACAGATGGACCAAGATGTGATTCAGACAGAGGAGTTAAATATTTTATATGCTCATTGTCATAATTTAAAAACAGAGGGATGGGTTCATCAATTGCACCTACATATATTATTATATCTTACATGATACTTTTAAATAATTCACTCATTGCGCACATGAGAGCAACAAAAACAATTTAATATATTTCTGTAATAGTATTTACTTTTCAGGACAACATGTAATACAAAAGTTGTCGGCTAATGCACCTTTGAATACAATAATTTTAATATTTGAGACATCATTAATTTTATGAATCAAACAATTGGTAGAAATAGAATATTAGAAGCTGGCTGTGATGATTGTTTTGTTGTTTTTAGTGTAATGGTGCTGGCTTTTGATTACTACAATCCAAGTTGTACATGATTTCCCACTTTTCATCATATGATTAACATTTTAACATTTTAGGTTTGGAGTATCTTTAAAGATATTTGAATGAGTGATATCATGTAATTTTAGAATTTATTTGGATTAATTAAGATTTAATATTTAATATATGACATCTCATAATTATTTTATATATAAATCCTTTCAACAATCACAATTTTGAATTTTGAATCACAAATTCTTTCAATAACAGCGATTCTGAAATTTGAATCATGCTCTTATGGATAAAATTTTTCTAAAAATACAATTATTCACTTAAATTAATCTAATTGCATGTTAATTTAAAATTTATTCATTAACTTCAAATTATATATTGAAGACCGAATATATAAAAATATTTTTAGTAGGAATGGAAATGTGGTGCGGTGCCTATAAAATTTGCACTGCCCCACACACAAACCCGCTTAAATATTTCAATATTTATATTCATTTCAAACTTATTTAAAATTTCATTTGAAATATTCATATCCATATCCATTTAAAATTTTAATATCCGCACCTGTTCTGCACCTATCTAATACATAAAATGTGCTTTAAATGGATTGCGGTGAGTAGGATATCCACGAAAATCTCTCTGTTCATATGTGTAGTACCTCACAAAATTCATTATAGTTGATCCTGGTTGAGCCTTGGAAGATGGAGATGAGAATAAAGGGTAGGACTAGAAAAGGAAAAGTGTAAAATTTGTCCAATATGCACTTAAAATTTCAAAAAATAATTATTATATTAAATTTTTAAAATTATATAATGAATTTTGGTGGGTAGAAGGTACCCGCATTTTTAAATCCACACTCAATTCAAATCCGCGGTGGATAGTTGATTTGACACTCATATACGTTATAAACCTATTTAATCAAATACTTAAATCTACTTTAAATGGTTTTTGGGATCTGACAGTGATGAAAATACACTCCACCTCCATCCATAGTTTTGAATAATGATATTTAACCGTTGAATCGTTGATTGTTAGTTAACAACCAATATTTAACTTTTAACTCCTTACAATTAATGACTAATTACAATAATTAAACTACACAAATATTTAATCCTTCATTTTATAGAGTGAACCAATAAATTAATAAAATGCTTAAGAACTTTTTTTTTCTTATTTAAATTGTAAGAGTCCTTTTTTTTTTATTAAAGAATTATTTATATACTAAGCACTTTATCCCTTAATCTCAATGGATTGAGGATACGTGTGATTGATAACTAATAATGGGAACAATAAAAATAAAAAGAGATGTGTGGATGTTACATGCCACAGGGGGGAGGGGGGGGGGGGGTGGGGGGGCACTAAGGACAAGGATTCCACTGTTCCCATGGAAGATAGAGAGAGAAGAAGGGTCCCATATTCTTATCATCCAAAGTCCAAACAGACAAACTGTTTCAAGTCTTGGAGATGCCACAACTTTCTGTATTGTTTGTTCCTTATTTTGTCTCATTCAACCAAATCCCCTCCATGCATTACACATCCTTCCAAATTCACTAACAGACAAAATTACTTTTGTACAAACAGCCACCCTTATATTAATCCTCATCCATTTTTTTATCTTTGACTAATTTTTTTTTTTTTTATTTTTTTTATTTTTTATTTTTATTTTTTTTTTATCTTTGATTAGTTTGTTTTGATGAGAGGATCACAAAGTGATAAGATATATTTAAATTTCATTAAATAATTTTTATAAAATTAGAAATTCAATCCATATATAGAAAAATAATTATAGAAAAAATAAATAAAACTTCCATAACTGGATTACCTCGCATCTAAAACGAGATTAAAATACTATATATAGACTCATTAACTTTACTTTCTATTAACAATACCATGTCTACTCTTTCTGAAGCCTACAGGGACCATCCACTCCATCTTCACCAAATCATCCCTCTCGACTTTGACTCCGTCCGAGCAGTGCCTGATTCCCACGTTTGGCCAGAATCCGGCGAGTTGGAGTCAAATGATCACCACTGGTTATCAATACCAACGATTGACCTGAACGATCCTGATAGAGCCAAGCTAATAGGGCATGCATGTGAGACATGGGGTGTATTTCAATTGACAAACCACAACATTCCATTAAACCTATTAAATGAAGTTGAGTTTGAGATAAAACGGCTATTTTCGCTACCGGCAAGACAGAAGTTGAAGGCCTTAAGGTCGCCTGGCGGAGCCATAGGATATGGAATAGCTCGAATCTCGCCATTCTTCAATAAGTATATGTGGCATGAAGGGTTCACTATTATGGGTTCCCCTGTGGATCATGCAATGCAACTTTGGCCTAATGGCTATCAGCGGTTTTGGTAAGTCCATGCAGTTCCATGCACGTACAGAAATTTCAACATTTATATATGTGTATATAAAGATTGCTTCTTGTTTGGTTAATTAGGAGTCTCACTTAATTAGTTTAAATTTGCACTGATGATTTATACTCTTATGGAAGCTGATTAGTAAGTTTAATTCATTTTAATTGGCACCCTTTGCATATATTTAAAGCATATTTTTTCACTATAGGATTTGGATATTATATTATTTGTTGATCAGTTCAATCTAGCCAGCTACAACGATATATAGTAAGGGTTTATTTTTTCTCTTTTCTTTTCTTGAGAAAAGTTTTTTTTAACAGATATTTAATATACTTTAAATATTCTTTTCATTTTGAAGAGTAATTCAAGTAATAGAACATATTTAAATTTAATAGATCGATGTTCAATTTATTAAAAAACACTTACAGAAAGGAGTAATCACTAATCTTGAAGCAAAAATAGTCATACACTAGTCTTAATTACTACTATGTGATAGATTTTTTTTCCCCTTTTTATATATATATCATGTATTGGATGGACAGAATATAATGTTAGAATATTATAATTAGCATATATACTAGTCTTTATCAAAATGTGATTTGAAATTATTTTCTTATATATACTTAGATATGTAGTCTGAATTCAGTGAGCCCTTCTGAAAAAGAATAAGGGAATTGTTTTCTTTCTTCTTTCTTTCTTCTTTCTTTCTTTTTCTTTTTAAAAAAACAAAAAAAACAAAAAGGGTATTCAATTTCGTATATGGTGGGTACTCCTTCCACAACGTTTCTTTTAAATCCAAACTGCAATTAGTACTTCAGTAATCTTTCCAATACATATAAAATTTAGCATATACATAGACCTAATTAATTTGAAATAAATTCTTCAACTTTGCAAATCATATGTACGTACTCATCCCTAATTACGTGTTTAATTTATTTTATGATTAACATTAACCAAAAAGTAAAAATAAAACAGTGATGTAATGGAAGATTATCAGAAGAAAATGGAGGAGCTAGCCACAACCCTAATACATCTTATTCTCCAAAACATATCCATGTCAGAAGAAGAAACAAAATGGTTGGGTTCACCCGGAGGTTCGAGCACGGCTCTACAGCTAAACTCATATCCAAATTGTCCAGACCCACATCGAGCCATGGGTTTAGCCCCTCATACAGACACTTCTCTTTTGACAATATTACACCAAAGCACCATTAGTGGGTTACAAATATTCAAAGAAGGATTTGGATGGGTGCTAGTTTATCCTACTAATGGTGCACTTGTAGTAAATATTGGTGATCTTTTGCATATTCTTTCAAATGGTCGGTTTATCAGTGTTCTTCATCGTGTGATCATGAAAGAGCCTAAACAAAGATTTTCTGTTGCTTTTTTTTACTGCCCACGTACTGATTTTCATGTCTTTCCCTTGGGTTTGAGCTCTGGTGATGAAGATGATGATCATGGACAAGTTCCTCTTTATCGGTCCGTCTCGGTGGCCGAGTATGTTGGAATTAAGTCTAAGAATCTTGATAAAGCTCTTTCTTTGATTAGAATTTAGGGTTTTCTGTTTTTAATTAGTGAAATCTTTGTATTTTTATGTTTATATATCTTTAGTGAATTTAGAACTTTTTTATTAATATTATTTTGAAATTTTTATTTTCTTTAATTATACCCAACTGGGAAATGAGTATTGCATGTTTATGTATATATGAACTTTAATTTTATTCCTAAGAAAAGCAACTTTAATTTAGGGTTTTATGGATATATAATGCACAAAAGTAATACCACTTTGATCTTTAAACATTTATGAACGTTCTCTTGTTAATTGCAAACTCTCTTGATTAAATATTTAACTTTGGCTAATTTAGGATATAAATTTAAAGTTTATTATCAATTTACCCATTTCCATAAAAATAAACTTTCAAAATACTTTTAAAATAATAAGAGATATTTAAAATAAAAAAAAAAAAAAAAGAAAAACAAAATCTATGTCGTTATGAAAGATGGAGAATAAAAAAGACTATACAAACAAATCATTTTAATTTTATATATTCTAAATTCTTTTAATTTCTATTTTTTAAAATTATTTTTTAGTTATTTTTTAATATTTAGTAATTAAATTCTGTATATTACTATATTTCAAAATTTTAATAGATAGAGCCTCGAAATCAAAATAACTTATTCTAGCGGTTGAAAGGTGCTAAACTCTATCACGGTGATAACAAGATTGAATTATAGAGTCAATCCCACGCTCCAAAAGAAATCTTATTTGCACAACGTAGATGAATATCATTTTCACCGAAGCCTCTGCAAAATTGTCCTCTTCTGAGTTTCAACTTTCACATTACTTAAGGATCGGTTTGGTAGGAATAAAATTACAATTTAGAAATAGTCTTTGTTAATTTCTTAATTAGCTATATAGGTTAGAGCAACACGTGTTTTGTATTTGTTTGTTCTTTTGGTCATTGTTTGGATTATTAATCATTAATGAGACAAATGAACTCTAATCGAATCATTTAGTTTTGTAGTGCCTAATTAATTAATTAAAATAAATAAGGCAACTTCACTCTTTGTCCTTAGCCTGATTTATAAGACTTTAGGTGATGTAGAAATGTTAGCTTGTCTTTTTATCAAGAAGATGATGACATGCATGAGGATTAGGATGTTAGAATTATATACACTAGAATGGGTGTTAATTGATTGGGATTAGATCAATTTTTATATTTGGAATTAATTTCATACCTTATAAATGTTTAATTATTATTTTTTTTTCCAGTTTTTTCATGAGTATTCTAGTATGGTTTTTAAGTGTTAGACTAACCTCGCTTTAAGATAGCTGAATATTCTTATTTATAAATATATATTGACGAATTGAATTCTTAATTTTATAAATATGAGCGAATTTAGAACATAAAGTTGAAGAGACTGGAAAATTTTCTCAAAATTAAAGACGGCAAAGTAATATTTTTTTTTTTTAATTTTCTTTTTTTGACCTGGAATGAGGCCATCTTTGATAAGCTTTTACTTAGGAGATTTGATAGAATGAAAAACACTGACTACACAATCAAGATACAAGACTCATTAAATTAATAAAAACACTTGTGATCGAGAGAATTTAAACTCGAAACTTCTCGCTTCTCACACAAACACATGATTTGCTTTTACTTGGCTTCTTTGATAGACCTAAATTCATAAACTTCACGACAAATAATAATTTGACCAAGCAATTTAGATAGCAAATTAAAGACAAAACAGCCTGCTATACTTGACTTGTCTTCATGTCCCACTTGACTCAAGTGGGTCCTTATATACAGTAAACAAAACCATACGAGCCAATCATTTAGTGACAGATACTTACGTAGCCACATTATATATGTTTTATTTTTGTAAAAGTGAGCCTCTCTCTTCTGTCTGCCTTTGCTCTTTCCGTGGGGTGGCAATTAGGTTGAGTGGGCAACATAGCAGACAGCGAGTTGCGTGGTTTAGTTGGAATTGCTTGTGTCTAAATAATTATCCATAACCCTCCAAAAAAGAGTTTGTTTTCAAAGCTCAATCTTTGATTTTTGTCCATATTTATTACTAGGACCTGCTTCCAACAGCAAAGTTTTTTAGAAAATAAATAAGAAAATGAAAAGCAAAGTGACAATACAAAATACATAGTACAAAAAATATATACAACACATTTTTTAGTCCTTCATGATTTGATTTCTCCAACCTAATATGATTTGGTCATGTGAAAATTTTGGGGTCATTCAATCTTCAGATTTGATTCTCCTGAGTCTCAATCTTAAGATTTTTTTTTGAAAAAAATCCAACAAAATGTTGAAAGTTCATCGGTTAAGTTAATCGGTTGTGGTCTATTTAGTCTTCTTACAACCTTCAGGGAATGTTTGTTCTTCTTACAACCTTCAGAGAATGTTTCGTGAATTTTGTTTAGGACCCATCGCCTATTCACCTATTCAGATGTATGAATTGGTAACAAATCCAACTTTCCCCAATTTTATTTTGAACCGTCATATATTGATTGAAGTTGGTAAAAAGAAAAAGGAAAAAAAAAAAAAAAAAACAGAATTTGTAGTGAAGTTGGTTAAGTTAGGTGTTCATTAACTTTGCCTACTGATTTATTATGGCCCACTTGAGTTTGTATTTGTCGAAGGAATTTCAATTCCGTGGGAATCAAATGAGAAACATCTGAATTCATAATTTCCTCTCTTTGATCAGATACTGAAGAGAGTTAGTAAAATGATTGACTGTCCACTGCAACTATGTTTTATACTTTTCTTTCAAGGTTTCATTTTGTGGTGTACATTGTCATTCCAACAGGATACTCATTCCTTAACCTTTTCTGTATGGTTTTTTCCAACAGGATAATCTCACCGTATCAAGTTGTCTCTGATAAACTATTTATCATCATCTCTGTCCTTCTAGGCCAGTAATTAGATACCGACATTTAGGTTTGATCCTCTCCATTAGAGGTGTAAGTCGAACTCTACTAAACTTGAGCTCAATTCAAGTTTTAAAAATTGAACTCAAGCTCGACTTTTAGAAAAAACAGTTCGAACTCGAACTTGATTTACAATAAAAAGGCAAAATAGATTGTCTAGTTTACTGGCTCAAATTTCAAGCTTGAGCACATATAAAAGCTCGTTTACTATTATCAAACTGACTCACAAGACTTACCATCAAGCCACATTCTCGAATTCAATTCGTGTATTAAGTGAGTCCAATAAGCCGACTCGAGCTCGACAAGGTTAAGCTTGTTGAGCAAATTTGAACAATTTTTTTTTTCAATTCATGCATATGACATTTGTTCATTTTCTTTCATGATTTTTGACAATAAGACTGATTAATCAATACAATTAACTGTTGGTTTTTAACTGCTAAATTAGTTTATTTTCTTACTATTTTCAATTATCGGTTTCTGAAGACTGTAATAATCATCATTTTAAAGATGATAAATCACTATATCAAGCTTGTTCCCTTATGACTTTGACAAATTTGTAGTATATTTTAAAGAAACTCATTACAACTTTTACAAATGAAAACAGTAGTACAATGCAGTAAGTTACAAAATTCCAAAATAAAATCAAATTTGAAGTGCTAACCTCTGATTTAGCAGAAAAAACCATGATTTCGTGAGGCAACAGTATTTTTTCAAACGGAACTTTGGCTTTGAAGTTTCTCATTCTTTGCACATTCCTCCTATAAATTGAGAGCTTTATTAACTAAGCAAAGCTACAACATTGTCACATAAATGTGTATATACAAGTTTTGTTTTTTGTCCAACAGAAATTTCCTTGCACATAATGCCTTCTCTCACAATGAAATGAGGTCAGTTCTTACTCCCCAAGAGTTTGAAAAATGGATAGCAAAACAATTTCTACTCTTAGACAATATTATTTCTGATGGTGTTTGTTAAATCATAATGCAATTTCTGCATTGCTAACATATCACCGGTAATAAACTTAAGCAAGAATATTTCATACATGAACAAGGTTGAAATGAAAATAGTGCATGGCATTGATCAGCAGTGTGCATATGTTATAAACACCACGAAGTCTTAAGGGTTTTAAAATATGACAGAGGTGATTAATTGGAATTTCCTGATAAACTACATCCACAAAGGATAGATATCCAAGTGGCGGTATAGAACACTTTGTTTAAATATTTTTCTTCAGAGTACTATTTACTGTTATGTGTTTGTAATAATACCAATTCTATCCAGAGTGAAATAGAGAAAACAAGGATTACCTGCAAAGCTTTTAAGAGAGCATAGCAGTCCCTTTGCTCTGCCATTGCTACAGCATACTTTTTCTTGAGAGCATCACAAGCTTTCTGCTCTTCTTGAAGCCCAACTTGCACCTTTTGTAACTTCTGTAAGATGGATTCAGCAGTAATTATCTCTTCTAAAATTTGAAAGCATGTCCACTAAAGCATAAACATAAGTTGAACATGAACTGCCAGCGAAAGTAATATGAATATGCAACCTCACTAATTTTCTTATGGGAAAATGTATACTACTCATGAAATGGACAATAATAAACATCTGGTGGTAGAGTAAGCCAAATTAGCTTCATGCTTTGACAGGCATTGAGTTGATAGATTAAACCTTTCACAAACATTTGATGTCTAAACATTTTTCCAAAGTTCATATATAGGAGAAAATCACAATCACCTGCTGGCTTCCCTTCGCAATTCCTTCCATGGAATTAATCAGCTTCATGCGGCCATCACTACTTGTAAGGGCATCCTGAAACTGTGAAGTTAAACATACAAAGCAAATCAACGTCCTTGAGAATTAATGAGTCATAGACAACCATGTGCACCACATATTCCAGTGTATAATCCAAGTTTTTCAAACTAGATGATTTAAATAAGTCTCCAGTATCTCAAAGAAAAGCTGGTGATTAGGTTTCAGGTGTTTGCACAAATTATGAGAATTCTGTGCAATTAAAAGGAAACAATAAACACGGCTTCTTTTGTTACTCTGGCATCATATTACAACAGATTATATCATTCCAATTACCAACCCATTTCTTTATTGTTAAACTGAACTGAGAAATTAGTCAGAAAAATCAAATCCTAAATTAGGGCAACTACCAGAAGATAAGGAGGAAAGCAGACAAAAAAGGAATTAGCAAAACATCATCAGACTGCCTGCCTTAGAAGACTGTCATCCTAAATGGAGACTGCCTGCCTTTGAATGATACCTGTGAACTTATTGAGTTCAACAAGGAGGTTTCCTTTAGCATTAGTTCCTTAATCTCCAAAAGAGCATTATAGGTTGCATAATACTTGCGCGTTTGACGGTGCTTTTCCTGAACATTAGCAAAGTGAGAATACGAGATCTTGTCACTAAAGGAGCCAAGCAAAGATAGAATCAGTAGAATTTTGAAAACAAGGCCACTAAACCACATATCGCATCTGAAACCTGGATATGAACATTCAGCTCTGAAAAACAACGCTCATATCTGAAAATAGAATATCACATTGTACAGTTAAATTAGATAGCAAGTATGCAAAAATCTGAATGCATGCATTATTTTATTCTTCGTCGATTATTTATAACGGAGTGAAAGATTGAAAATTTAACTAACCATATAATGAATATGATAAATCCTTCACAATCAATATAGTAATATACATGCCATTCTACAAAACATTTCATTTAAGTTGCTGCCAGATGGGCCTGTGCAAGTCCTGCTTCCACATCTCTGCTAAAGAAGTAAGAATGGTGGGTAAGGGCCTCTTAAATGTGAAAAATGCTAATGGATAGGCGGAGAATTTTGATACATTTTTGAACAATATATGCATATCTCCCCCCCCCCCCCCCCCCCCAAAAAAAAAAAAAACAAAACACAACTGCTCCAGAAAAGGTGAAACGAGGAAAGAAAAGAAAAGAAATTAAGGCTGCATTGATGAAATGGAATGACCAGCAATGCAATTGTAAGACAACCAACCAGATGACAAGACTTCTAAAGCAAAGCTGAGCCCCTGGATTGCAAGCCCTGATGTCAAGCAGATATGGAAAAGAAAAGTTGTGATAGCTTAAGTTGGCATGATTGAGGTGAAGATGAGAAACTGTAATACAAAAACAGGCAACTGCAGTTGCAACTTAGAGCATCAACTTCAGTTAACTACTGAGACAAAAGGGAGAACAGAAGTGTAACAAGACCTAAAGGAATTGTTTTCTGTATAGTCAATCAAGAATTGACACACGAACACACAGGTGTAGGCTACTATAAGGAAACTAGGCAGATTCTGCTCCTACAATCAAGCTATCCTAACCCCTATAATCAAGAGCTACTAATTTCCTTTTATATACACATACATTAAATTAACATTTCCCTCAAGCTGGAGCATAGAAGTTAATCATGCCCAGCTTGTTACAAATGTAGTCAATTTGTCACAAGTAAAACTTAGAGCATACTTCACTAAGCTACTGAGACAAAAGGGAGATCAAAATCAATAATGCAATATGCATGAAGAGAACGAAAAAGGATAAAATAGTCAATGATTTAATCAAGATGTGGATCTCATGAAGCTTGAAAGAAGAAATGTAAGAGAAGGTTGTTAAGGCTGTATTTGATTGATTATATGCAAAAACGTGGTGTGATATAAATAGCTCCACAATCCAATGGGACATAACCAATTTCTTGAAGCTCATCACTTATCAATTATTGGAGTACTACCAATCCAAAAATAGCATAAACTCCTAGTACCAGACATTCCAACTAAAAACAAATTAGTTACCATAGGATTTGAATTAAATAGTCTAGTTCTCCATGATTAACATGAACAACATGAAAATTACTCATATAGCAAGCCATCAGTAAAATTGCAACATCAATAATCTTCAAACTTCATACAGAATTCAAAACACCAATGTAGCTATTAGAAAACAAGGTGAAAATCTTCGGCAAGCAAACAAAGAAACGTACTGAATGAGTTCTGATTGGGTTGGAATGTCATCAATCTGCCGCTTTATTGACAGTAATGCCCTTAGTTTTGCTGCTAGCTCCTGCCAAAATAATCAAACTAATACCCACAAAGAATTGGAGATCAAACTAGTAAAGAAAGAATAATTTTTTTATTTTTTTAGGCTACTTCCTAATCCTAACAGGAATAATATCTTACCTTCTTTGCAGAGTTCAGCTGCTCCAGTGACTCCGCCAATAAGCAATCAAGATTCTTAGAGAGAGCTTCACTGTCACAAACATTCTCTATTTTTTCCTGCAATTCATAGACCTCTCTTTCCAATTGAGAGCGCTTTGCGTTATAATTAGATTGCAAAACAGATTCTTGCCTTTCCAAAGCCTTGAAACACACCAAAAAAAGAAGGAACAAAATTCAAAAAACGCTAGAGCTTTTCAAATTTCAATTTCAATACAAAGAATTGAATATTGTTTCTATTAGCACCTTCAATGAGTACAAAAGACGGACCAATTTCTGCACCGCACCATTAACAGTTTCGTCTTCTTCGATTCTTGCGCGCAATTGTTGCAAATCATTCAAGAGATTTGCCTTTCTCTCATTCTGTAGATCTTAAGAAAATTAAGAAAGAAAATATAATCATCAAATAATCCCTAATTATAAATAATGCTAACCTGTTTATCCAAATTGGAAGTCAATTTCTCTATTGAAGCTCTCGCATTGTATAGTTCCTCTTCTTCGAATGATTGTTCAGTGGAAGTTAGCTCATCCAGCTTGCTATGTTCTTTCAATTGTGGAAAAGCCATTAACTAATCAAGGTTTTGGATTTGGGCAGACTGAAGAAGATGATCTTACCCGACCGTCCGACGTAAAGAACAATATTTGCACAATTAAAAAAAACGGCGTCGTGTCAAAATTAAGTTTGGGATTTAATTTAGAAAAGGAAAAAAAAAAGACAATTTAATTTTCATTATAAAAGTTATCGAATTCATATTTTTAAATTTATGGAGTCTTAAATACTGAGTAAAATTTTTTAAATAATTTAGAAACTACCTATTAGAATTTTCTTGTAAAAGTTTATTTTCACCACAAAAGAATTTTTATTTGCGTAGATGAAAATCTAAAGTTTAGTGTTAGAGCAATAAAAATTTAAGAGTTCTAAATGATTTTCATTTATCATTAATTACTATAGCATGATTGTAATATCTTATAACATTATGAATTTTTGTATATGAACTTTGAATAGGCTACTAATTTGTAATCTTCAAAAAAGATTAATTTAAAAAAAGAATAGACTTTGAACTCAACTACTGATGATTTTTTTTGAATTTAGTATTGTTATTCAGGACTGTCGAGCTATTTTAAGTAGATGTTTATTGATTTCTTTAGCTTGGATTAATAGGAGAGCTGATGTAAGGGCTCATACTCTTGCTAGCTAGATGTCACGGGCCTAGAGTCTCGCGCAACACTGCGCTCGTGCGGCGCCCCGGAAGCCCTCCCGCTTGGCTCCGAGGCAAGCCTCGCCATACCGTACCACACTGGTTTCGCCCTGCCATGGGCTCATCAGGAGAGCAGCCTAGCTCTCAACCAGTTGTGCCCCAGAGGCACATACCCCGCCTGCACGCAGACTTTGCATGGGGTAAGTACCACTAGGGTAGAACTTTCATTAATCCGCTAAGCCGCCCCAACCCACGCAGGTTGAAACGCAGCTAGGTATGCTCTTCGATGCTGGCCTAACACGGTCACGGAATTTGTCCGTGACATCCTCCCCCACTCAAAACCAGGCACGTCCTCGTGCCGAGGGAGGTCGACTCGCCCTTGGACCGTCCTTGCTTTACGCCCCACTTTTGACCCACGTATGTCTCTGGCACTACTCAGGCCATGCTTACTCCGGTACACATGCTCCGATACACATTCTCGGTGCCTGAGGTCTACGCCATTGCTTTGACACCGCCAATGCCTAGGACTGCGCCATTGCTTCGACATCGGATGCAGGAACGATGCCTAGGACTGTGCCATCGCTTCGACATCGCCCGAAGATGTGATGCTTAGGACTCCGCCATTGCTTCGACATCACGAGGAGCTGTGGTGCTTAGGACTCCGCCATTGCTTCGACACCACAAGGAGACAAGACACAGGGCGGTACTTTTGACTCTTCCCTGGAGTACGTGTTTAGTCGGCTAGGTATTGTAACGTGAAGCAAGTCTGCTCTGATACCACTCTGTCACGGGCCTAGAGTCTCGCACAACACTGCGCCCGTGCGGCGCCCTGGGAGCCCTCCCGCTTGACTCCGAGGCAAACCTCGCCATACCGTACCACACTGGTTTCGCTTTGCCATGGGCTCATTAGGAGAGCGGCCCAGCTCTCAACCAGTTGTGCCCCAGAGGCACATACCCCGCCTGCACGGAGACTTTGCATGGGGTAAGTACCACTAGGGTAGAACTTTCCTTAATCCGCTAAGCCGCCCCAACCCATGCAGGTTGAAACGCAGCTAGGTACGCTCTTCAATGCTGGCCTTAACACGGTCACGGAATTTGTCCGTAACATAGAGCTTCCTATCGTTTTGCTCATTCTCGTATTTGAGACACTATTTTGGATACGATTTTATCCGTATGGTTAAAATGATGAATATTTTCCTTTAAAAAAAATAGGCTACTAATTTGTTATATTATTGTAGGAAGTAAAAATAAAAAATAAAAAAAACAAAGAAAAATGTTGTTGGGCTAGCTTAAAGATGAAAAAGACACATAAAAATGGCTAAATGGTTCGATTTGGAGCCTTATCCAAATCCAATTTATAATGACGGTTATTAAGAAAATTGAAATTGAATTAAACCTTGAATGTACTCAATTGAATCGAATCAAATTTATAAATTGCAATTTAATTTGCATAGTATACTTTTAAATATATATGATTTCTCAAATTTCACTTCTTAAAATCCATAACCAAATTGGTCATAGTTGATATATAGAGTATAGTTGAGTAATAGCATGTGTGTGTCTATGTAATATGCTTGAAAAAAGAAAATTAGATTATTAAAAGAAAATCGAATTTACTTGTCTCGCTTGTGTCTCACCCAACTTGAAGCTGAACGAGTAATAGATGAATTTTTTAAGTGTATAAAACTATAAATTAGTTAATTAAGTTGATATTCAAAAATCAACTGCAAAGCAAAATTAATTGATTAAAATGTCTTTTACAAAACATTAATTATATTTACCCTATTAATTAAATAATTAAGTAATCAAATGGCTGCATATATCTCAAGAGCATCATCACTTAACTTGGAAACAAAGTAAGAAATGTAATCTGCAAAAATGAAAGGGCGGTAGAGAAGAGGATGGTCCTTGTCAACAAATTCTCGAGGCACTTCAATTTTTGCTTCCTCTTTTGGCATTGTAAATAGTCCACAAGAGAACCTGTCTTCCTCCCCACTTACTACCACCCTGTGTCTTGCTGCTTCAAGCCTTCCATTGCTCCATACCTACCAATCATTTATTTATTTATGTACCACCAAAAATTTCAATTCGTAATCTTTCAAAAACTTGCTTATTCTTCTAACACTCTTTTGATTTCTTTTATCATTTTCATTAGACATTAATAATTATTGATTGTTAAAGAAATAATAAATATAAAGTATGGTTCGTAACTGTTAATTTTGAATTACCGTTAATCTGCTTAAAATTTAGTACCATACCAATTTTTTTTAAAATATTCATATTCAAACCCGTTAATAATTTTACTATTGGTGTCATTCCAAACTCATTTTACTGTAAATAAATTATAGTGGTTTGAGTAGGTATGACCACGGTTTCAGAACCGACTATTTCAGTTTCAAAACCACCAGCTCTAGTTAAAAACTAGGTGAAATCGAAATCAAACACGCTTTTAGCCGTTTCTAAGACAATGTTGAAACCGTCAGTTTCAGTTTTTTTTTTCAGTTTCCACTGAAATTAAATAATATAGTTTAAACTATTTAAAATATTTTTCTAGATTTATAACTTAAATCATAATAATAAATATTGCTTCTAAAATAAAACTAAACTAATTTAATAAAAATTCTTAAATGCTACTTTAAAGATTATAATAAAATATAAAAAAATAAGTTTACAGTTTCTTTAAGAACATATTTTTCACGGTTTTGAACCAGAACCATCAAAACCACCAGTTTTGATTTCAAAAAACGAAGAACCGAAATCGAACCTTAAGTGCACGTTTTCAGTTACGGTTTGAAACCAGAATCGAATCTTAAGTTCACGGCTTCGGTTATGGTTTAAAATCAAAATTATTGACCACAATTTAATGCTGGTTTTGACAAGTTTTTTTCAAATTTGAAACCAAACCGTGGTCATCTCTAGGTTTGAGTTGCTAGAAAAACCTACCCCTCCATCCTTAAAATAAACCAAAGAGAGGGCTAGTCATTTACCTTTAGGGCTTCACCAATAATGACAAAGAAAGCATCTTGAGGAACCATTGCACAAACCCAATTGCCATCTTTGGTTTGAACCTGGAGACCCTGAACTTCATTTTGACATAAGATGGTGATTGCATTTTTGTCGGTGTGAGATCGTAGAGCAATCACCGAATCGTCACCGTTTCGTGGAGCTATATACTTCATTACACGAAACAGACTTGTGCTATCCTGAACATGCAAATCATAGTGATTTGCCATGCCAAAGCTTTCGAATATCATTTTCAATACCGCTAAATTCAGCTCCAGCATTTCTGAGCTCATCGTATGGAGACTCTCACTATTCACATAATAAGTAAAATGAAAATTAACAAATATATATATATCAAATAATTTCACAAGATGTAAGAATGAATTTCTCCGCCATTAAATTTTAAAATCATATATTAGAATAAGTATAATTTCTTTTTATTGGTTAAATAAGGACAAAAGAAACAAAACGCACGAATTAATAATAAATATATGTTCCTTCAAGACATGCGAAACTATATAATCTACATAAAGTTTCACAATACACAACTAATGTGTGATAACAAAGGATTAATGTAAAGACTAATGACTAAGATCTTGTTGTGCAATAACTATAGCTTTTAGAGGTTCAAAGTTTTTTTTATAAAACATTCAACACTTTAACGTTTAGCGTTTAACATTTAACTTTTAATTAATTAATTAATTTTTTTTACTATCATACCCATTGTGTTTTTTTTTTTTTCAAATTCAATTAATTAAACAGTTAATATATTATTATAAATTAAATAATTATTTTTACCAAATACTTTTAATTTAAACTGCTATATAAATAGCTACTAGTTAAAGTATTTATTTGATAAAATTAGCTATTTTAGTTGTGTATTTTAGTAGCATTTGCGTAACTTTTCATAAAATATTAAAAGTTAAGCGTTATAATGATTTGATCATTTATAAAACGCTACCTTCATATTATGTTATTAAAACCGTAA
This sequence comes from Jatropha curcas, assembly GCF_041381405.1. Taxonomy (NCBI): domain Eukaryota; kingdom Viridiplantae; phylum Streptophyta; class Magnoliopsida; order Malpighiales; family Euphorbiaceae; genus Jatropha; species Jatropha curcas. The sequence continues at coordinate 26,707,992 of NC_143158.1, forward strand.
AAAATAGTGTTTCGCATTTTGATTTATTTAAAATATTATTGTCATAGGCTAACAGATCAACTAAGAGCTAATATTACTCAACAAATCTTAATTATTTTATTTTAATGCGTCATTTGTATTTATCCCAATAAAATTTGATGATTGGGAATTGAAATTTGAATACTATATGGAGCATTTATTACTGAGATATTGATACCGTACTGCAACTACAGGAAAGATTATTAATTGAGAGAGCAGTGGTTTTTAATTGAAGTGCTACTGTTACAAAAAAAAAGCTGACTCTCACTATATCTCTCTGTTTAGATTTTCTGCAACGACATGTGCAGTTACAATTATAACAATAATCATTTCAAAGCCACTGTAATAAATTCAATCTGTTATAAAAGATAAGTCTCAATTTATTAGGGCATTGGCAGCTTGTGAGAGAGTTTGGTAGCACCCATTATACACTTCTCCAACTGGCCTTTTTTTTTACTCTAAAATAGAAAAATACCTTTTATACAAGATACTATTTATGATAAATAATTGTTAGGATTTGAAATTGAATTTTGATAAACTCAATATTGATTTAGATTGATCTTTCAGAATCTTGAAATTTTTCTTTTTAAATTGATGTTTATATTCAGATTTATTAATTGGTAACAACGTTAGTGAAGAAATGACTCGAACTGATGTGAATAAACTAATCAGACAATGGTTTTATTAAGTAATAACTGTTTAACGTTACTTTGTTTCAGTGTTCGGCAATATAGTATTTAAACTAGCTCAAACATCTAACCGTTATTAAAATAATTAAACGCTTCCAAAACAGCTAATTTTGCCGAATATCTTATTGGCTCCTATATTCATAATTTAGATGCATATTAATTTGATTTTGATGTAGAAGGTGTGATGTGTATATATTTTGGCTGGAAACTGTAGATTGTGCATAGTGTGTTACAGGTTGGGAGACGAATAAAACATGTGAAAGGCTGGCTTTGCAAGAAATTACAAGGCAAATGATAGAATGTAGAAATAAAGTCAGAGAAATATTAAGCATGCATGGTGAATAGGCACACCCCATAGAAAATGGCCAAAATAGAAACTATATGAAGAGGGACCATTTTGAAAAGGAATCATACAATGATATGCCCAAATATGGAACCATATGATACACATCCTCACACCAATGACCAAATCAAAACTTATTCAAAAACAAAAAATTTTAATAGATTTCACTAACAACTATTAATGTAAATTTACAATCAAAATTACTTTATTTAATTTCATGATTTGATCTATATAGATTGGTCAATGCATGAACATAAATTTTAACTTAACTAAAAATTATAATTAACTACTTTGGTGGAGGAGATTTGAAAGGATTGATTAAATAAGGTTCAAACCTGACGTAACTTTTCATATAGAGTTGAATTCGATAGCAGCTTTTTAAATAGCTTTTAGTGTCAAAAATGCATTATAGTTTCAATAACATAGTGTTCGAACTGAGTTTTAGATGTTGAAATAGTGTTTTATAAAAAGTTAACCAATATAACGTTTAGCTTTTAGCGTTTTATGAAAAGCTATTCAAACAATTAATAGATAAACATTATTAAAAAAGTTACTAGCTACCAGAACAGTTAATTTACCGAACAGACTCTTAGTAGGGTAAAATTTTCAAATTTTGAAAAATGTTAAAGATTTTCAATGTAGAAAAATAAAAATCAAATGTGAATTGTCTTACCAGAAAGTTGGATTTCCTTGTGGCCACATGAGGTTGGTGAAGGAGTGAACAGTGTCGAGATTGTGAGCATCATCAAGGCCAAAGCTCTCAGAGAAAGGAACAATGGGAGACATACCAGAATAGCTACGATAAGGCTTTGGGTTTATGTACTTAGCTTTCACTTCTTGAGGAAGATCAAATAGTGAGTTCATCCCCATAAATAAGTCTTCACGTAATTTTGCAGAGAGATTATCATACATTAAAATGAAGCAACCATGTCTTTCACATGCCTCTCTTACTTGCTTACACACTGTTCCCCATTTCTCACTTCCAATTTCTAATGCCTCTTTTGAAAAATCAAGAATTGGTATTTGAGCTTTTGCCATTTTTTGTTTCTCTCTCCCTCTGTGTTTTTGTGCTTCAAGTAGCAAAAGAAATTGGGTATTATATAAGGGGAAGGGAGATACATGTCTAAAAAATTGAAATTGGGTTTTTTTTTTTTTTTAGAAATATAAAATTGACCAATTGATATGGGCACCCTTTTGTGGGGTTTTTCTTTTCTTTCAATCTACGGGATGAATTGATTGGGAAAAAATATGCATGTAAAAAGACTAATTAGTGAGAGGTCTCGACTCCTCTCGTCCACAAGTGTTTTCACTATTTTAGTAAATTTAGAGAAAGGTTATCTTTATTGCGTAGCCATAATATTATTTCGACTAGTGGAATCTCTTAATGAAAAAAAATAATAATAATAGGTGTGAGTATATATGTTGAGGCATATGCATATGCAATAGTAACCCAACGGCACTAGGAGTGTTGGATTGGAGGTTCCACCTCTCATGCACAATCCGTTAAATTAGGGATTTGACAGAATTCCCATTGGGGAAATTCTCATTGCTTGCTAACTAGTCCTGCTTACACATATCAAACTTGAGGGAAAATAAATATTAGTATGCATAAATAATTAGAGTTAAAATTTTATTTTTTATGATCAAGCTCAATTTGAAGAAATATAAAAGGACTCAAATTTGACAAGATTTCAATTTAAAATTTTAATATTTTTTTTATTAATCTCAAACCAAAGCTCAAGTAAGACAGTAAAATAACAACAACTTATTAATTAGTATATATTTTATATATTTATAATATATATATATATATATATATATATATATATATATGTAATTTAAAAAAATTTGAAATGACCAACTAAAAGTTTTAATTTAAAAATGTATATGTAAATATTTTATTACAAATATATATAACTATTTATATAAAGTTGGAACAAACCAAAAGTTTCAAAGTTGAAACAAATAAAACCTTTTCAATATTGACTTATCACTCTCATTTTTCACCATTCTATTTTTTTATTTTTTTAAAAAATTGAAATTAATTGAAAAAAAATTGATTAGATTATTCATTTACTTATTATATATTATTAAATTAATAAAAAATACCTTACATACTATGCTCTTCTTCATATCTATTTTTCCTTTAATCGAGTTTGGAATCCACAGTTTAATAAATATAGAAAATGAAGCCCATTTCTTTAAAATCCCACTATAGTAATGACAACAAAAAGAGAAATAAAATTATATTTTTATTTTTATTTTTTTCTAAATTGTTTTGATGGTTAGGAAATGAAGTTGTTATTGATCATTAGTTGCATATTTGAATTTTTAGTAGAAATAATTATATATACGAATATGTTTTTAGATGAAATTGTGACACTATACGTAGCCAAAGTGGATTTCGTTATATATATTTACTTGTATTTATTAATTTGTCAATAATTTTAATTTGAAAAAATATTTTAACATAATATAAATTTAGAAAATATAAAAAAGGTATAATCAATAATTAATATTTCAAAAAAAAAAAAGCTACATAAATATATAAAAGCTAAACGTGGTGAAATTTTAGAAACTCAATTTACTATCTTCTCAAAAATAAAAAATAAAAAGAAAAAAATTAATTTACTAAGTTGGAATTAAACTTAATTTTTCTTTTAAAAAGAAATTCATTTAATACAAAAGAATTAGTAATGATATTGAAAACTCAACTACCTTATATGTCATTAATCAATGGTCTTTTGTATCATTCATATTAAATGGTCTTTTCATATCTCTTTAGATGACTATATATTTTGTATGAAAGCTAAAACTTATTTGTTTGGAAACTTAATTTGTTAAGTTAGAATTAAACTTTTCTTTTTCTTTTTAAAGGAAATTCAATTAATGAAAAACAATTAGTAGTATATGTATTTTGTGTCATTAATTCATATATTGAAAATTAATAGCCTTTTATTGAAAGGGTAATTTCATATATCTTTAAATGATATTACCTCTGTTCCATAATATTTATCACATTTGAAAAAATAGTTTGTTTCAAAATACTTGTCACATTTGTGGTTTCAAAGGGTAATAAATATTTTTTTTTCATATTTATTCTTTGTATATTACCAATAATTATTACTTCAATTTAATGATTTTCTTAGAGAATTAGTATTAAATTAAAGGTAATATAGTCAAATTATCTAATAATTTATTATATTCTAGATAAATTTAATGATTTTTTTAAGAGACGTCTAAATGTAATAAATATTATGGAATAGATGGTAGGGATTGGTTGAGGTGCCCTTATAATAAATTGTTGCAAAAAGATATTTTGGATAGAGGGTAGGCATTTATGCATGGGAGAGAGAGAGAGAGTAAGTAGGAGTCTATGATTCCATATTATATCATTAAATGCAAATTACCAGAAGTGCAGAAGGGAACGCATTCTTTTTTAAGATTCTTTGGACACAAACAATTATGAGTTTTGATTGTTTTCTTATTAGGTCTGTTTCCAAGGACACGTTAAACCTAAAACCCTGCTATAGGTAAGAGGAGGACATGTCATCCCTTAACCTTAACCCTTGTCTTCTTAACAATACATGAACCTTTTCATAAGGGTTTAGGTCTTCTTCTCTTCAATAGAAGAGTTCAAACCATAATTTGTAAAGAAATAAATTAATATAAAAATAGGTTAAAGAAAGAGTAAGATGTTAAGAATCTCAATCGATTAAATACTAAATCCACAAAACATGTAAGGAAGATAAACCAGCTAGCCTGCTAATTGATTGGTATCGAACTTTTAGCATTGGTTGTTCCAAACCGAAATAAACCCATTAATATGATCTCTATTATTTTTATTTAATTTAATGAATATTTCAAATTTTCTTAATATAATATGATGTGGAAATGAGTAATGGAGCTATGTTTTGAGTGAATAAAATCATCAGTTGGGAGTTAGGAGAGCAGTAGGCACATGAATGAGTGTATTCCTCAGTTGGTCTGTTGAAAAGGTAGCACTCCATGTTATCTCCAAATTCTAGAATATTAATTGCATGATTTTTTTGGCTTTTTTTAGACGGAAAATTTTTGATGAGGGGATCACAAAATTTAAATTTAAGGCCAAGACTGAAATTTTCTTTAAAAAAAAAAAACAGTTAGGTTAACTTTTACGGGCCGAGGTTACTTCAACTTAACACCAATTGTACCTTATCGTATTCAATTTTTGATTATTTTGTAAATATCCGAACTTCAATTTATGCAATAATAAAATGATTCTTACTCAATTTTAAACTAGATTTTATTAGCACACAGTCTAGTGATAAGTGCATATACAACCCGATAATAGATCCGAATTCAAACTCTCCCTCCTCCAATATTTCTTTAACTATAATTATTTTCACCAATTTAGTGAATTAAGGAGATGATTATCTTTATTTTCACCTTTCTGTTGCTTATTTTTTCTCTCATTCTGCTTCTTCATTACCATAGTTAGTTGCAATCGACCTGCCACTCAACTCCCCCTCAAACTAATGACTTGCAACTAGTATCGTAGAAACCCAAGTCGAATCACTTCTGTTTGGTCATGTTGATGGCAATAAAAATATAGCTCCTCTAAAAAAGCTCACAATTGACGATAAACCCATCTTTTTTTTATATATTAAGATAAACTGATTCTACAATTGTGAATTTATAAATTGGAATTTAAATCCAACCTAGAGTTTATTTAATTAAATAAAAGAACAAATACCATTGTTATAGTGAGAATTTTAATTCTTGAAGACCAATTAAGATATATTGGTTGTAATTGGGGAAGCTAGAATTAGGATATTGAGATAGTTTTTGCATGTCATATAGGTTGTACTTGTAAAGACTTATTAATGGATAGGACGGTGAAAGATTGGGATAGCCGGTGGATGATGTTTTGGAGCAACAGAATATAGCGCCCACAAACTGCAAAAAAATTAATTTTGATGGGACTTTGTTCTAAGAATTTTGTTGATTGAAACTACAAGTCGGCAACCCACATGCCTCTCTTACTATAACCAGCTACTATCATATATAAATTTTAAAATTCATGTAATAAAATTTTAATCCCAATATGAAAAGAGTTTTAAGGTTTGAAATACCATAAAATATACCTACAGTGAGGGATGAACAGTCTTATCTGTAACTAAGCTCCGATTAAGCGATTTCTGGTTACAGGATCCGAATACCGATGGTTTATACTAAAAAATTTTAAATTTCATGTAATAGCATTCATCATTTTTTTTTATGGCATTTGGAGTGAGAATACTTCAAATTTTAAAATTAACGATAATTACAAATTAATATAAATTTAGAATTTGAGCTAAATATATAAATTTATTCATGTACTTTTTGTGACAAATTTTGTTACATTTTAAATTTTATTGTGAATACAGCGTTCCTCCTAAAATTACAAATTTTGATTAAAATTCACGCTTCTTTACATTTTGCCTCAACAATAGCTTTAAGGTGTTTAATTTTTATATAAAAATATTGATTTGATTTATAGTTAATATATTTTATATTTTTCAACTATTGAATAAATATTTATTTTATATAATTTTAAAAATTAAAAGATTCAATAGAATATATTGTAAATTGAAATATTTAATAACCGCAATTTTATTAATTGAATTATTTACCAAATGAAAGTAAAAATTAAAAGCATCAAGAAAATTTCTTTTTATGAATACAAGGGGGTTAGATTTATGAATTTATTCTATAAAATTGTATTTCTCTCTCTTCCATTCCACTCCTAGGTAGGGGGCCATTGGCAAAATTTGGTTAACTAGCTAGGTACTGGCCACATATCTTGTGATCATCAGTTAGGATGTGACTTCAATTATATCATTTCATTAGAGAAAGGTTTAAAATGTCTAATCATGGTTAAATACCTAATTGATATTTTGACTAATTGCACCCAAAATAAAGTCCTAGAAATGATTGTATTAAAATTAAAAAATATATATTCACCTTGAAAATTAAAAAAAAATTATATATTTTTTGACTTATGATGGCATAATGTCAAGCCCCGCACAACAAGCAACCAGAAATACAAGACAGCCTCTACAATTTATAAGGAAGGCTATAAATTAGGTCGCCATAATGGACTAAAACCTGTGAACTCTCTAGTCCAAAATTGGAGGTCTAAGCTCGCATTCTAGAAAACTCCACATTACTCCACCTAAAAAATATTTTGTGTAATGTCTACATAATTCTAGAATTTTTCATGTAATCTAGACCGTTCATTTTTATAGGTAAATCTTAGCCGCACATTAAGGAGGTGGAAATGACTATAAATACTACCCCCTCACCTCACTTGTAAATCATCCAAGCAAATACAAAGCATTTGAGCAATAAGAGTTCTTACAAGCTCTTTTGTGTTCTCTTCTCTACTTAACTCACATTTTCGCTCCAACACAACTCCAAAACTTATTTAGCGCATCCTAAAGCCTCAAGAGCGACTAAATGCAACACAGAAAGGTATAGCAAAATCTTATCTCCGTGGCAATAAGCTTACTTTCTTTTGCTCTTTGTAGATCCATGGCATTGATATTAGGGAAAATTGCTTTTTTATCTTTATATTTTATTGACTTTACCTTGATATTTTTTTAAATATATTATTTGACCTTTATATTTCATCTTTTGTTATACTGTTAAATCGTTTTATCAATTTATTTTATCTTTTCTATCAATTATTATTAATTAATTTTGCAAAATATATAGACAAAATAGTAAATAAATACAAAAAATATTAGTTAATTTAATATAAGGACAAAATAATAATTTAGTGATGAAAAAGTATAAAAAATTAACAAAATAATATAACAATATGACCGATAAACAAAAAAAACAAAGAAGTCGGACATCAATTTATGCATTAAGCTAAATAAAATATATATAATAGTTGGTGGTTAGCAATGATAGAGCCTTAAATTTTTCATGGGCAAAAATATATTTGTCATCTCATACGATGAATATAAAATAAACATGATTAAAAAAAGGCTAAAAATAGTGTAATTACATAAACAAATATATTATATGTGGTTAAAATTTTTTTAATGAAAATAAATAAAATAATACAGATTTTTTAAGTATACATAATGACTTTCAATAAGAAAAATTTTTTTTCTAAAATTTAGATATTAGAAATTACAATGAAAACAACTTTATAGTATTTAGAATTTTAAATATGTGGTTGAAATTTTAAAATTCAGTCAATTCGATTTCATATTATTTTCTAAAAATTATTAAAACAGAATCATGAATTGTAATATTAAATTCATCTCTTTAAATAAATTATATATCGTGTGTTTATTTTGTATTAACTGTTAATTCCATAAATTAGTACACATCTTTAGAAGCTAAAAAAATTTTACAATACTTAAGGAATTATACTGTCTTTTCTACGTGATGGAAACAATGGGCGTAGTCTCGTGGACTGATATATCTTCAAGCAATGACGGAGGCAGAGGTGGCGGGATGGCCGCGGCCTCCCTAGCTCCATTTTTTTTTTTTTTTTACATTTAAAAATTTTATTTTAAATTTTTGTCTTAGTTAATTTTATAAAAAATTTTCTTTTGCCTTCTGGCATTGCCACCGTGGCTGTTCAAGGTTTTTTGAAAGTAATGCACTAGCTAGAATGAAGTAAAAGTTTAGGAACAAAGAATAGTATAATAACCGGTTTCTACTCTCTACAATAAAGCCATGTATGTGCTATTTCTTTTAGGCATCCATTTTAGTTCCGAGGATGAGAGGTTTTCTACCTTATTATTGTGTATTCCATAATATTATTTCGGTCTATTAGACTTTTTAATAAATAGAAAAAAATATTTATCTATACTGTGTATATATTCATTCTTCATACACTCAATTTATTTAAAAAAATTTATCACTCTTTATTAATATTTTATTTCTTTTTTTTGGGTGAAAAGACTCATATGCACGCTAATATATAATTTAGTAATAAATGCATATTTGACTTGACAATAAATCCAGAGTCAAATCCTTCATCCCTTATTTGTATAAATATTGCTGCTAGTCTTCTAAAGGAATGCTTATTTTAATATTTGGAATGTCATCTCAGATTGCTTGTATGATTTTTATCCTCTTGGTCAATACATTTTTATGTATGCTCAAAGGATTTTTTTTTTTTTTTTTTTTTAGAAGATGCTGAAAGGATCTTAAAACTGCTAATCAATATTCTTTCTTTTGATTTTTTTTTTTTTTTTTGAAGAGTTTATAAAAATAATAGAGGGAAAGGGATTCCGGCATCACTAGTACTGCTATTATATGCTAAAAACAAGAAATTCAATCCAAGAATTTGAAGAGGATGACATAAAAGCTAATCAAATAACCAATAATAATGTAATTAATAAATAAGTACAAATTGACAATATGTTTATTTTTTTTTTTTTTGAGTGTTGAATAAGTAAAGGGCTTATAATTATTGAAATGGCATTCAAAATGAAATAATATAATTTAAAATTTAGTTATTGCTTTGAAATTAATTATAAATTCATTAATTCCAAAAAAAAAATGATAACTTTATGAATAATAGGAGAAAATTAAACCTTCTAGAAATAGCTTGTCACTTTCATGATTCGTATTACTTGGCTTCAATTTTCTTCATGACATGATTAATTAATATATATTTAATATTATTATGAGAACATGCCATTGTGCAAATGGTTTAAAGATGACTCATCCTAATATAGACATCTTACCAAAGAACCAGTAGATGATTTAATATGATTTGGACTATTTTCTTATAATATAAGGTCTTTTTCTTTTTCTTTTTTTTAAGTTCATCAAAATTTTTAAATCAAAATGAATCAATTTAATTTTGATGATTCAATTTAGTTTGGTTTTGATTTTGTTACATTTTAATTAGTTCACTTCATTTTAGTTTTGGTAACAAAAAGAATAAATTAACTAAACCAAGTAGAACAGGATTATATGTATATAATATTAAAAATATTTATATATATATATATATATATATATGTATTCGAAATTTTCCTAGATAATCTTGAGTCACAAAATTCTTTGCGGCAAGCGTTATTTTTTGGTGGCTTTGTGACAGACCAGATTCGGCTTTGGGTAAGCTTAGGCGCTTGGTACCACAGGTAATTGTATGGTCTGTGTAGAGAATGTATTGTAAGTGTAATTGGGATAATAAAGCTTGTTTTCCAGACCTCCTTTTACAAAATATCAGTAGGTTGCTATTAAACTAGAGCATTGCCAATTCTGGTAAGAGATTTGCAGCAACTTGTCCAGCAAAAGATGATTGCCACTTCATTTCGGCTTCTTTTGACCAACAAAAATTAAAACCAATGATTATTACTTGGATTCGACCTAGGCAAGATTGCTATAAACTGAATATTGATGCGTCTTTCAATAAATTTTCAGCAGCGGGAGTGCTATCCTCCGAAACAGCCATGGTAATTTTGTTGCTGCCGCTTGTTTTCCAATTGATGCCGGGACAGTTTATGATGTAGAGCTTGAGGCTTTGATTTGGTGGCTTTCTTGGAGTATTGATAAAGGTTTTTATCCCCTTCAGGTGGAAATGGATTGTCTGGAACTAGTTGCTCATGTTAATCGGGCACAGTGGATTAGAGCAGGTCCTTCGGTTTTGCTGCGTGTTGCTGACTTATTGCATCTTCACTCTTCTTCCATTCATCACATATATCGTGAAGGAAATCAAGTCGCACATCTTTTGGCCACTCATCATAGACTTCATCATACTTCTCTTTCTTTTATCTCTTTTAATTCTTTGCCTCATTTGATTAAAGGAGTTGTATTATTGGAGGCTATAGAGACTAAATATTTGAGATATAAATAAAATAAAAATATCTTTTGCTAAAAAATATATATATATATATATATTCGAAATTTTGATTATTTTGTTTCTATTTTCTTTATAAATAGTTTGTAGGAAATTGAAAGCAAGAAAGGTAGTCATGCAACCGTAGATATGTATATTAATGTATATATAATGACGGAGGGAGGGGTGCCAAGGGTAAATCCCTGCCGCTAATCCAAATTTTATTTTTAAAATTTACTCCTAAAATAAAATGTTAATAATTTTCAATTTTATTTACAAAATAGTGATTTTATGAATTTTGCGTCTCTTTAGTTTTGAAAATTTTTTTTGGCCCATTCTACCTTTTATTTCCGGCTATAAATAGTTGAAAGTACCTGCTATTAACAGTCCTGAAAAGTTGACAGAAATGGCTATGGCATCTCAAAATCAGGTTCCTATCATCAATCTTTCAAGAACTTCACTACATTGTGTGCGTGGAGAACAAGAGTGGCACAATTTATGCAAAAGGGTTAGGGAAGCTTGTGAAACATTTGGGTGCTTTGAGGTGGTTTACGATCAAATATCCCTGCAACTAAGAGATGAGACCTTCGAAATGGTCAGGCAAGTTTTTAGTCTTCCATCAGAGACAAAGAAGAAAAATTTTAACCCAAAGCCTTATCATGGGTATGCAGGGGGGTACCCAGTAATTCCCTTGTATGAGAGCTTAGGCATTGAAGATGTCACCAACTATGACTCCCTCAGAAGCTTTACAGAATTACTTTGGCCTCATGGCCATCACCAGTTCAGGTAAGGAGGATTAATCTTGACCTTGTCGGAGTTTCCTAGGTGATATCTTTATAATACAACTAGCTAAATCAATTGGTTGTTATTTTAAAAAACCGTTGATCATTGATACTATTTTTTTTATTGAAAAGACAACCGCTGTCCATATACTTTCAGTAAATAAGCTTATTTTTTTTCCAAGATGATTGGAAAGATTGTTTCCTGTCATTCAGGTTGAAGGAAAAGCTTACTGTTGCAAATGACAAGGAATGAAATGATTTTCTTGTCATCTGCTTTTGGAGGGAATTACATTAAAAAAAAAAAAAAAAAACAAGTGACCTCAATTTGGCGAGAACAAAAGTTTAATTCGCAAAAAGCGTAGTTTGCTGGAAGGCTAAAAACTTTTATGTTTTATAATCCGAGATGGACTAAACCTCGATGTTACCATAAAAAACAAAAGTGACCTTTATTACAAAGAATGAATTATGAAATTATGAACTATAATTCAAGTGAATTTAACCTTACTTTTTTTTTTTTTATCAGCAGAAAAAATACTATTTATTATTATTATATTAGAATCCAGGAATAAGATACTATTTAACCTTGCTTAGTACTAATTTCATGAAAAATGAATAAACTATTGTAGCCAAACAATTAGCTCCACGTTGAAGCCAGTGGAAGAGCTATGCAAGATAATACAAAAGATGATTATTGATAGCTATGGATTGAAAGAAAAATTAGGGTTGATAATGGAAACAAAGACTTTGTTAAGGATGATGAAATACAAAGCTCCTCCAAGTGGGGAATATATGGATGGACTCAAAGCCCATACAGATAAACCAATGTGTACTCTTTTGTTTGAGGATCAAGTTTCAGGGCTTGAAATTGAAACCAAAGATGGACAATGGATTCAACTCTCTCCATCCACCACCAATTCCTTTTTCTTTATTGTTGGAGATCCTCTTATGGTAATTTCCTTGGTTCATTGATTTCTTCTTAGGTTCTGTTTAGGATTGAGTTTATATCTGCTTTCAAACCATTCGAAGAAATTCCTCAAAGAACTAAGCATTGAAGTTGTGTTATGAACATTGATTTGCAGGCATGGAGTAATGGAAAATTGCATGCAGTGAAACATAGGGTGATGATGAAGGGTGACAAAGACAGGCATTCTTTTGGAGCATTTGCAGTTCCAGTAGAAGGGACTATCATCAAGCCACCTAAGGAATTAGTTGATGGAAATCAACCCCAGCTTTTGAAGGAATTTGATTATATGGACTTCATAATATTCTCATATTCAAAGGAGGGAATGACTATAGAATCAGCAAAGCAGATGTTTGCATTCGCTGGGAACAATTAAGTAATCATTCGTGGAAAGGCTCAATACATACATTCACCCTTAAACTTTGCAATTTTAATTTTATGACACCTTAAATTTTATAAATGATTTATCATACACTTGAACTTATAAATTTTAATAATATAACACATGTTTCAATACTAACATCAATTAATTTTAGAATTTTTGATTTCTATTGGTAAAATATCGATTCAATATCCAGCTAGCAAAATACGTTTAGAATAATGATTTTCACGAATTTCAACTTTTTAACGTGCTTAATTGATCTAATTTTACAAGTCGAAATTTCAAACTTTTTAATTATTTAATTGATCGAATTTTACAGTTAAGGTGTTCAATAAAATAATTTTTAAAATTGAAGTGTAGCAGACATAATTTTATACTGGATACATTTAATATGTCAAAATAAAAATTGAATATCACGAAATTAAAATAACGAAATTCAGAAGGTAAATTTATATATTCTACCTTTGTGGAAACATGGGCCAACCTGCCTCTCTCGGATGATATGTACAACATGCTCTCAATGATGTTTCAAATAAAATCTGTTTCTCTCTGCAATTTTAGATTTTGCATTTCAAGATATGTCGTTCAAATTATTGTGAAAGAAGCATTACATAAAAAACATCAAAAGGTTGTTTTTAAGGTACAATTTCATGTATTCTAATCAATGGATTTGTCGGTTTTTTCAACAATAGAACGCAAAATTGAAGAAGATATTACAATTTTAAGAGAATAAACATTAGTGGAAACCACAGTACAAAGTAATCAGAAAATGAGACAATTTGCAAGGCAGCCAAATGAACTGAGGGAAAGCATTCCCTAAGATGATGGTCATAACAGAAATTAAAGATGGTAAAACAGGTAAGCTATGGATGAAAAGCATATACTTCTCAATAGAATACAAGAGGCATTACGAACTGTCCAAGAAGCTTGAACAGTGATCTCTAAGTTAACAGTAGTATCATGTCAAAGGTAAATACAAACGACAACAACAACAGAAGAAAAGGTTAGTTTCTGGGATTATAAGGACCTGAGATTGAATAAAAACACAAAATAGGCCAGAAGATCAAGTGACCAAAATAGACAAACTAAAAGCATTTAAATAACAATGATCGAAAATATTACTTCCACAGCTTGACAAATTTATCATGGCCAACAGAGGCAACCAACCCTGTCACAGGCGATATGGCCAAGGCAGCAATTAATCCTTCATGAGCCGACAGAGTCATAGTCTTGTTCTCAGTCATATTCCAAAGCTCCAAAGACTGCAATAAATGTCCACAGTAGGAAATTAGAGACAATCCCTTAACAGCAACATAAATAACAAATATTTCATTGATGCCAGTAGTATAACAAGTACAAATTTAAACTGTAGAGCAAGGGAGAGAAACCCCACAAGACAGTAAATGAAACTGACTAAAAGTTAGACAGTTAAAACAATATTTCACCCTTAATTTGAAATAGGGAAAAAAGAAGTGCTGCTGCATAAAAATTGACAGATCATTGATCAGAAACTTTGTCAAGACTCGCAAGAATTCTCCCAATTGAAAATAAAGGAAGCGTGTTCATAGTTTTTAAGATCCATGTGAGCCCCAATGTTAACCATAATCAGTTGCAGGAAAATCCCCCAGACAGAGATACAAAAGCAAAAGCAGGTTTATGGCTACATTACACTTCTCATAAACAATATGGCAAGCTAGCAATTACTGTATCTGACCTTGGAAAAAGTTGCATCACAGACATTCATATTACCCACCAAAAGAGGCCCAGAATAAAATAATTTAGTACATCAATATATACAAAAAGCATGGAAACCAAAGTTACTTGCCTGGTAACAGCCAAGCACTAGTAATGATGGGTATGTAGGATGGAAAACACAGGAATGGAATTTGTTGCCATTACAGGTCAAGTCATGAACAAATTCCCCCTCACTCCCTGATCCAAGTCTCCACACTCTGACAGAATCCTCACTGACAGATGCTAGATACTCACCAGAAGGATCCCAGCACACAGAGTGGATTGGCTTAGTATGTCCCTGCAGTTGGCCATACGCATCCAAAGGCAGTTAAGCAATGACAGAGAGAGGAAAGAACGGCAGAGAATGGAAATATGATACAACCATGAGCAAAATACTCCTATGGAAATTTACAACCTCATCAAGTTTTGAGGAATAGCATAGCATTCATAAAATGCTGTCTATGCATCAAGTTTTAACTGACCTGTAATGAATGCCGACAACCTTGTGTCTCAACATCCAGTATAGATACAACATTCTCAGCAGCTGCAGCAAGATACCTCCCCATACGGGGCTGAAATCTCATTTGAGCCGTACCGCCCTAATCCATATGAAAAAATAAAAAAATTAATTAATTAATTCAAAAATGCCTCCAGTCCAACTCACCTGTATCCATTCCATCCAGAGAGAGAGAGAGATGGAGAGTAATCACAGACCTTCATTAATATCTCGTTTAATACACCAAATAGTCTATAATTGGTGTGTGTTAGAATTTAGAGAGAAAATTCTTATTGTTATTTCACTCTTTCAATCGTTATAACAGCAAGCATATATATATATATATATATACACACAAGTACAAAACCAGAATAGGAATAATTATGTAATCTAATATACTCATGTAGAAAGCAATTACTAATACGGAATTTCAAAATAGGAAGTAATAACTTTAACCAACTCTCCCTCTCAAGTTGGTGCAATAGATATTACACATGCCCAACTTGCATACCAAATTATGAAACAATTTGCCATTAAGACCCTTGGTAAACACGTCAGCTATTTGTCCTTCACAGGCCACATGAGAAATCTTCAAAATTCCATGTATTATCTTCTCTTTTATAACACGACGGTCAATCTCAATATGTTTTGTTCGATCATATTGAACTGGATTATAAAACAATACTACTAGCAGCCTTGTTATCATAGAACAATGGTAGATCTTCAATTTTTGATAACTTCCATTTTTTTGTAACTTTCTAGAGCCATAGTAATTAGCAAAAGCCTTGTGCCACAGCTTTATACTCTGCTTGATCTTGATCTTATACTTGATCTTGCTACCACATTCTGTTTTTGTACTTCTCCAAGTAACTAAATTTCCACCCACAAATGTGCAATAACCAGATGTGGACCTTCTATCATCAAGAGATCCAACCCAATCCGCATGTGTAAAAGCTTCTATCTTCAGATGACCATGCTTAGAGCAGAGAAGTCCTTTTCTGGGCGCGGATTTCACATATCTTAAAATGCGAAAAATAGCTTCTAGATATGCTGGTCTAACCTCTGGGGGGAGCAGTGACAGTTAACTCTTCGTTAGGAACCTCCAACCTTCAACGGTGGATTCGCTGTTCTTAAAAAAACCAGAAGGGAAATGGAATCTTTCTTTTTCTTTCTAAAATAACTTCGCTCTGATATCATGTTGTGTTTTAGAATTTAGAGAGAAATTTCTTTTTGTTGTTTCACACTTTCAATCTTTATAATAGCAAATATATAGTATAAACGTAGAAGAAGAATAATAATTATGTAATCCTAATATAGGAAGCAATTACTGATAGGCAATTTCACAAAATAGGAAGTAGTAATAGCTCTAACCAACAATAAGAATCTA
This sequence comes from Jatropha curcas, assembly GCF_041381405.1. Classification (NCBI taxonomy): domain Eukaryota; kingdom Viridiplantae; phylum Streptophyta; class Magnoliopsida; order Malpighiales; family Euphorbiaceae; genus Jatropha; species Jatropha curcas. Next base: position 26,724,622 of record NC_143158.1, read on the forward strand.
CCTTAAATACTCTTGAACAACTACCATTGTTAATACTCCAGTAACGTATTTCACCATCCCAATCACAAGAGCATATAAGATCATCCTTACTAGGGTGGAAGTCTAGTGACATGACAGAGGCTGAATGTCCGATTAAAGTGCGTAACGAGTAACTAGGCTGCAAAACATACCACAGAATTTTGAGAATGAACACCACCAAAATCATGCAAACTCACTTGAAAACTATACAAAGATTATTTAACAGGGAAATGAATAAGCAAAGTATGGATACATTAGATACACTTCCAGCCATTAAAATATGGGAATATGCATAACTATTGAATCTGAGACGAGAATATGGATTGTGACAAACTATACAGTCAGAACCAATGTAAAAATTGAAAAATACGTTTCCAGCAAATTTTGTTAACAAGAAAAATAACGGTCAATAGCAGAGAGCATGATATCACTACATAACCATAACCGGTGCGTAAAGCTAAGAACTGAATGCTCTGTGTATAAAACTGTTGTGGGGTTCCTCTGACATGTGAGACCCACATACATTTGAAACAATAAAACACAGTTGGCAAAGTTGACCGTTAAAAAGGAATCAAAGTTGCCAGCGAAAGTTATTCAAAAGTTGGCAACCAATCATGACATAAACCTCTCTCATAACCTGCCTATAAATAGAGGCGATGCACCTCAACAAAACACACAGCAGAAAGAAAGAGAAAATGTAGCGAGAGAGTTTTCTAGTTTTAGGATGGGTTTCCTAAAACCAGGGGAGAAAAATAGTGAGGAAATTATTTGGGGTATTTTTGGGAAATACTTTGAGTGCCACTATTTTTATATTACTCTCTTTGTGTATTTACTATTTTTAATAGTGGAAGAATTATTTGGAGTTTGTCCCGTGGATGTAGCCCTAAACAGTTGAGGGTGAACCACGTAAATTTCTGTGTGTCCCATTTCTATTTTTCCGCTGCGTTAATTTTCTCTTAATTCTTTGTGAGGGCCCAACAAGTGGTATCAGAGCTGATGCCCAACAACTGGTATCAGAGCTGATTCCTAACAACTGGTATCAGAGCCGAAGGTTTCGGCAGGTCCAGCTGGTCAGATAGCGGTACCGGATCCGTGAATATATTTTAAAAATAAATATACCACGATGAAGAGAAAATTATGACGAGTCCATTGGTGCTGTCCGCTCGGAAAGTGTTGCAGAATCGACTTAGTGATGAATAGTAAAATAGTAACTCAAAAGTTGATGGTGAACAGTACTATTGGTGTTACTATTGGTGAGTCCGTTTCCAGTAAGCCCAGCACTATTCACGTGTACAGTTACTATTCAAGTATACTGTTACTATTCATGGTCACTATTCACTTATACTACTGTTCACGTATACAGTTTATGTTGGTGATGATTTTCTGCGCAAGTCAAAATGGACAAGCAACATGATCAGTCTAAATGGCGGGAATTACCATATATGGAGAAATGAGAGATCTCCTTATGGTAATCAAAATGTATTTGTCTGTATTTAGTTGAACTAAATCGGAAGACAAGACTGATGAGGAATGGATTTTCGAGCATGCGTCCAAATCTCGGTTGGTAGATTTGATGATGAAGGTTTCTGTAGCACCTTCAGAAATGGTCAGTGGAAGCTCACACAAGGTTCATTTGTGGCAGCTAAAGACCGAAAGCTGTACGTGATGCATGCGAAACTCTCCCAAGACACTTTGAGTGTAGTGGAGAATGACAGTACAGTTGAATTGTGGCATAAACGACTACGCCACATGAGTACGAAAACTTTGGCAAGAAGGAATGTACTACCTGGATCGGATGAAGTTCACCTAGACAAGTGTCCTGATTGTATGGCAGGAAAAGCTAAACAGAGTAGCTTTCAAGATTACCCCTCCTTCTAGAATGAAGAATGTATTAGATCTGATTCATTCAGATTTGTGTAGACCATTGACGATGTCATATGGTGGAAATCGATATTTTGTGACATTTATCGATGACCATTCTAGGAAGACCTGGGTATAAACATTGAAGTCTTCTAAACCTGGTTGAGAGACAGACAGGCAAGAAGCTGAAGTGTATCAGAACAGATAATGGTGGAGAATACACTGGGCCATTTGATTCTTTCTGCAAAGAGCATGGCATTCGACATCAAACAACACCTCCCAAGACGCCGCAACTGAACGGTTTCGCTGAGAGGATGAACAGAACTTTGATGGAGAGAGTCAGATGTTTACTCTCACATGCAAAGTTGTCTAAAAGATATGGGGTGAAGCGTTACTCACAGTAGTTCGCCGTTCACTCTGTTTCCCTCTACAGTATGATACTCCAGAGAGAGTATGGTTAGAAAAGGATGTTTCCTATGATCATTTGCGAGTGTTTGGCTACAAAGCCTTTGTGCATATCCCAAAGGATGAACGGTCTAAGCTTGATGTCAAGACTAGACGGTGTGTATTCATTGGCTATCGCCAAGACCAATGTGACTATAAGTTTTATAATCCAATCCAAAAGACGATTATAAGAAATCGTGATGCTGTATTTGTTGAAGATCAGACTATTAAAGATATTGAAGCAGAGTGCCAATAGATCTGATGAAGACTCAACAGACATACAGAGAGTCCCTCCAATAAAATGCAGACAAATTGGAGATGAAGAAAATGTTCCACAAGAACGAGTGCCAGAGTTAGAAAATCCAGAAGTTTCTAATCAGAATGAACCATATGAAGATTATGGTTTTCATGTTCAACCACCAGCATCGAAAGGTTCTCAAACATTAAGAAGATCTAGTAGAGTCTGACAACCATCTACTAGATATCCAGTCAATGAGTATGTACTAACGACTGACAGGGGAGAACCTGAAAGCTTTGAAAAAGCTATGGAAATGAACAGAAGAGGAACTGGATTGAAGTCATGCAAGATGAAATGAAGTCCTTGCATGAGGACGAAACATTTGAGCTGGTGAAGTTGCCCAAAGGCAAGAAAGCTTTGAAGAACAAATGGGTGTTCAGGATCAAGCAGGAAGAACACAGCTCCCAATCACGATTCAAAGCTAGACTGGTTGTGAAAGGATTCAATCAAAGGAAGGGTATTGATTTTGATCTTTTCACCAGTTGTGAAAATGACATCCATTCGAACAGTGCTCGGAATGGCTGCTAGTTTTGAACTGGAAATCGAGCAAATGGATGGGAAGACTACCTTCCTACATGGAGATTTGGAAGAAGGAATATACATGGAGCAACCAGAGGGTTTCGTAGGAAAAGAGGATTATGTTTGCAAACTGAGGAAGAGCTTGTATGGTTTAAAGCAGGCACCAAGACAGTGGTACAAGAAGTTTGAGTCTATTATGGGGGAGCAAGGCTACAAAAGACTACTTCAGATCACTGTGTCTTCGTAAAGAAATTCTTTGATGATGACTACATTATTCTCTTGCTCTATGTAGATGATATATTGATTGTTGGTCAGAATTCTGTCAGAATTAATAGCTTGAAGAAACAGTTAAGTAAGTCTTTTGCTATGAAAGACTTGGGACCAGCAAAACAGATTCTTGGCATGAAGATTACAAGGAATCGAAGAATCAAGAAACTATGGTTGTCACAGGAGAAGTACATTGAGAAAGTACTTCAAAGGTTTAAAATGGAGAATTCTAAAGCGGTTAGTTGTCCTCTTGCTAATCACTTTAAATTAAGCTCAAAACAGTGCCCTTCTACCGACGGAGAGAAGGAAGCGATGGAAAAGATTTCATATGCTTCAGCAATTGAAAGTTTGATGTATGCCATGGTTTGTACACAGCCAGATATTGCTCACTCAGTCGGAGTAGTAAATCAGTTTCTTTCAAATCCTGGAAAGGAACATTGGACTATAGTGAAATGGATTTTCATGATATCCAATCACATTTGCAGGGGGAGCCGTGTCGTGGCAGTCAAGATTACAGAAGTGTGTTGCTCTGTCAACAACTGAGGCAAAAGGAGAAGTCTGAGCTGTGTGTCAAAGCGCCAAGAATGGAGAATCCCACCATGTCGTCGGGAGGAGGAGAATTATTGTGGGGTCCCTCCGACATATGGGACCCACATACATTTGAAAAATTAAAACTCACGTTTTTTTTTTAGAAGGAATCAAAGTTGGCAGCGAAAGTTATTCAAAAGTTGGCAACCAACCATGACATAAATGGACTCACACACGGCTCTCACATTACCTCTCTCATAACCTGCCTATAAATAGAGGCAGATGCACCTCAACAAAACACACAACAGAAAGAAAGAGAAAATGTAGCGAGAGAGTTTTCTAGTTTTAGGATGGGTTTCCTAAAACTAGGGGAGAAAAATAGTGAGGAAATTATTTTGGGGTATTTTTGGGAAACACTTTGAGTGCCAATATTTTTATATTACTCTCTTTGTGTACTTACTATTTTTAATAGTGGAAGAATTATTCGGAGTTTGTCCCGTGGACGTAGCCCTAAACAGTTGAGGGTGAACTACGTAAATTTCTGTGTGTCTCATTTCTATTTTTCCGCTGCGTTAATTTTCTCTTAATTTTTTGTGAGGGCCCAACAAGTGGTATCAGAGCTGATACCCAACAACTGGTATCAGAGCTGATTCCTAACAAAAACTACAACAATTCAATATTCAATTCTCATGATTGTATTCGTGATATTATGCATGTTCTTAATCACCCTAATGAACCCAATAACTTTATGCTCAATTCGACCACCGACAATTTGCTATAGGGTTCTAATCTAGCTTCAACAGTTAAAAAGGTGCAGGCTTTCAGGTTCACAAATTCCACCTTCAATTGATGAAACATCGAGCCTCTTATGTCCACAGCCCAAAAAAACCAGTTGACATATTTATGAGCACATGTTAAAAATCAACATACTAACAATGACACAACCTACATAAATTATTTTCCTATAGAACTAATCCGCAATGTAACACTAACCCAGTATATTCTACCACCATCATAAGCAGAAGGGGGCAAAAAGGGCAAAATATATATGTAAGAAAGCAGTTCATCTAACAATCCTTTGAAGAAAACACCAATTTGACATCATATCTTCAAGAAATTTCCTTAAATGCATATTTACATATGCATGTACAAGTTCCTTTTGCTTATATATGCTATCATACAAGTTACAAATTTCCCATCAAGAGAAGGGGAGAAAAGGCAAGAATTGCAACAAAAAAAGTTGAGCAGGAAAAAGATGAAAGATATCTACTAACATTGTCAGCATCCCAAACCCTGACAGTTTTATCAAATGAAGATGTAGCGAGGCGTGGCATGCCTGGACTAAAACGGACATCTGTAATCAATGAAGAATGTTCTTCAAGGGTGGTCTTGGGCTTTAAATTTTCTGTGTACCATAATACAGCCTGTGCAATAGACCATGAAGCAAAAAGTTCATATTCATTTTCCAGAAGTATACATCGAGCAAACTATTGCCATGACTTTTTTTTTTTTCCTTCTATAAACAATGTAAAGCAGGCAAAGATTACACTTGTTTGGTCAATTAAATCAGACTTTGAAATAAATCTTTCAGAAATATAATTATTTTACTTTTAGAACTTAATTTCAGAAAATTAATTGTTCATAAGAAATTGCCATCTAGTTCTTTGCCTCGTGTTTTAGTGCTTTACATCTTACAAAGTTTGTCTTCACACTTGCCTTTTTATCATGGCCACCACTAGCAACCAATTTTCCATCCGATGAGAAGTCGCAACAGATTACTTTGCTTCCACTCGCTCTAACAGAATTTACTTCAGTAAATGTAAACCCTGAGATGAAACGTAAACTCTATGCTCACCAATCATGTATACAGAGAGGAAATTCAGTTTAGTTACACGTGGATACTATAAATTAAATTCACACTCATTATTAATGTCTTTTGAAACTGTATCTACAAATCAGCCCCAAGAAAAACAACAGGAAGTATGAAGGAAAATAACCAGAGATATTGAAATATCTCCAAACAATTTGCTTATTATTGCATCATATTCAAGTAAACACCAATATGAACTCAGCAAAGTACTGAAAAATCTTTTTAAAAAAATCACGATCAATATTCAAAGAGTAGTTGCACACCTTTGCTAACATCCATACGAGGAACCCAATCCCTAGGATCAGTGTCATCATGGGATAAAATAGAATCAACATTATCCTCAAGAGATCCATCCTCCACGAAGCGATCCATATCAGCCTGCAATTCAAGATCCTTATCATCCCACAGCCAAAATGGAACTCCAATGAGAATATAAGCAAGGAATTTGAAGAGGATGACATAAAAGCTAATCAAATAACCAATAATAATGTAATTAATAAATAAGTACAAATTGACAATATGTTTAATCTTTTTTTTTTTTTTTTTTTGAGTGTTGAATAAGTAAAGGGCTTATAGTTATTGAAATGACATTCAAAATGAAATAATATAATTTAAAATTTAGTTATTGCTTTGAAATCAATTATAAATTCATTAATTCCAAAAAAAAAAAAAATGATAACTTTATGAATAATAGGAGAAAATTAAACCTTCTAGAAATAGCTTGTCACTTTCATGATTCGTATTACTTAGCTTCAATTTTCTTCATGACTTCAATTTTCTTCATGACATGATTAATTAATATATATTTAATATTATTATGAGAACATGCCATTGTGCAAATGGTTTAAAGATGACTCATCCTGATATAGACATCTTACCAAAGAACCAGTAGATGATTTAATATGATTTGGACTATTTTCTTATAATATAAGGTCTTTTTTTTTTTTTTTTAAGTTCATCAAAATTTTTAAATCAAAATGAATCAATTTAATTTTGATGATTCAATTTAGTTTGGTTTTGATTTTGTTACATTTTAATTAGTTCACTTCATTTTAGTTTTGGTAACAAAAAGAATAAATTAACTAAACCAAGTAGAACAGGATTATATGTATATAATATTAAAAATATTTTTATCTATATATATATATATATATATATATATATATATATATATATATATATATATATATATTCGAAATTTTGATTATTTTGTTTCTATTTTCTTTATAAATAGTTTGTAGGAAATTGAAACCAAGAGAGGTGGTCATGCAACCGTAGATATGTATATTAATATATATATAATGACGAAGGGAGGGGTGCCAAAGGGTAAATCCCTGCCGCTAATCCAAATTTTATTTTTAAAATTTACTCCTAAAATAAAATGTTAATAATTTTCAATTTTATTTACAAAATAGTGATTTTTATGAATTTTGCGTCTCTTTAGTTTTGAAAATTTTTTTTAGCCCATTCTACCTTTTATTTCCGGCTATAAATAGTTGAAAGTACCTGCTATTAACAGTCCTGAAAAGTTGACAGAAATGGCTATGGCATCTCAAAATCAGGTTCGTATCATCAATCTTTCAAGAACTTCACTACATTGTATTGAATCAGAGAATATGAGAATTGAAGGACAGGAAGAAGGATTGAGATAAGTGTTCTCAATGTTTCATTACTGTATCAATATGATTTTTATACAAGAGATTATACAATAACGGAAACAATCTATGCTAATAATGGTCAGTTATTCTGTGCAAGAAACTTTCCAAAACAACAGATTTGACTTGCTGGAGAAGAGGCTCTAAATAAGGAAATGATGATCTGCATAATCTGATCCTATTCTGGCTAACACTCCCCCTCAAGTTGAGTAGTAGGATCTCTGATACTCAACTTGCTCAGTACCTTCTCAAACGACCTCCCATTGACTGCTTTGGTTAGAATGTCAGCCAATTGGTCTTCTGATCTGACATAGGGGAGATCAACAATACCTGTCTCGATTTTTTCTTTGATAAAGTGCCTATCCACTTCAATATGCTTGGTTCTGTCATGTTGAACTGGATTCTCTGATATGCTGATAGCAGCCTTATTGTCACAAAATATTTTGCATGTGTCTATAGGAGGAAAGCCAACCTCTGTGATTAATTTCCTGAGCCATAAAACCTCTGTAAGACCTCTAGCTACTCCTCGAAATTCAGCTTCTGCAGAGGAGAGAGCCACCACCTTCTGTTTTTTACTTCTCCAAGTCACCAAATTACCACCAACCAGTGTGAAGTATCCTGATGTAGATCGACGATCAATTGGACTACCTGCCCAATCAGCATCAGTGTAACATTGTACTTCTAAGTGACCATGATTTTTGAACACAACTCCTAGTCCAAGAGTACCCTTGAGATACCTTATGATTCTGATCACAGCTTCCATGTGGTGTTTCTGAGGTTGGTGCATGAACTGGCTAACCACACCTACGGCATATGCAATATCAGGACGAGTATGGGACAAGTATATGAGTTTTCCTACCAGTCGCTGATATCTTTCCTTGTCAGTTGATTCTCCATCTTCTAGAATTTGTAGTCCATGGTTTACTGCAATGGGGGTATCAATGGGCTTACAGTCAACCATGCCTGTTTCAGCTAGGAAGTCTAGAATATACTTCCTCTGGCAGATAAATATCCCTTGTTGAGATCTCAGAACTTCTATGCCAAGGAAATACTTTAATGCTCCCAAATCCTTCATCTCAAATTCTGCAAACAATTTCTTCCTGAGGCTGGTCATCTCTTCTGTGTCATTCCCTTTGATAATCATGTCATCGACATAGATTACTAAGCATGTAACAAGATCATCTCGTCGTTTGAGGAAGAGGGTGTGATCTGAGTTGCTTTGTTCAAATCCATAATTCTTCATTGCCATAGTAAATCTCCCAAACCACGCCCTAGGAGACTGTTTAAGACCATACAGAGACTTCTTCAAACAACAGACTTCACCTCTTTTGAAATTGTCTGAGAAACCTAGAGGAGCTTCCATATAAACTTCTTCTTTGAGATCACCATGTAAGAAGGCATTCTTGACATCGAACTGGTGAAGAGGCCATCCCTTGTTAGCAGCAATAGAAAATAACACTCTTATGGTATCAATCTTGGCTACAGGAGAAAAAGTTTCTTAGTAGTCAATCCCGTATGTCTGAGTGTACCCCTTTGCTACTAGGCGAGCCTTGTATCTTTCAACTGTCCCATCAGGCAGGTACTTGATTGTAAAAATCCATCTGCACCCCACTGGTTTCTTTCCACCTGGAAGTTGGCACTTTTCCCAAGTCTCATTTTTTGTCAGGGCCTTCATCTCTTCTTCCATAGCTCTAGTCTAGTTTTCAGACTTCAAAGCTTCTTCTATATTTCTGGGAACTTCCTCTGCATAAAGTTTGGATAAGAAAGCTTTGGCACTCTTAGATAAGTTTCCTTCACCTATGTTGTTTACAGGGTACCTTGATCTTGAGGTTTCCCTTACTGGAGAATATCTCTTAGGAGGGATCCCTCTATTGCTTCTAGGTGGAAGAATGTGTCTGTTACTACCATCTAGTTCAGTAGTTTCTTCACTCACATAGTTCCTTGGAGACTTTTCTTCTATTACATCATAAGGATTATTATTCAAAGGCTCAAGAGAGTCAGGACTTCTTACCTCGGATATTGGAGCCAGGGCAGATAAATCTTCAGTGGTACTGACTTCCTCAGTCTGTACTATTATTTCAGAGCTTAGCTCGGTGGTCCTATTAACTTGCTCTTTTGGGTCCGCTTCAATAAGAGGACCAGACACAGGTAACCAACCTAGGGTGTCACTCTCTGTATTCTCCCCCTGACCACTTGGTTGGTTATTGTAGAAAAATTCTGTTTCTAAGAAGTCACAATTCATAGTGGTAAACATTCGCTTATTCTTAGGATCATAGCATCTATACCCTTTTTGGTTCACTCCATATCCTAAGAATACACACTTAATAGCACAAGGATCAAACTTGGTTCTATCACTTTTGGGTACATGAACAAACACAGTGCATCCAAAGATTCGAGGTTCAAGATTCAAAGAGGATGGAATTTGGGTTTTTTGTGCTAAAGTCTGGAGAGGTGTTTTAAGGTTAAGAATCTTTGTGGGGAGTCTATTGATCAGGTAGGTAGCTGTAGCTACTGCTTCAGGCCAGAAAAATTTTGGGACATGAGAATCAAAAAGTAAGGCTCGGGTCATCTCTAACAGAATTCGGTTCCTTTCAGCTACACCGTTTTGTTCTGGTGTATGTGGGCAAGTAGTTTGATGAACTATGCCCTTTTTTTGGGTAAAGCCTTGAAGGGTAGAATTGATGAATTCTCCCCCATTATCAGATCAAAGGATTTGGATATCCGTGTGAAACTGTGTTTTGATCATATTATAAAAAAGCATAAATTTACCAGGAACCTCAAATTTATTTCTCAAAAAATATACCCAAGTCATTCGGGTACAATCATCCACAAATATCAAAAAATATCTCAGACCATGACTGCTCACTACTGGTGTCGGTCCCCACACATCAGAGTGAACTAAAGAAAAAATAGTGTTTGTTCTGGTATTATTATGACGAAAAGTTTGTCTGTGACTCTTAGCAAACACACAAGTCCCACACTTCAAATTATCAATAGACTTAAAAAACTTTGGAAAAAGAAGTTTTAAATAATTAGTTGAAGGGTGCCCTAGGCGACGGTGCCATAACCAAGCCTCTCTATCAGCAGTCCCGTGAGCTAGCATCACAGTACCTTGTTGAGCCACCTCATTCACATAGTACAATCCAAGTCTTTCAGTGCCACGTCCAATTATCTCCCCGTCCGAATATCCTGTAATAAACAAAAAGTTGGAGTCATTAGGACAATGCAATTCAATTCTTTGGTAACATGACTAATTGATAGAAGCTTGTGAGACAAAGACGGCATATAAAGACAATTAGACAATTTTAACTTAGGAGAAATTTCAATTGACCCAGCTCCTTCTACCGGTGTAAGTTCCCCATTAGCCGTCTTAACATGAGTTTTTTGAGGTTCTGAAGGCTCAATAATGTCTTTTGCATCATTTGTCATAGTATCAGTAGCACCAGTATCAAATACCCATTCATTTTGTTCATCTTGGCCCTGAATTAGGTTTGCTAGTCCTATTTTCTCATGTTCAGGGGTTAAACTACAATTATCAGAAACTATGGGGACCTTAGTGTAATTCTGAGGACAACAATTATCATTCACATGTAAATCTGGACCAATTTCAGTATCAACAATATTCCAGGTACTATTTCCGTATTCACCAATATCAGACAGATTAAATAAGTAACCAGGGAGAGTTTGAGGACTTGAGTGTAATAACTCAAGTCCTTTACCTATAAAACCATCGGTTTCCATATTAGGAGAAAGCCTAGTCGTTGCCACCATAGCTCTCCCCTCTATTCCTGTTCCTCGAACCTGTTTGCCGTCGCTGTTGCCGGTAGCGCTGTCAGCGTTGCCCACGGCGGTGGTAGATTTTCCCATTGAAGTCCCCTTGTTTCTGTGTTTTTCAGTCCACCATTCAGGATATCCCACCAGTTCAAAGCATTGTTCTTCCGTATGCTTGGCCTGACCACAGTGAGAACAACGAAGTTTTGATTTGTCTGGCCGGAAGGATGAGTTTTTCTCTGATCGGCGTTGTTGCTGTCCGCGGGTGAGAAGGCCGGCCACTTCAGTTATGAGTCCTTCTCCGATTCCTTGCGAGCCTTGGTCTCCCCCTGTGACAGAGCTCCCGATGATTTTTGTTGTTGCCGATTCCTTTCTTACTGTGGCATACACCTGGAAGGGGATCGGTTCTTAGTATTTCTCTCTTAATCTGATCATATCTGTAATCCAGTGCATTTAGAAATTGAAACACTTTTTGTTCTTGTCTGAGTTGATTAAACTTTGCAATATCAGACGTGCAGGTCATTGGGTTGGGTTCTCTCCGATCTATTTCTCCCCATACCCCTTGCATGATGAGCCAGAAATCTTCAAGTCTTGTTGTACCCTGTTTCAGTCCGTTGGCTTTGACACGAAGATCAAAAACTTGAAGCTTATCACGGCCACTGCAATAAGTGATGGCAAGGGCATTCCATAAGGCTTTTGCCGTCGGATATTCGGTAAGATTGCTTGCAATTTGTGGTTCTATATTCTGAATTAGCCAAGAGAAGACCGCAAGGTCGTATTGTTCCCACCTTTCGAAATTCGGATCTGTGGTCTGAGGAGGTTCAGTTCCTCCAGTGACATGGCCCAGAAGTCTCTTAGAATTGCCTCCAATGGCAACTCTGATCATCCTAGACCAAAGTGCATAATTTTGGGTGTTAAGCTTGGTACTGATGGTCAATTGATCTGGAAGGTTCTGTTTCTAGTTTGAGCCGAGTCCATTCTTTAGTAAATTGGCTATTTTAAGGGTGAGTTCATCATCCATAATAACTGAGGTCTCTTCGTCAGACATAATGGATGGATGCTGAATTTTGATCTTGGTTTTAGGGTTCAGAGAAGGGTAAAGGTAAATGATGAGATTGGTTTATTTAGGCCATCTGGCCAGCTCTGATACCATATTGAATCAGAGAATATGAGAATTGAAGGACAGGAAGAAGGATTGAGATAAATGTTCTCAATCTTTCATTACTGTATCAATATGATTTTTATACAAGAGATTATACAATAACGGAAACAATCTATGCTAATAATGGTCAGTTATTCTGTGCAGGAAACTTTCCAAAACAACAAATTTGACTTGCTGGAGAATAGGCTCTAAATAAGGAAATGATGATCTGCATAATCTGATCCTATTCTGGCTAACACATTGTGTTCATGAAGAACAAGAGTGGCACAATTTATGCAAAAGGGTTAGGGAAGCTTGTGAAACATTTTTGTGCTTTGAGGTGGTTTACGATCAAATATCCCTACAACTAAGAGATGAGACCTTCGAAATGGTCAGGCAAGTTTTTAGTCTTCCATCAGAGACAAAGAAGAAAAATTTTAACCCAAAGCCTTATCATGGGTATGCAGGGGGGTACCCAGTAATTCCTTTGTATGAGAGCTTAGGCATTGAAGATGTCACCAACTATGACTCCCTCAGAAGCTTTACAGAATTACTTTGGCCTCATGGCCATCACCAGTTCAAGTAAGGAGGATTAATCTTGACCTTATCGGAGTTTCCTAGTTGATATCTTTATAATACAACTAGCTAAATCAATTGGTTGTTATTTAAAAAACCCATTGATCATTGATACCATTTTTTTTATTGAAAAGAAAGCCGCTGTCCATATACTTTCAGTAAATAAGCTTATTTTTTTCCAAGATGATTGGAAAGATTGTTTTCTGTCATTCAGGTTGAAGGAAAAGCTTATTGTTGCAAATAACAAGGAATGAAATGATTTTCTTATCATCTGCTTTTGGAGGGAATTACATTAAAAAAAAAAAAAAAAAAAAAACAAGTGACCTCAATTTGGTGAGAACAAAAGTTTAATTCTCGGAAAGCGTAATTTACTGGAACGCCAAAAACTTTTATGCTTTGCAATCGAGATGGACTAAACTTCTTGATGCTACCATAAAAAACAAAAGTGACCTTTAGGACAAAGAATGAAATATGAAATTATGAACTATAATTCAAGTGAATAACCTTGCTTAGTACTAATTTCATGAAAAATGAATAAACTATTGTAGCCAAACAATTAGCTCCACGTTGAAGCCAGTGGAAGAGCTATGCAAGATAATACAAAAGATGATTATTGATAGCTATGGATTGAAAGAAAAATTAGGGTTGATAATGGAAACAAAGACTTTGTTAAGGATGATGAAATACAAAGCTCCTCCAAGTGGGGAATATATGGATGGACTCAAAGCCCATACAGAAAAACCAATGTGTACTCTTTTGTTTGAGGATCAAGTTTCAGGGCTTGAAATTGAAACCAAAGATGGCCATTGGATTCAACTCTCTCCATCCACCACCAATTTCTTTTTCTTTATTGTTGGAGATCCTCTTATGGTAATTTCCTTGGTTCATTGATTTCTTCTTAGGTTCTGTTTAGGATTGAGTTTATATCTGCTTTCAAACCATTTGAAGAAATTCCTCAAAGAACTAAGCATTGAAGTTGCGTTATGAACATTGATTTGCAGGCATGGAGTGATGGAAAATTGCATGCAGTGAAACTTAGGGTGATGATGAAGGGTGACAAAGACAGGTATTCTTTTGGAGCATTTGCAGTTCCTGTAGAAGGGACTATCATCAAGCCACCTAAGGAATTAGATGATGGAAATCATCCCCAGCTTTTGAAGGAATTTGATTATATGGACTTCATAATATTCTCATATTCAAAGGGGGGAATGGCTATAGAATCAGCAACGCAGATGTTTGCATTCGTTGGGAACAATTAAGTAATCATCTGTGGAAAGGCTAAATACATAAATTCAGCTTTAAACTTTGTAATTTTAATTTTATGACATCTTAAATTTTGTAAATCATTTATCATATACTTAAACTTGTAAATTTTAATAATATTACACACATTTCAGTACTAATATCAATTAATTTTAGAATTTTTGATTTCTATTGGTAAAATATCGACTCAATATCTAGTTAGCGAAATACATTTAGAATAATGATTTTTATGAATTTTAACTTTTTAATGTGTTAATTAATCTAATTTTGCAAGTTGAAATTTCAAACTTTTTAATGTGTTTAATTGATTGAATTTTGCAGTTAAGGTGTTCAATAAAATAATTTTCAAAATTGAAGTGTAGTAGATATAATTTTATACGTAGATATATTCAATAGGTCAAAATAAAAATTGAGTGTCACGAAATTAAAATAACAAAATTCAAGCGGTAAATTTATATATTCTGCCTTTGTGGAATCATGGGCCAACCTGCCCCTCTCGGATAATATGTACAACATGCTCTCAATGATGTTTCAAGATATGTCGTTCAAATTATCGTGAAAGAAGCATTACATAAAAAAACATCAAGAAGTTTGTTTTTAAGGTACAATAATCATAAAAGCTTCAAGACAAATAAAGAATTTCAAACCAGCTTTTTCCAACATCTAAAATAGTGCTTAAACAAAATCAATTTCAATGTTAAATTCACTCTTGCTAATCAATGGATTTGTCTGTTTTTTCAACAATAAAACACAAAATTGAAGGAGATATTACAATTTTAAGAGAATAAACATTAGTTGAAACCAGAGTACAAAGTAATCAGAAAATGAGACAATTTGCAAGGCAGCCAAATGAACTGAGGGAAAGTATTCCCTAAGATGATGGTCAAAACAGAAATTAAAGATGGTAAAACAGGTAAGCTATGGATGAAAAGTATATACTTCTCAATAGAATACAAGAGGCATTACGAACTGTCCAAGAAGCTTGAACAGTGATCTCTAAGTTAACAGTAGTATCATGTCAAAGGTAATACAAACGACAACAACAACAGAAGAAAAGGTTAGTTTCTGGGGTTATAAGGACCTGAGATTGAATAAAAACACAAAATAGGCCAGAAGATCAAGTGAACAAAATAGACAAACTAAAAGCATTTAAATAACAATGATCGAAAATATTACTTCCACAGCTTGACAAATTTATCATGGCTAGCAGAGGCAACCAACCCTGTCACAGGCGATACAGCCAAGGCAGCAATTAATCCTTCATGAGCCGACAGAGTCATAGTCTTGTTCTCAGTCATATTCCAAAGCTCCAAAGACTGCAATAAATGTCCACAGTTGGAAATTAGAGACAATCCCTTAACAGCAACACAAATAGCAAATATTTCATTGATGCCAGTAGTTTAAAAAGTACAAATTTAAACTGTAGAGCAAGGGAGAGAAACCCCACAAGACAGTAAATGAAACTGACTAAAAGTTAGACAGTTAAACAATATTTCACCCTTAATTTGAAATAGGGAAAAAAGAAGTGCTGCTGCATAAAAATTTGACATATCATTGATCAGAAACTTTGTCAAGACTCGCAAGAATTCTCCCAATTGAAAATAAAGGAAGCGTGTTCATAGTTTTTAAGATACATGTGAGCCCCAATGTGAACCATAATCAATTGCAGGAAAATGCCCCTAGACAGATACAAAAGCAAAAGCAGGTTTATGGCTTCATTATACTTCTCATAAACAGTATGGCAAGCTATCAATTACTGTATCTGACCTTGGAAAAGGTTTGCATCACAGACATTCATATTACCCACCAAAAGGGGCCCCAAATAAAATAATTTAGCACATCAATGTATACAAAAAGCATGGAAACCAAAGTTACTTGCCTGGTAACAGCCAATCACTAGTAATGATGGGTATGTAGGATGGAAAACACAGGAATGGAATTTGTTGCCATTACAGCTCAAGTCATGAACACATTCCCCCTCACTCCCTGATCCAAGTCTCCACACTCTGACAGAATCCTCACTGACAGATGCTAGATACTCACCAGAAGGATCCCAGCACACAGAGTGTATTGGCTTAGTATGTCCCTGCAGTTGGCCATATGCATCCAAAGGCAGTTAAGCAATGACAGAGAGAGGAAAGAATGACGAAGAATGGAAATATGATACAACCATGAGCAAAATCTTCTTATGGTAATTTACAACCTTATCAAGTTTTGAGGACTAGCATAGCATTCATAAAATGCTGTCTATGCATCAAGTTTTAACTGACCTGTAATGAATGCCGACAAACTTGTGTCTCAACATCCAGTATAGATACAACATTCTCAGCAGCTGCAGCAAGATACCTCCCCATACGGGGCTGAAATCTCATTTGAGCCGTACCACCCTAATCCATATGAAAAAATAATAAAATTAATTAATTAATTCAAAAATGCATCCAGTCCAACTCACCTGTATCCATTCCTTCCACACACACACACACACAGAGAGAGAGAGAGAGAGAGAGAGAGAGAGAGAGAGAGAGAGAGAGAGAGAGAGAGAGAGAGAGAGAGTTATCTCGGACCTTCATTAATATCTTGTTTACTACTACACCAGATAAGTCTTTAACTGGTGTGTCTTGGAATTTAGAGAGAAAATTCTTATTGTTATTTCACTCTTTCAATCGTTATAATAGCAAGCATATATAAATATATATATATAAAAGTATAAAACCAGAATAGGAATAATTATTTAATCTAATATACTCATATAGAAAGCAATTACTAATACGAAATTTCAAAATAGGAAGTAATAACTTTAACCAACTCTCCCCCTCAAGTTGGTGCAACAAATATTACACATGCCCAACTTGCAGACCAAATTATGAAACAATTTGCCATTAAGAACCTTGGTAAACACATCAGCTATTTGTCCTTCATAGACCATGTATTATCTTCAAAATACCATGTATTATCTTCTCTTTTGTAAAACGACGGTCAATCTCAATATGTTTTGTTCGATCATGTTGAACTGGATTATAAACAATACTACTAGCAGCCTTGTTATCATAGAACAATGGTAGATCTTCAATTTTTGATAACTTCCATTTTTTTATAACTTTCTAGAGCCATAGTAACTAGCAAAAGCCTTGTGCCATAGCTTTATACTCTGCTTGATCTTGATCTTATACTTGATCTTGCTACCACATTCTGTTTTTGTACTTCTCCAAGTAACTAAATTTCCACCCACAAATGTGCAATAACCAGATGTGGACCTTCTATCATCAAGAGATCCAACCCAATCTGCATGTGTAAAAACTTCTATCTTCAGATGACCATGCTTCGAGCAGAGAAGTCCTTTTCTGGGTGCGGATTTCACATATCTTAAAATGAGAAAAATAGCTTCTAGATGTGCTGGCCTAAGCTCTGGGGGGAGCAGTGACAGTTAACTCTTTGTAAGGAATCTCCAACCTTCAACGGTGGGTTCACTGCTCTTAAAAAAACCAGAAGGGAAATGGAATCTTTCTTTCTCTTTCTAAAATAACGTGGCTCTGATATCATGTTGTGTATTAGAATTTAGAGAGAAAATTCTTTTTGTTGTTTCACACTTTCAATCTTTATAATAGCAAGTATATAGTATAAACGTAGAAGAGGAATAATTATGTAATCCTAATAGGGGAAGCAATTGCTGATAGGGAATTTCACTAAATAGGAATTAGTAATAACTCTAACCAACAATAAGAATCTACCTTGAATACTCTTGAACAACTACCATTGTTAATACTCCAGTAACGTATTTCACCATCCCCATCACAAGAGCATATAAGATCATCCTTACTAGGGTGGAAGTCTAGTGACATGACAGAGGCTGAATGTCCCGTAAAAGTGCGTAACGAGTAACTAGGCTGCAAAACATACCACAGAATTTTGAGAATGAACACCAAAATCATGCAAAAACTCACTTGAAAACTATACAAAGATTATTTAACAGGGAAATGAATAAGCAAAGTATGGATACATTAGATACACTTCCAGCCATTAAAATATGGGAACATGCATAACTATTGAATCTGAGACAAGACTATGGATCGTGACAAACTATACAGTCAGAAACAATGTAAAAATTGAAAAACATGTTTCCAGCAAATTTTGTTAACAAGAAAATTTAACGGTCAATAGCAGAGAGCATGATATCACTACATAACCATAACCGGTGCATAAACCTAAGAACTGAATGCTCTCTGTGTAAAACTACAGCAACTCAATATTCAGTTCTCATAATTGTATTCGTGCTATTATGCATGTTCTTAATCACCCAAATGAACCCAATAACTTTATGCTCAATTCAATCACCGAAAATTTGCTATAGGGTTCTAATCTAGCTTCAACAGTTAAAAAGGTGCAGGCTTTCACGTTCACAAATTCCACCTTCAATTGATGAAACATCTAGCCTCTTATGTCCACAGCCCAAAAAAACCAGTTGACATATTTATTATCACATGTTAAAAATCAACATACTAACAATGACAACCAACATAAATTATTTTCCTATAGACTAATCCGCAATATAACACTAACCCAGTATATTCTACCACCATCATAAGCAGAAGGGGGCAAAAAGGACAAAATATATATGTACAAACCAGTTCATCTAACAATCCTTTGAACGAAACACCAATTTGACATCATATCTTCATGAAATTTCCTTAAATGTATATTTACATATGCATGTACAAGTTCCTTTTGCTTATATATGCTATCATACAAGTTACAATTTTCCCATCAAGAGAAGGGGAGAAAAGGCAAGAATTGCAACAAAAAAAGTTGATCAGGGAAAAGATGAAAGATATCTACTAACATTGTCAGCATCCCAAACCCTGACAGTTTTATCAAATGAAGATGTAGCGAGGCGTGGCATGCCTGGACTAAAACGGACATCTGTAATCAATGAAGAATGTTCTTCAAGGGTGGTCTTGGGCTTTAAATTTTCTGTGTACCATAATACAGCCTGTACCATAGAACATGAAGCAAAACGTTCACGTTCAATTTCCAGAAGTATAGATCGAGCAAACTATTGCCATGACTTTTTTTTTTTTCCTTCTATAAACAATGTAAAGCAGGCAAAGATTACACTTGTTTGGTCAATTAAATCAGACTTTGAAATAAATCTTTCAGAAATATAATTATTTTACTTTTAGAACTTAATTTCAGAAAATTAATTGTTCATAAGAAATTGCCATCTAGTTCTTTGCCTCGTGTTTTAGTGCTTTACATCTTACAAAGTTTGTCTTCACACTTGCCTTTTTATCATGGCCACCACTAGCAAGCAATTTTCCATCCGATGAGAAGTGGCAACAGATTACTTTGCTTCCACTCGCTCTAACAGAATTTACTTCAGTAAATGTAAACCCTGAGATGAAACGTAAACTCTATGCTCACCAATCATGTATACAGAGAGGAAATTCAGTTTAGTTACACATAGATACTATAAATTAAATTCACACTCATTATTAATGTTTTTTTGAAACTGTACCTACAAATCAGCCCCAAGAAAAACAACAGGAAGTATGAAGGAAAATAACCAGAGATATTGAAATATCTCCAAACAATTTGCTTATTATTGCATCATATTCAAATAAACACCAATATGAACTCAGCAAAGTACTGAAAAATCTTTTTAAAAAATCATGATCAATATTCAATGAGTAGTTGCACACCTTTGCTGACATCCATACGAGGAACCGTATCCCTAGGATCAGTGTCATCATGGGATAAAAAAGAATCAACATTATCCTCAAGAGATCCATCCTCCACGAAGCGATCCATATCAGCCTGCAATTCAAGATCCTTATCATCCCACTGCCAAAATGGAATTCCAATGAGAATTTAAGCAAGGAATTTTCAATTCCTTTACCAATATAAAAAGATTAGACATGCACTCACCAACTGATTCGCTGGAGATGTAAGAGTTCCTGTGCCATCAGCTCCGAACATCACTAGAGGCTTAGAAGAACTACCACTATGTGGCAAAGATGGCATCGAGATCACATCTCCAGGGGTGTGAGTTGAAGGTGTTGACGGAGCTGAACTTGGGGAGGGTCCTGCAGTATTTGCCGTGCCAGAGCTATTGGCAGGACCTGAAGATGATACTGGCTGTTTTCTCTTTCTCCCTGTCTGGTTTTTTGAAACCTTAAAATGGCACAAGGAAAACCATGTTAGAAACCTGTCCAGATTGGCTATCTGATAGACATCACGACTCAACAAGCTTTCCAAAAAATTATGGAATGGCCAATTATGAATAGATTGCCTAAATTCTTCAAAAATAAATTTCAAGGAGCCCAACTTTTAAGTAGAAATTTTTTAGAACATGTATTGCCCTTAAGTGCACAGAAATGTTCTTACATATATTTGATCCTTTATATATACATTAGTCTCTAGAGCAACAAGTTTCTATGATTACTATATTATAGGAGGTAACTTAAAAAGACAGACCTGATCATTTCCTCGAAATGAGTTGGACATGCTTCCATCTACTGTGACACTACCAGCACCTCCCATCTTATCTTGTTGATGAAGGTTGTGGTTTGAACTCTGTGACTGCTGATTGGAAAGTGCATGTTGCTGAAGCTGCTGTTGCTGCTGTGGATTACTGTTCTGTTGCTGTTGCTGTTGCTGTTGCTGCTGCTGCTGCTGCTGCTGTATTTGAGCCAATTTTAACTACAAAAGAAGGAATATTTTTAGAAAGGGAAAGGCAATGGAAGTAGTGCAGGTTCAAAGACATACTAGCAAAGAAAGATGAAAAGTAATTGGTAAAACCATGGGACCTTCATCAGCATATCTGTATCTCCACGAGGCAAGAGAGAGCCACCAGCTTGTAAAGGAGACCCAACATTTGGAACCATATCACCAACAGGATTTGTAAGCCCATCCTTCCCGAGCCCCATATTCCGGTTATTCCAAATCATTCTCAATCTTCTAGCGTCATCACTACCAGATGGTGATGTTAAATTTTGCTGTGCGAGCATAAGCTGTTGCTGGTGTTGAGGTGTCAACATCTGAAGTTGATGAAAGGGCTGAGGAGCCTGTATGAAAGGTTTTTGTTGTTGAAGAAACCCAGAGCGAAGCTGATCCAGTCCCTGACAAAGGTACCAAAAAAGGTAAGCACTTCAAAGCATTAACTTTGTAAATATATACAACAACTGAGCCTTATTCCCAAACTAGTTGGGGCAGCTATATGAATCCTTTATTTCCAACATCCGCTATGATCAAATTAATATCATAAAAGCAAAGTATATGTCAGAAAAAAAATTTTGAAATACTTATTTAGAAACACTTTTGGAGGGTTTGTAAATATATAAATGCACAAAAAAACCAAACAAAAAAGATGTCATTTTATTTGACGATTTATCCAAAAACTATATACTTCAGTTCTTATGATTAGGGCAGAAACAGAGGAATAATTGAACCACAGAAGACTTACAGTGAGTGGCCACCCTTTTAAAGTCAAATTGCTACAGCCTTGATTTGATCCTGAAACAACAAAACCATACATGTTGTTGACAGAAATCTCAAAGGCATGTACAGTGCAATAACCATGATAAGAAATTTATAACTTTAGGCACTCAAATTGAAAGGTAAGGATGCTAGATTCAGGTGGCCATAATTGAAATAATTGTTTCCCCAAAACTCACCTTAGTTAAAGGTTCTTGGAAATTAAATTCATAAGCAGGAAGTACCAGGAATACCTATTAATGATGCCTCTGGACCAGCAGCTCTGGGATTTAGCACTGGATTGATCTCACTCTTTATGTCCTGATTCCAGATAAAATTTAGAACAAAATGAATAATATGAAAATTCATAGCTATGAGATCACTTGCTTGAGATACATACCAGTGTAGACCCTGGAATTTGTTGATTTCGGGCCTGAACCTGTGGGGACATTCCACCTGCTGTGCCATGCAACACTTGCCTGAAATTTGTTATAACAACAATACGCTTTATCTCAACAATAGTATTAGGCACAAGACATTTAAGGAAGGCCCAAAATTGGTTCTGTGCTTATTCAGACATTTGAATTTAATAATAGTCTAACTTGTTTTTCCTAGCCTTGTTTACTGTAAATCCACATTCACATGCATTCATTACATTGATGGCGATGGAACAGAGAAAAGGAAAACAGGTTGGAGTCACCAATGTTTAGTTTGGATGCTATTTTTGTATTTTTGCAAAACGTAGAACTTTTTAGACAACATAAACAGAAAAGACATTCAAATGCTGCATACAGTCCCGTTTCATCTGAGCATTAAAGGTATAATAAACAAGAAAAGCACCCTGAAGGCTGGCCAGTTGCCGCAGACTTCAATATTGAGGCATGATTGGGATCCAAAAGCTGGCCTACATTCTCACCAAATCTTTGCTGTAAACAATTTGGAAGACAGTTAAGCCAAGAAATCCACCAAAATTCAAGATATGGAAAGAAGCCACACAAAATGGTTTAAAACAAAAAGGGCAATCCAGTTACCTTCATTGCTGCATCATCCAAAGAATCCCTCTGAATAGGCAGTTTTAATCTTTCCTCATACATCTTTGTTGCCAAAGCATTGGCAGTTCCAGGATTTTGGCGCAAAAGAGGATCATTTCCCACAAGCCCATTTGTATTACCATTTAAGAGGTGTGCACCATCCCTTCGCTGCTGTTGCTGTTGCTGGGGAGGCTGTTGTTGCTGCTGCTGTTGTTGTTGTTGCTGCTGCTGCTGCTGCTGCTGTTGCTGTTGCTGTTGTTGCTGTTGCTGTTGCTGCTGCTGCTGCTGCTGCTGCTGCTGCTGTTGCTGAGCATGCCTCTGCAATAGAAGCTGTTGCATCTGCAGTTGCTGTTGTTGCTGCTGTTGCTGTTGTTGATGCTGTGGCGGTTGAGCTTGCTGCTGCTGTTGTTGCTGCTGCTGTTCCCGTACTTTAATCAACTGAGTCTGAAATTCCGATAAGCCATAATGTTAAGAATGGAATTTGAAGTTATTATAAATCCAGGGATTTTTATATAAACACTTGCATGTAAATGAAAAGGTCACGGATTCCAGAGTTTCAACATCAAAAAATATCTAGAACCATAAACAAAAACCCCCAAACAGCAAGAGTTGGGCCAGTTGGGTAAAAGATGCTAGCACAGTTCTCTTGAGCCAGTATACTGTTTATCCTCCTAAAAAATCCCTCAACTAATATGATGTTGCCATTTTGACCACATCAAACCACGGGGACTATTAATGCAGGATATAAAGGTACCAACATATCATAAAGCAACCTCTCAGAAAAGAATCCTATTTGTGTTTCCTATGAAGGTTTACTGCATCTGGAAAGAAAAAGGGCTTGCTTAGGCCTCTGTAAATTTAATCCCACTAAAGAATTTAAGGACAAAAAATATGCAACTGGTAACAGACTGAAAAATACTCTGGAGCATATTTGGTCAGATCAGACTTGAATTGACAGGAAAGGAACTTCTGCAGAAAACCATGCACTTCTCTTTTTTACATTTTTGTTAGGGCAAGAGTGGGGCAACCAAGTATGCAGAGGACAGGGCAGGTATCCAGCCAGAATGCAGGTCCATGCACTTGTTTGCACATATACATACATTTTATTCCCTCTGTCCACGAATATAAATCGTTTAAAATTGTTGCACGATGATTAAGGAAGCAATTAGTTCTCCCAAATTATAACAGAATATTTATCAATTTGACTAAATTACCAATTGTATTGATATAAATAAGGGTAGAATTGAAAAAACTTTATTAATTACATGCTGCATCTAGACTTCAACAGTTTAGCTTTAACAATGTTAATGGTCCCATGTTATTTGTTTGATAGAGAATCAAAGTATATTCATGGTCCTAGATATTCTCAAAACAACATATACTTATGGATAAAAGAACTACTCTAAAACGACTTATATTTGTGGACAAAGGGAGTACTTAAAAGATAGGAATAGCGAAAAAAGAGTTTCCTTTTAAGGATTGTAGTCAACCACATCAAAAACTAGGTCCAACTTTACAAGAACTGACCTAAAATGCAACAAATAAAAATTAAAAGGGTTTTCTAAGAGTTTATTTAATAAAATGGAAGGTTTACTAATACCTCTTGCAAGGGACAAATTGAACAATGCCAAGGAAGTGGCATGACTTGTTTTTCTTCAATACCTTCTTAATAACCAATTTATCTATCAATTTACCAGGAATTACTATGTTAATACGAGGAGCTGGAGTTAGCTGTAAGGAGGAAGAACAAGACTACTAGAGCTTCAGAAACAGTATCTGATGAATTTAATTATGTTCTTCACTTATTCAGTTTTACCATCACTGGAGGATTTACATGGGTTACATTTAAAATCCTGCTGATGGACAAATAGAAGTGAACCAGAACCAAGACATAAAATTTCTAGAACTCATAAAAGACATAATTTTAAGTGGCTTCAACAAAAAAGGATAGTAAATGAAGAATTAGGAAAAAAGGTAGAAACCAAGAAGCAAGAATTCTTCCATTACAATATTGCACATATCAATCTCAATTTCATATACAAAAGTTATCAATGGGATTAAAGAAATAACTCAACTTTCACCTAAAAAATAGACAAAGTTATCAATGGGATACTGACATGAAAAGGTCAACTATATGCAGAAGACCGGAAAATTTTCTTTCTGCTTTATTTCTTCTATTTTTCTTCCCCTTTTATGGGGAGGGGTATGGAAAAGAAGAAGTTTGGACACAACAACAGGATGCTTGAAATGAGATTTTTGTCAATAAACAGCATCAAATAAAAAGCACCTCTTTGCCTACGCTAGCACTCATACCATGTACAAATAAAGACTAAAGGTAAATAAATAGGATACATAACATAAGAAAAGTCCTCAAACCTCAATATAAGATGCAGCAACCTCTGAATGCTTCTCATTAGTCCTAGCAATAAATATATCCCAGAAAACTGACCACCATTCAAAGAGAAAGCCTCCAGGAGCATCAATAGCTAGAAATTCAGGGTCAAAATTCAAAATCAATCAAGAATCCAGACACAATTTCCAAAAACAATAACATGAATTTATAATCTGAATTCATATTCTTCCCCTGAAGCATAACTTCATTTACCCACCTACAGGATCAGATGACACTTTTCCCTCAGCTTGAAAAGCCTGAGCAGAAGCCTTCAAATCTCTCTTTACTAGATAATCATGGATATACACATCTAACCTGTTGTTTGTTACAAAAATAAAACTCTTCATTTCATAAATAAGGGCGAGAAAAGCCACAAAGAAATAGACTTTACCAAGCATAATAGCACAAATCAGAACCAGAAACGCAAAAAAAAATCCAAAAACTATATTCTTCAGATACTACAGACTCTTGTCAAGAAATTCATGCAATGTAAATGGAGAAATTCCAAATCTAAATACTATAGTCCTTAAAAATAAAAACAAGAACAACAAAGAAAGGAAGAAAGAAATAAAAGCAATGAAGTAGAAGAGAAAAAAAATATATAGAAATAGAGAATTCAGCTGACACACAAACAAAGAAGAATACAAGTAAACAGCAGTAAAGGTAGCATGAATTCAAATTCTAAAACTAAACAACCAACAACCCACCTACTAAAACCAACTCTTAAACAAGTTCAGACCACCAAAAATGAAAAAAGACACTGTACAGAAATAAAACCCTAGAATAACAATGTGATAGCACATATGATGAAACAACTTGAAAGAACAAAACTTGAGTCCAAAACCTAACAGAAGCGGCAAAACCCGGAAAATCCCAACTACCAATGATACAAATCAAGATGAAGAAATAAAAAGAGTGAGCAGCACAAGAGAGAGAAAAAAAAAAAAAGAAACCCAACTAAGAAAAAGGAAATGAATAAATATGCAAATAGAACTTACATTTTATCAGCTTCCCAGTTGGTTTGAGACATGTTGTTAGCTTAGAAGCTTGCATAAACAGTTTATAATAATGTCTCTTTTTTCACCTCTAGAATTGCAACCCAGAAATGAACACGTTACAAGAATTCCAGCTACAAAGTAAAAAAGCAAACTTCACTAATAGAACCTAAAAACACCAAGATAAAGACACACTGCTAGAGAGAGAGATGGAAGAAGAACTGAAGAAGAATCTATTTGTGGGAATAGAAGCCGAGCTTATAGTCTTCGGCATATGAAAAAATAAAGAAAGTAAAATGTTTCTTAATTGCATAAATTAAAAAAATAAAAAAAAAAAAAACTAGAAAAGGAAAGATGGATAAAGATACCTGCAAACCCAAAAAACGTTTATTTGTCTGAGAATTTCTAGATTTTTTTCTTTTTAAAAAAAAATTTTAGACGAATTTTTATTTCTGTAGCTTTGGTGGATTGAGTTGCTATTGCAGATATCATAATGGCTTAGCTAATTGAATTTACTAGAAAAGCCCTCAGATCTTGTCAAATTTTCAAGTCTAAGCCACTTGATCATGGACAACTTTTTCTATTGATATGACTAAAATAGGCTTTGATTTTGGACCGATTACCCTAAAGACTTATAAATTGATGGTCCTTTAGCTTAGGTAGCGGAAAGGATTTACAGGTAAATCCGTCATTCTATATTTTCTTATGCCTTTTCACTTTAAACACTTGACTTTTGCTCTATTTATAACGATCAAGTTTTTTATTTTTTATAAATTACCCAAAACTTTATAAACTTTTGTTTTTCGACCCATTTCTGGGCGGAGTTATATTATATATCCATTGCGTTTGTCAACTTCTGGTTGGTGGTCTCATTTCTTTCCCAAAATAACCTAAACGTTACGTAAGAATGTCTGAATAAAAATGGCGGTCGTAGTCCTTTTTTTAGATATTTATTATTATGGATTTTTACCATTAAGTAATAGTAAAATCTTTTATTAACATAGTTTTAAATCCAAATTAGATAATTAAAATATAATAAAGTTATACATATTTTATAAAGTTGTTTAATCTCAAAATAAGTAATTTAATCTTAATTAAATTTATTTGAACGAATAAATTGAATATGATATACAAAAATTTTAAAAAAAATTTACGTAGACCCGGTTTATGGTGATCCATAGATCAAACCAGTAGAAATAAATTTTTTTTAAATAAAAGTAATTTTATTCATTCATTAGGAAAAAATTATAAAAAGGAAATAATTTTTTTAAAAAAATCTATATTTTCATTGATTTAATTCACATGCTGAATTATAGATTTGATTTAAATAATATCCAAAATTAAATATTAATTTAGTTATAGACAAATATACAATAAATGCACTTGAGGCACTTATTCTCATGCCACATGAAAATTTTAGTATGCATCTTTATTCTTTTATTAATTTAGTGCTTTCACTGCTCTAATTATATGGGTAAAATTTAATTAGACTGGATCTATGGTCCTACCTATAAATTAAACTAATGAAATTAATGATTTTTATTGAAACGAAAGTATATTTTACCATAAATTTATGGTTTGGTCCATAAATGGAGTCATGAATCCGGTCTAGACAAATAATTTTCCTATCGTATATTTTTATTTACCTTTACAGAAGTAAAATCCTGAATCTGGCTTTGATGTTACCATCTCCCCACAGCACAGATACACAAACTGGGTTTGGAATATTGACAAGTTACTTTGCAGGTGGATTCAAAAGCACTAGTTCATTTTAGTGGGATGATAGGCCTATTCATGGTCATTTTAACAACCTGGTCTTGGCTTCCAATCTTCTATGGAGACTCAAATTAGTTAGTGTTCATTCAAATAAGCAAATTTGGTTGTTGATTGCGTTTCCAACGAGGCACTGGATTCACAAAAGGGATTCATGTTTTAGTTCAAGTTCTTCAGCTATGTGCGAGGAAGAAACTGGAACTTAGAAAGAATGAGCGCAAATTAGTATAAAATAGGAGGACAAAATAGTTGGAAGTGCATTTTGGAACAGGAAGGGACGCATACAGGGTCGAAAAGGGCTCTGGCACCTAATATAGAATAAAAAATAAAAAAATTCAATTTTTAGTGTAAAATAAATTATTTTAGTTTGATCCGCCCATATTTGGAAACCTTGTTAGGCAATTATCAGTCCTTAATATTGTTAATAATTTTTTTTACTGACAAACATTGAAATGATTGATTCTATATTTTTATTCCTTAAGTGAAGTTGAAATTTCGATCTTGATAGATGGAGCAATATTCGTTAGGAGCTGCTTGTTTTTTAGGAGCAACCATATGCGAGTGAGATTTAATTTTAGTCTAATAAATCAAGGACACCTGCGGTCAATGAAAAAATAAAGATTTTTTTTTTATTTTTTTAATAATAACAGAAAAGAGGGAGGGAGGCAATTACTTGAAGCAAGAGAAGAAGAAATGGTTAGATGTTGTTTCCTAGGGTTATGAGTGATTAATATGAATTTAGAGGGATTTGGCACTTTCTATTTCTATACAAATTAGGATTTTAAAGGGTTAGTTTCTCACATTGAATGTCACTTTGCCTGCTTGGCCACCTTATGCAATAAAAAAAAAGGAAGTATTTTAGATAATAATTGAGATTATTTTTCTCTTTGGAAATAAACCATTTAAAATTCAAAATAGAAGAGTGCATAATAGAATAAGGTTAAAGTAAAGAGGGAGCTACCAATGTTAGTTGAGATAGAGTGGTTAAGACTCATTCTCCCTTAATCAAATGTCTCGAATTCGAACTTTCGGTATGGAAATTACTACATTTGAAGAGTTGCCCCTTATATAAACCCTGCAGTATTTGTATCAAATGTGGTCAGAGTCCACTTGTCTAGTGAACTTTTCGATATCAGTGGTTATATTGCCAAAGAAAAGTAAGAGGGAGTTTTCTGCAAATTTATGAAGACAAAAGGGATGTAAAAATATTGTGTGCATGCATGACCTCCCTTGGGTAGGATCTTTAATGAGATGCTGTTGTCAACATACAAGCAAAGATTTTGCTATCTCTTCCTCTTTGTCCATATTCCCTTTACCACGATCACATTAAGGCAATGTCCATTTCTATTTGTCAAACTTAATCATTCATGCAAAAGTCTTTTTTTCTCTCTCTCTCTCTCTATTTTTATTAATTATTTTAATATTTTAAAAGCAAATTTAGATAACCAATCAGTACAAACATTTGCCTCGAGATAAATATGAGACAAATTAAATTGGCATCTTACTATACGTTCGGCCTGCGTTGCCAATTGAACTATAATCTATATGTTATGTTTTATATTATTTACACATTATAAATTAGATATTTTAATATTGAACTTTTAAATTCATTTCTTCGTCTTTTATCTTAATGATGGATTTGAATATTATGAGATAAATAGGAATGAAGATAATTTAAATGATTTGTTTCTATTCAAAACTAGGTAAATGAATTCCATTGTAAAGACTTTTTATTTATAATATAAATCTAATGAATAGAATGGAGAATAAAATTCCAATTCTCGATTATATTATTCAATAACATAGAAAAAAAAGAATAGAAATAAAAAAGAAATGGATAAAAAAAATAAAAATTCCTTGAAGAAAGGTTAGAATAGAAAGAGGGAGTAGACATTTTCTTTTAGTGAAAAAACCAAATACAACTTTTTTTAACAAAATATTCAATATGTCCTTCTCATTTTAGTCTTTTGATTTTTTTTTTTTTTTTTTGGTGATTTTTCATTACATTTCTTCTCTCATAATTCAAAAAAAAAAATGAATAAAACAAGATTTTTATTCTATTTTTCGTACCAAGCCTAAGAATAAAATGCATATTTCTATTTACCTTCTCTTTTTTTTTTTTTTACTGCTTATTCTATTTTATTAGGTGTATTATAACCTAATATTAGTGAGATGAGATCTATACATATTCATGATATATTCTAAATTTTGATATCAGTATAAATTTACTAAAATTTTTCTGAATATGTTACTGTAAATAAACTATTTTTTTATTTCATAAAAACTTCTTTTTTCATTAAAAAAATTTTTTTTTCTTCATTTTCAAAAGTAATAAAGCATGATTTAAAAAGTATAAGATAATTTATTATCCTTTATTTTTTTTAAAGCAGTATTATGAAAAATCTAAAGGAGATTGGAATTTGAGTTACATCTGGCAGTGCTTAATATTTTTTATTTCGTCAAACAAATTTATGATATTTTAATAAATAAACTAAATTTTTAATAAAATGAATAAACACAAGAGAGTTTGCTAAGAATTATTTGTTTTGGTTAAATTTTAAATATTGAATTTGAATAAATAATTATATTAAACGTATCAACTCGGTTTTTTTTTAAGTTGTTTCATTCAAATAAAATTTTGTTATACGTCTAAATAAATATATTATCAATTCAGTTTAAAAATATTAATGTTTTTACTATTATTTAAATAAATAATTTTTCAATAAACTGTCAATAAAATAAAATAAATTTACTTAAAATAGAAATTTAAAAAATGTTCTTACCGAAACACAAAAAGATAAAAGTGAAAAAGAAAATCATCAAATCAGATATTTTCTAGAATGATAAAAAATATTGAAATAGAAAAGAGCCAAGTGCTAGATAGAATTGAATGGAACATTGAAGAAAAAGGCTAAATAAAAAAATATTTAAAAAAGAAAAAAGGATGACCACAAGAGTCGGTCAACCCAGTTTAACCAATACGTTGCTTTTTAATTTTGGAAGTGATTTTGGTCCGTTGACCCAAAAATCAAACAAACACGTTGGCCTCTGCCTCAGTAGAAGAGGTCTCCTTTCTTTATTCTCTTCATGTGCCTTAAAAAATTCAGCTTAAATGTGTCTCTGAAAGGACAAATCATCTCACTTTTGTGGGAGAGATGTTGAGGGGTAAAAACAATAATTTGTATTTTATTTTTATTTTATAAATAGATCATATTCGGTAATAGATTTTTAACGTAACTTTTAATATTTTAACTAAATCAAATTATAGTCAAAGCACTATTTATATTATTAATAGTGTTTGGCGGCGTGTGGTTTATAATATTATTTAGAATTTAATAGAGCGGATTATAAAACGTTTCTTTTTTTTTTTTTTTTTTTTGATAAAATGCTAATGGAACAACTGACTGCTATTAAGACAACTAATTTTGTCAAATATACACAAAGTAAACCTCCTTTTCTTTAAGTAATAACTATAATATTTCAATCCGACAAAGCAATCCAAAGAATGCAAGTAAAGCAAAGCTGTTAGCAGATTTTTAGGATGGTTGATGTTAGCTAGAGTAGTGAAATGAGATTTTAAGAATGAATTAAACCATATATTGATGCGAGAGAAACTAATTACTAAAGGTGCATTTTGGTGGAATGTTATGGAAAGTCGCTTAAAGGAAATCTTAATATGGGTGACCTTTTAAAAATTTTTCATTCTATGGGACAAAATTGTGTGGATATGTCTAAATCTAGGATGCGGTGAAATTAGTTTGACCTAAAGCTATCAATTCCTCTAATAATCGGAGTTAGGATGTAACATAGCTTAATCATTTCATTTGTGTGCAAATTATTTTTTTATTAGCAATAGTTTTTACTCTATCAACTAATAAGGAACGATTTCTATAAAATAAAAATTTAATTCTTGAAAAAATATTTATATAGAAGAGTAATTACAAACTCCAAAATAAGATTCGCTTCTTGTAAAAAGAAAATACTCATAAGAAAACCAGGAAATCAATTTCATACTCAACAAAAATATCAAAATATTATTGGAAAAACTAAAAAAAATATTAGTAGTAGTATTTTTTTTATTTAATGGTGAGAATGATTAAATTTTATTTACTATTCATTAAAATTAAATTATTTTTTAAAACTTTTGTAACTGAGAATATACCAAATACATTTTAAAAATTAAGTTTCTTTTAAAGAAAAGCTAAAACAACAGCAATTAAACAAACCCCTTAAGATTCAAGATCGGCCTATCTCGAATGGGAAACGGGAAAAATCAAGCTAGGTCCAGGCCCATTTAAGAAGAACAAAGCCTACATTTCTTTTATTTTATTTTTTATTTTTTTATTTTTTTTAACATTTGAGAACGAAAAGAACTTTGGAGCTGCTAAAAATACTGCAAAAGAAAAATAAAATGCTTGGAAAATAGAAGGAAAAGATACCGCCTAGTTTGGAGAAAGTGTTACTTGAAATTGGTTTGTTTGCAGAAATAACTTAGTTTTAAAAAATAATTCTTAAAAATATTTTTAATGATATATTTTCATTTTTGTTGTATTCTCAAAAAATTGAGTAAAAATAAATATTAAAGTCTATAATTTATAATACTATAAAAATATTTAAAGGTATAGAAATTTCACATGTAAAAAATTATTTGTTAAATATAAAAATACATGAAAATTATAAATTGTGCAAATCATTGGTAATCTGTGGTAATTGTCGGTAATAGATAATATTAATATTGGTGATAATAGATTAATATAAAATGACAATGGATTAATTTAAATATGTATTTATAAGGTTTATAAATTTGTCGATGCGTACAAAATGTTTTACAATAGAAAGTTTTTCTTATTTGAAAATTTTTATTTTTTTATTAAAAAAATATTTTTCCGTTGATCTTTTTTTGAATATATATGTATATATACATATACTTTTTAAAATAAATTATTTTCCAAAAATGAATAGAACCTTAGATGTTCCTTTGCACTTTGCAAAAGGAAGAATGTTACTATTTGATAGATAGTTGCTGCATAGAAACATAATATGCTAATTATGGCGAATTTGTAAACAATTAATTAATTGATTCTTAGAGTTATCAAGTATAGGTTGATTTTTATATTTGATTGCAAACGTTTTTTTATTATTTTTATAAAAAATTTAATACTCTTCAATTGGTATATTGATTTTTTATATTTGCTTGTAACATCTCTCTATTATTTTTGTAATAAATTTATCATTTTCAATGAAGTTACAAATTAGAAAGGAGGTGATGGTAAGATTCGAACTCGGATATAATTGATATTTTTCCTTGGTTGTTAAGCTAGAACTTTATTTGAGTTATTAACTTACGTAACAATTGCAATTGAGCATAAACAAAGTATCTTCCGCTGTTTTGAACATAAAATGTCTCATTTTAGTAGTCAAATTGAAACTAAAAAATTACACATCCGCCAAACTATTGAAAATATCTTAAACTCTATGTCTTGTAATAATCGCACCCCAATTCTAACTTAATTCATTAAGCATTCCAAATGTAACTTTCTTGTCACAATTGTACTCTAATTTGACATTGATCAAAATTAGTAAATACGATAAATTAAATATGGATCTCACAACTCATATTTGAATTAATTTAACTTAGAGAATGAGTTAGCTAAACTATATAATACTCTAAACATTAGCTGTTGTAACAATTGCACCACTACTTTAACGGTGGTGTTTTAGTATGAGATAAAATTAGCACCAATTCTACAATAAAATTAAATATGGAGTTTTTAATTTTGAAAAGCACAATTTAATCATTATACTATGCATTTTTATAAAATCAACGTGTTTTAATCATTTTCTTTTATTCTTGTAAAAAACCGAAATGTTACTATTAAGAGTGAAACCGACGGCTAACCGTAACCTTAAGTGAATGATTTTTATATCATAGTGAAATTGAATGGTCCACAATGATTTAGGCTCATGGGCTAGGTTCATCTTTCAATGAATTTGGGCTCAAATGTCGGTAAAGGGCTAAATGTCATGGGTCCAGGAAAGGCATAAATAATAGTTGAAAGAAAACAAAATGGTAGTAATATATATATATATATATATATATATATATATATATATATTTTAGAATTATATTAAAATAAATGCAATTATTCTCGATATATTTTATTTCATTCTAATATAATTTTAAAATTTAATTATTATAACCTATTTTTTATATAAAATGGAGCTTATAATCATCAAACCCTAAGAAATTCAATAACACAACAAGCAAGACATTCTTTTGCATGGACCAAGGTATATAGATCCTCTGTATCCATTTAGTTCAATTGGCATTTTCTCAAGTCACAACTTCCAAGCAATCGATCTTTCCCAGAAAATGACAATTTGCATGGAAAAAGGTTGGCTAATTTGTCATGCGTTAGACTAGCTGTGGCCTGTAAATTAACACATACAACATAAATATATATATTTTATTATATATAAATAATACTACAAGACATGGAATTTATTTATTTTTTTTAAAAAAACATTATTTATAAATAAAATTTGAGGGCTTGAAATGAATGGTCTATCCAATTTGAAAAACAGGGGACAAATAAGGTAGACACTGTAAGGTCTTTCTCGCCCATAGTATCATCCCTCAATGTAGATCAGACTTAAGCATGGCAATACTTGTCCACATCCATAGCTTGGGCCACCTTCAATATCCCTTGTTATGCTATTTTCTTAGCTTACATCCGTAAGAATCTTTATATAGATATTTATTAAAATCATAAATCGGATCAAACTCATAGAATTTATTAAAAAATTAGATAAATATCGACAAAAATAATATATATAGAGTATATTGTAATGAAATAATAAAGAATTTAACATTGTGTAATGAAATTTAATTAATAATTCATTAAAAAAAAAGAATAGAATTGAAGGAATTGAATATTGTTTTATTTTAATTGAAAGATTATTAGAAAAGAAAGGAAGGGGTCAAGAAAGAGGCGGGCATTGAGAGGTCCCTCTCTTGCTATTCACATTTCTCCTAACGTCAGCTGCTGGAAAAGCAACATACCACTGGGATCAAGTGGGGCCCAATTAATAAGATCAAGAAGAGGGAATTCCCTCTGCCACCTTTCTCTTCTATCATCATCTCCTCTGTACCAAGTAGAAAAACACCTCAAGAAAACTACAAAATCTTGAATTCCAACTCTATTAAATATACGATTTTGTCCTTGTGCACAGTATTTCAATTTTGGGAGTGCAAAATATTTTCTTTTCCTTTTTGACTTTTACACAAATTTTTCTACACCACTTTTAGATATTTTCTTAAAGATTTTTTCATAGATTGAATTATTAATTTTATATAATTTTTTTATCAAATTAAAATGTGTTTTGCCTTTGAAAATAGAAAAATATTACTTGAAATTCATTATTGGGCAGACGAAAATTAAAAAATGTAGAATGAGTAACACGTAGCGAGTGGGATTGGCATGCATGCCATGTCATGCCAACCTATACTTGCATAGATACGCCCCTGCCTGCATCGAAAACCTGAGGTTCATTTTACCCCACCTACCGCACCCGCCACTCCTTGCGCGTGTCTTCCACGCAGTCCACATAAAACATATGGGTCAGACTTATCTGAACATCGATGCACCAAACGAATCAAGAAAAAATCTTGAAAAGTTAATTCTACTTTGTTTTTTTTTCATGACTTAACTAGATCGTACGTAGACAAGTAAATCTCAAAACATTAAAATGAAAGAAAATGACTCCATATATAAATTTATCCATATATAATATTTTAAATTTTTATTTTAATTTATTAACTATTTTAATTTATAAAATTAAACATATTAAATATTTTATTTGATTTATTAAAAACTATGACTTATAAAATTAAATTAATTACATAATTATTGAATAATTTAAAAATATAAAAATTATACTATCCACGTACTAAATCAATATTACACATATAAAAATAAAAATTTTAAAATATTATTTTTGATGTTAATATTTGGAGAGTTATAAAATTTTTTTATCAAAATTCAATAAGTAAATTATATATTAAAAAGATGGAGAGAGTGAGCAATTGGGGTAGGATGAGGTGGAGTAAGAAGAGAGGGTATGAAATGAATCTATCAGAAACCATGCAATCTGCCTCTCGCTCTGAGAGTCACACAGTCCTTTCATATCTGCCAAAAATAAAAAATGTTGCAGTAAACTATGACGTCATATTCTGATAACCATAAGGCATGCTTGGAAGCGTGTGAGAAGCGGATTTCGAATTCTTCTCTCTCCGTCTGTCTCTGCCGCCATAAGAAAAGTCCAAGTTATTAGGGAGAGTGAGGAAGCGTTTCGCAATGGCTTGCATCATCAGCAGCAAGCAAGTAACCAGAGAAAGAGAAAGAGAGAGAGCTGTCAATCCGTTTCTGAGAGCATCGTACAAATAGTCTGTGGAAGCGAGAGGTCAGAGCCCCATCATTGTCTCAATTATCGGCCAGCTCTGAGCTCTACCTCCATTGCTATTTGCAAATGCTCTGTTTTTCTTTTTAATTTTAATTTTTTAAAATTTTAATAGTATCACAGTCAGTACGTACTGTACAAGCAAACAATGCTTAATATTACTATAGCAGTTGCGTTGGCTACCCGTTGGTGACACCACCCCTCCCTCCCTTCCTCTCTCTCTCTCTCTCTATATGTATATATGTCACGTGTATTACAGAAGATGGAAAACGATCTTTCTTTCTTTCTTTTAACTTTGGTTTTCTATAAATTCAAGTGAATCTCACCTCTGTTTAGAGGATAATACCTTTTTTTTTTTCTTTTTTTTTTTTTTTTAAATTGAGAATAAGAAGAGAATTGGGAATTGCATCCTAATCACAAGTAAAACGAGCCAAGAAAAACAATCGCTTACCTTCAAATTCAAGACACGTAAACTGCATGCAAATCACTAAAATAAAATTTACAATGTGCAATACCAAACTTTGAAAAATTAACATGATAATATATTTTTTTATTGAACTTAATAGTGAAAATTTATTCGTAATTATAAACATAACTTAGTAAAAAATATATGTACAATTTAAATATAAATGTAGATTTGAGTCTTTTTTTTTTAGTACTAAAAATAATATGAAATTAACTTATTTAGATCCGTTCTATTCATTGACCAAATTAATAAAAATTAAATTTATTGAAAATAAAATATTTTTGACCATTTACTAGAAAATGAAAAAAAGAAAGAAACACTTGCCACAATCTTAAGAAATTTTTATTTTAATTGATTGATAGACCACAAGCCTCAGTCTAGATAAATCTGTCCCAAGAAGTGCATATCTAATTTTGATAAATAAATAATAATAATAATAATAATAATTTTAATATGAAAAAAAAAGGATTTTAAATGAATGGAAACTACATAAATTATAAAAATATTAAAATTTTAATCGATTAATTTTGTTAAGCCCATATTTGTAAGGGACTAATAAAATGGACCCATAAATATGGGTTAAATTGGCAGGCCCGATTGGGTGGCCTAATGAGATTCCGTAGTGTAACCATTCGTATGGCACGTGCCCATTTAACCGTCTTAACGATAACAAACAACATAGAAGGAAAAAACCTAACCCTGCGTGTGACGATGGAGGGCAGGTATTTAACAATTATTTAAACCCATAAAAAAAAAAAAAAAATCCAAAAGGATCGATCCTAAAGAAAGAAAGGTTCGTATGTTGCTAATGAAACACACCAATTTTAGGAAAAACGACAAAAGAATAAAAAAAAAGAAAAAAGAAAAATGGTAAAGCCAAGTTAAAACTACGTGTCTTTTAAAAAGTTTCACAAGTACACCATTTATAACTTTTTACCAGGAAGGAACAAAGGTATAAAAGAAAAGGCATAGGTGATGGAGTACACGGCTATATTTACCTTTTTCAAAAGCTGTTACTCTCTTGTTATAAAGAGAAGGAACACTGCTTCCACTTGTTCTTCTACAATTTACTTTTATTCATAGATTTTAGCCAATAATTTTTTTTAAAAGACTAATTTGACCCATTTTTGGTTCGTCAAAACGTGTCGTAAATACCTTTTTGGTTCTCGTTAAATTTGATTGTTTTTTACTTTTTTTTTAAGAATTAAAAAAATAATAATGTAATCACTTCAATTATAGAAAATATATAAGACAACGGTATAGTTGGAATAAAGTAATTAATACTACTTTCATTTCCTAAAAATATCATTTAAATTGACAAAGAAAACTCTAAAGCCTTCAAATTTGAGAGAACGGAGGAAATAGCACACCGAGGCATAATTTAATGATAAGTGCATATACGGACTCATAATGAATCCAGATTCAAATCCCTTCTCCCTCGATACTCAAGGAAAAAAAGAGAATATAGGGCGTGAATAATAGAAAAAAAAAGTCAATAACTTTACTTTCTTTCATTTTGAACATGTTAAAGTCCGTGCCAAAATATAAATAGTTTTCATTGACGTTTTCGTCCCAACATGTTTTTTGTTTTGAGTGTTTTGAGTATTTTGAGGAATGATAATTATTTTTTTTTTAATTTACTCTTATTTATATTAGATAAAATAATTATCTCTATAAGTTACTATTGATTTTGAGATTAAATGTATCCTTGATTTTGTTATAATTTATTAGAACTAATTGTTTTCTTAATTCATGTGAAAAAAACCTTAAACGATTTATATTTTGGGACAGAAATAATATTAAAAAGGATTAAAAGAATCCAGGACAAGCTAAGTATTATTATTCTTAAATAAAAATCTTTTCACTGCTTGAAAATTTAGAATTATTATCATTACAAGAATTTACTTGAATATCATTATTCTGGCCCTATCTTTTTATTGCTTTGTCAATCATGAAATTTACTAACAGGTACATAAGTTAGCTTTTATCTATGGATTAAATAGTTGACTTTTATGTACACGTGGGAATATATAATTTGATCCTTAAATTTTTA
Source organism: Jatropha curcas (assembly GCF_041381405.1). Lineage (NCBI taxonomy): Eukaryota > Viridiplantae > Streptophyta > Magnoliopsida > Malpighiales > Euphorbiaceae > Jatropha > Jatropha curcas. The sequence goes on from NC_143158.1 coordinate 26,763,472, forward strand.
TAAAAAAAAAAAAAGTTGTGACTTTTTGAATTTTTAAAATGACCATGTGGTTTCTTCAATTCAATCTTTTATTTTTTTAGCTCTCTAAACTTCAGATTTTTATACTAATGATTTCTTAAAAATGATTTACTGAAAATACGACGTAGTATGATGTCATTAAAAAAAGGATAATTCAGATGTAACGTGTCATACTTGTATTTCTCATTAAATTCGCAAACTCAAGAATTAAATTATATATTTTTCATTAAATAGGTCAAACATGTCAAGTCATGTCATACTTTTTCTTCTCCTTGTTTTCCAATTATTATAAATTAATTGCTAAAGCATCCAAACTTCAATTTTTTTTCTAATTTTCACTTATTAATCAATTATTGTAAAATTCACATCTGAAAATTATTAATCAAACTTGTATTTTTTTAAATCTATTTCTTGGGAATTATGCAACTATTGAAGGCTACAAGAGCATTTGAATTCTACTAGTCTAATCTTGTTAGTTTAGAATCTTTAACAATAATATTTGTGCAATGGCTTTCTGAATAATAAGTAGTCCTTTCAATTCTAAATTTGATTTAATCCAAGATTGATTTCATTTTTTTAACTAGGCCATTTGCACTATCAAGTAATCTGGTTGAATATATATATATATATATATATATATATATATATATATATATATATATATATGAAAACAATGAGAGAAAAGGGAGGAATAAGCACATAAAAGTTTTAATATTTTTGAGATTTTTTTTCTGCTTTTCTCCTTTTTTTTGGAGATTTTTATTATTAAAATATTTATATCACATCAACATTAATTTTATTATTTCTTAAAAAAAGTTGAGAAAAACAGAAAGCTAGAAAATATTTATTTATTAGTTTGCACAAAAAAATGCCCAAGGCCTACTAAGTAACTAATTGTTTTTAATTTTTATTCTCAATTTTTTTTAAATTGAAAAAAAAAAAGCAAAATTATAGAATAGAAATAATTTTTTTTAAAAAATTATAGCATAGAAATAATTTTATTTAAAAAAATTATTTTCATTAATTTGAAAGAAGAGGGAGTCTAGAAAACTTAATAAAAAATGGAATAAGAGAGAAGAATGAATGATAATATTTTAGGCGATAGCTTTTAACAGTGATATTTCCACGTACAAGTTTCAAAAGGAAAGAAATGGCATTATAGGAACTTATTTGATTCAGCTTTTAATGGATATATATCCATTAACAGACTCTGCACAGTAAGCCGGAAGGTAGGTTCTGCAGAGAAGAATAGCGAAGACTGAAGATTAATGACTTCCCCAAAACTTTCAAACCTGTGGCTGTGACTGTTAACGCACGTGGCCAACTACAAATTTTGAAACGTAAACTCATTTAAGAATGTCCAGAACCAATATTAAGCTCGTGTCCAAATTCACAATTCAAGAAAGTAAAAATGTAAAGCTTTTATACATTATTGAAACTGAAAAAGAAAAGAACAAGAGTCTATTCATGAAATTATTTTGTACAGAAGCTAAGAAAGATATATTAGAAGTGGAAGTTAATCCTTCATACAAAATTGGAGCATTTACAAGAACCCAGAAGAGAAAAAGAAAGAAAGAAAGAAAGAAAATGAAAAGGGAAAATTTAGAATTAGTCCTGCCTGGTTAGGTGAACAAATAAAATCCCCAAAGTTAAAAAAGGAAAAAAAAAAAACTACCCTATGCAATTTACCCCTTATTACTAATTTTTTTTAATCATCGTTCTTATGATCATTTCCCAAGTTGGATAACATGGGAATTACAAGCTTTGTTGCAATCCTTGATTGTCCTCCATTGATCAGCTATATCTCGAGCAATTTTAACAGCGTCAGAAGCGGTTCCTTGTAGACCTCTCCTTGTGAACCCAACTGTGTACAATCCATTCTCTCCTTTCCATCCGTTAGGAAACGGCGTTTTGGGCATACCATCTTTTGTGAAAAAATCACACCCCTGCATTACAAAATTCGGTTTTAATTAAAACCCATTTCGATTTTCCTCTAGAAAATAACAAAAAGGACAATTTTGTAGGTGGGTTTTGGGCAAATTGCACAATGTATATATCATGAAAGCAACTTATCACAAATGAGAAAAATAAAAGAGTAAAAATAATTTAGGGTACGTTCCAAAAAATATAGTAACCCCAAACAGAACCCAGTTGATTTTATTCTTTTTTGCATGGGAGAAAAATAAGAGATTTCGCAGAGGTTCTGCTCTTTCTGTGGCATGTGTCCAAGCCAAGAAAATGATAGATGATTGATTTATATAACAAGACTAAAAATAAAAGGCAAAACAAGTCTGTTTCTGTTTCTATCTTTTATATTCTTCTTTCTAATTCTTAATACCTTGAGCCAACTTGGCACATTACTTCTGTATCCAGTTGCTAGAATTATAGAATCAAACTCCTTTTCTTGTCCATCCATGAATTTTACTCCACTTTTTGTTATCTCTTTCACACCTTCCATCACCTGAAAGAACAAGAAAAGAGGAAAAAAAAAAACCCATTAATACCTTAATCATAGTCTAATCAAATAACATAATTAGGTAATCTTTTATGAGTTACCTTAATCTTGCCGGATCTAATTTGAGATAATGCACCGACATCGAGGACCGGAGTCTTTCCGGTGACATTTTTAAGCTCAATTGGGCCGGTTTTTGGTCGCCGGAGACCTAATTGGTCAGTGTTGCCTAGAGTGAAACTAGCAACTAGTAATAAGAACTTGTCAACTAGTTTTAAAGGGAACCACTTTAAAAGTGCCATAGCAATTCCAAATGTTGACATGCCAAACATTTCTCTAGGTAGTACATGCACCTGCGTATATAGAGAAAAATTAGAAAATTGTTACCAAAATGAAAAATACCTACAAAACTATTAATATATAGAAATAAACTAACAAAGATTGGAATAGAGAAAACTTACTGTATTTCTAACAACCATATGAGGAAGTGCATTGTGTCTACAAAGGTCTAAACTAACTTCCATGCCAGAATTGCCACATCCAATAACCAAGATTTTTTGATTCTTGAAATCAGAACCAGACTTATAAACACTAGTATGTATAATAGGCCCGTTAAACTTTTCCATTCCAAGAATCTCTGGTATCACTGGCTCTGCATTTTCGCCGGTGGCGACAATAAGCCACCGGGAAACGTATTCGTAGTCTTGGGTATGAACTCTCCAAAGCCCGGAAATATTATCAAATTCTGCATTTAAAACGGCTTGTTTGAATTTTGGTTGGATTGAGAAATGTAAGGCATAAGATTCCAAGTAGGAAATGAATTGGTGTTTGGAAGGATATTTGGGGAAATTATCAGGAAAACCAAGAAGTGGAAGTTCACAGAAGTTTTTAGGAAGGTGAAGTTTTAAACGATCATATGTTTTTTGTTGCCAAAGAGAAGCAATACAGTCGCTTTTTTCAAGAATTAAAGAAGTGACTCCATGTTTAGAAAGGCAAGCTCCTACTGCTAAACCAGATGGTCCTGCACCTATTATAATAGGCCCGCTAACCCAAACTTGCTTCTTCTTCATCATCAAAATATTTTCTTGTCCTTGATTTTTACAAGAACCCATGTTGGAAATCCCAAGGAAAAGAGAAAGAAAGTGAAAGAATTAATAAAAATCAAGAAATCAAGGAACTTCTGTTTTCTTTTCTCTTTTCTTTCCTTTTAGCTCCTCTGTTTCTTGAATCTGTAATGCTCTGTTTTCTTTCCTTCTGAGAAAAATTTTGAAGTGGGAATTTAAAGATGGAAAAAGAACAGTGTTGTGATGGTGCGGAAGGAAAGAGAAAGAGTAAGAGTGAATGAGAAAAGAAGCGCGTCGACTGTGGGTTTTAAATGCGTAGTCATAGAAAACAGAGACTGTAAAAACAGAGGTTTTTATGAGAAGTGAAAGAGAGAGAGACGAAGAGGATATGGGAGTTTAGAAGGCGTGAAGGCAAAGGAAAGGATTTGGTTCTGCTTCTCAAGGCTCTTTCTTCTCAGGCTCTCTGCAGAGGGTTTTCCCTTTTGTTTTTTTTTTTCTTTTGTTGGTTTTGGGGGTGTAGAGTAGGCAAGGCAAGCAATGGCTGAACATCAGATATAAATACATTTATGTGAGGTTCGTTTAATTTTCTTTTTCATTTCCAAAATAAATAAATAATTTTTTTTTTGTGGCTTCCTACTTCTTTACTCTCAGGCTTAGCTCAAGTTTCTACTTTCTACCATTTACTTGATAGTACTTCTGCAATAGGTTGACCTTGAAAACTTGGCTTTAATTAGTCTAGAGTGCATTTATACTCTTTTATTCATTTATTTTTCTATTGTTTTCATTTATGTAAATATGATTCTTTGGATAATATAAAAAATTTTTAGAGTATTAAGGGATGCGTTTGAGATTCAAATTATATTTGTTGCTCTTGAATAGTTACACTGTTATTGTTAAAAAAAAAGTATTTTAAGATGAGATGGGAGACATGAAAAAGTAGTGGCCAAATATGTAAATTTACCTTGGTATTTTTCGAGAAAAATTCTGTTATATTTTGAAGTTATAAATTTTTGTAATACTGTGCATCTATAGATAATATAGCAAAAAATTTTAAAATTTTGGACTTTTATACGTGGATTATTAATTTCACAATTTTTTTGAAATAATAATTTTTATATTTTTTAATATTGAACGATTTTCTTTTTTAATCAAGAGATAGTACTTCTTGGATCTTAAAAGTAAAGGTTTTTTGCCTTTCTAATAAAGTGCGTTTCCCAAAAATTGAATATGTATTCTCAATCTTACGGATATTGAGCTCGCTTACCACCCAACCAACACCTTTTCGGTCATTTAATAATTATTTAATCAATCTAATTTTAAGTTAGAGTATTCCAAAAAAAAAAAATTTATAAATTTAAATATTTAATAGATGCTATCTTGGTTCCATTAATTTTTACACTCTTTGATCTTTCTATTCCATTTTGATGATATTTTTTAAAAATGAAGTATTTTATTCTATTAATTATTCTAACTTTACCCTAATTTAGATATTTTCACCGGATTCTATCATTTAATTATAAAAAATTAATTAAAGGATAATTTAATCAATCATATTTATTTTTTTCTAAATTTATTTTTAAAAAATTGAGGTGGTTCAATTTTTTTTTATTCTCGTGAAAAATAAAAAAGTCAAAATTAACAGAATAAAGGTAATATAATTTTTAAGTTGAAGAGTTAAAGATTTTTACACTTTTTGATATATTTATTCCACTTAAATGACATTTTTAGCAAATTAAAAATAATATTAATTATTTTATTCTAACTTGATCCTTATCTAGATATTTTCAATAAATTCTATCTTTTAATTACAAGAAATTAATTGAAGGGTAATTTAGTCAATTATATTTATTTTTTTCTATACTTTATGTGGTTTAATCGTTTTCTTAATTCTTGTAAAAAATTAAAAATGTGAAAATTAACATAATAGAGGTAATATAATTTTATAAGTTGAAATATTTAAGAAATCAATAAAATTTTGCATAAATATAAGAGACAAACCGAAGCATTTAGATATTGTTTGACAATAGTGTTTGAAGTAATATTTAGTGTTTTGGTTGGGTTAAGCACTATCATAATTAATTATGACGTTCGGTAATATAATATTTACTCTACGATTAAAGTTTGAAGTAATGTTTCATAAAATATTATCTATATTAACATTTAATGTTTTATAAATCTTGTATGACACCTATATTCATCACTTGTCTTTATCTTATTCTGTACTTTTATACTTTTTGTGTCGTTTTAGGTTAAACAACTAGTTAAACAGCTATTTTTACCTAACACCTTTTTTTTTTTTCTAAACCGCTATATAAATGGATAATATCTAACATCTAATCGCTAGTAAAACAGCTAACAGCTACTAAAATAATTAAGATTGCCGAATGGGGCTTAGCCAAAAGTAGTTAGATACATGTGGTTGTTGTTAAGGAAAATAAGGTTCTACAGTTTAAGGTTTAACATCAATGTAATGTTGGGAGGATGTAGTTTTCAATGCTGTTTTGTGAAACATTTGGCCATTTATTTGTTTCCCTTATGGCAATTGTATACCTTAGTACCATATGTTTTGGTACTCAATCTATTCTTGGTATCTTTATTTGATGTCAATTTGAGTAATTATCACAAAATTTCATTCAATGAAAGTGGAAACATAAAAAAACAAAAAAAAATTATTATAAGAAAATGAATTTTTCTAGGTAAACGCATGAATCGAGACATGAACATTATAAGAAAAGTTTCTAATGGCATTTTCAATTTTTACCTTAATCTATTAAATCTCTTAAATTATAATATTATATTTATTTTAATTTTTTTAAACATTTCAATGTATAAAATTATATTTGTTAATAAGTATCAAGTGAATAAAAATATGAATTTCTTTATTCTAATAATTCACGTTAAAAATGCATAATGTCACACCGTTAAACATGTGTGCAATAACTGAAACATATATAGCAATACATTAAATAACTTCGGTTTTATAAATTAAAGAATTCAATAGATGTAATTTTATTAATCAAAAGATAATAGGGCAATTTATCAATCAGGTTTGAGTTTAGTTGATCTTTTTACTTATGTGAGGAGTGGAAAGTTTTGAGTTTGAGTTTTTTCGACAATAGTTGTTTTCACCAATTTTGTGAGCCAAGAGGAGAGCTACCCCATGTTCTGTAGCCTCCAGTCTTATTTCGGCGCTTAAAAATCATCCAATGAATTAAAAAAAAATAGTAGGACAATTTGAAAAAAAGTAGAGAATGTTACTAAATTTTTCTCATAAATTGCAGGTATCAATTTATAATTTTAAACATTGAATTGAAATATTTCTTTTGAACTTCATAATTTTCCTGATATCTCAATAAAAATCAAATTAATAAAATATAATTACAAGATCTGAACATAATAAGTTTTATAGTTCAAAGTCCAAGCTTCTCGAATGGAAGCTTCAATCGTGAGAAATATTGCCTATTGACTTAATTATACGTTTATACTGTACACACTACTTGTATATCATTCTAGCAAGCAGAGTGTAACACACGCGCTTGAAGAGCGTCGGTGATGGACCATATTAATGCTGCTTTGCTACATATTGCGACACGTGGAGGCTCCAGAAGCATGTTATTAAGAGTAATTTATCTTTCATTTTCCATTAAAATTGTTTCCTTTTAGGAAACAGCAAGGATTTACATTTGCGTGCATCAGCAGCCGTCGGATCTTAGACTTTCCACGCGGCTTTACTCCGTTTTCCTTTCCATCATATAAAACAATTTCCGACAACTTCATTTTTTTTTCAAACATATATACATTATTATTTATGAAAAATTATTAATAATTAATTAATGAAATATATATATATATATATTTGTTTGTTCTTTAATAGCAGCGCGTATCACCGGCTCCCAAAAAGCATTACTTTTGATTAAATTAATTTCTTAAAAAATATTTGACTAAATTAATATAATTCACTAATAAAATTTTTAAAAGTCTAGCGTCCCAACACGCAAAAAAAGAATAGAAAACATAAGAATTAAAAATGCATAATTCACAAATAAAACTTTAAAATTGGCAATATTAGGAAGTTAAAGTATTAATTAAATATGTTAATGATTGGATTAGAAGATATGATTAAAAGAAGATTATGATTGCAAATAAAGAGAGTATCTATAATACCTAGAAAAGTAAGATAAATTTGAAATTATAGGTCAAGTAATTCACATGATTAGAAAGTAAGTGGATATATATAATTGAAGTGCGTGGGAGTAAGGTGAAAATATGAAAGATATAATTTATTAGCTTCGGATAAGTTTGCCTGACTTACTGTTTACCTACACATTTTTACTATTAAATACTGATTCAGGAAGGAGTTTACATCATCCCAACCCAAAAATTTCTATTCCTTCTTGTCTACATCATATATATATATAGTGTCGTGTTATATCCATTAATAGTGTATATAATGGAAACCATAATATATTATTTAAATCATAATCAAGTGTAGTATAATATGTATTTTCGATAATACGAGGAGTGATACATCTTAAGTTTGAGTCATCTCAATCATTTTATTATATAACTTATCGTGTTATTTTAGCCATTTAATTCTCTTAATAAATAAAAAATTAAGAATTATTTTATAGAGGGAGGAGGCTAGGGTTGCCCCTCCCCTCGCCAAAAAAAATTACATTCCGAATTTTAAAAAATTTTCAATTTCATCCCTTGAACTGTTTTTTTTTCTTTCTTTCTTTTTTTTTTTTTTTTTTTGAATTTTGTCTCTTCTAACTTTTGAAAAGCATTTCTGTGCTCTTTGTTCTAATTTCTGGCTCCACTACTATATGTTAGGTTAGAGTAGGCAATTTGAGATTTTGAATTATTAATTTTATAGGTAAAGTTGTATGGAACTAAAAATAATGTGGTTTTTAACAATAGAATTTTACATTTTTTAAAAAATAAAATTTGTTAATTTTTTATTCAATAAAAATTTAATAATTTTTAAAAATTAGTAATCATACGGAATGTGCAATTTCTCCTTGATTAACAATTATTTGTTATGTGATTCTAAATATTTCATAATACTATCAAGATACTGTTAATATTTGTAATAATACCCTTACACTTTAATTAAAATACTAATCTGTTAATTAATATTTCCAATAGCAAGCAGTTAGATAATATTAAATTAATATTACTATCTAATATTTACTAGTCTGCTGTAATATAATTACAAATTAAAAAAAAACGAAATAAAGCTTAATTAACAAAAAGAATACAAAAGTATCAGGTCGTCTTAGAATGAGAGAAAGGTAAATACATGCCCATTTTTTTAAAAAAAAATTTTGATTTTTAAAAGCACCTAAAGATATTAGGTTTCTTTTTTTTTTTTTTTTAAATATTGAATAAAAATAATATTATAAATTACATAGCAAACTATTCATATCGTTAACTCGATCATCAAATTGATGAAAATTTTTGTTAGTCGAGCGAGTTCATATTCGAAATCTCATGTTATTTATATAGTTATAGAAAGTAGACCAATTAGATTACTTTAATTTTTCGTTCATAAAAATTATCATAAATTTAAAGAGAGTTAATGAAAAATATTTTTTATAGTAGAACATTAATTTAGTTTTTCTTTTTCTTGAATAAAAGAATAAAAAGTATTACAATTAAATATTAACAAAAAATAATATTCATACATAAAAAAGTGGAAGGTGGTGTATTTATTATAATATTATATATGGAGAAAATCTAACATGTACATGGCATCATTAATAGTTATAACCTGGTTGTGGGGCCTACTTATATAGTCGTAAAACACGTTTTCAAATGTAGAGTTTTGGTAGGCTTTCATTTAATTACTATAAAAGCCATACCCGAACAACAACAATATCTCTCTCATTATCATTATCCTCACCACCACTTTGCATTATCTCCTTCTTAGAAGCTTACATCTTAGTTTCTTTTCTTCTTCTCCTTCTCATATTTTAAAAATCTTTTTTATAATTATTTTTTAAGGACAATTTAATAATAATAATAATAATAATAATAATAATAAAAAAGGTAAGGGTAAATAACTAAAAAAAATCCTAAACTTGGATTGTTTTTACAATTTTATCTATTTTTTAATGTTGACAATTATAGCGGTGAATTTATTTTTTTTTTTTTCAATTATATCCTGTGCTATGTGAAGTTGCCTATAGTGGGATCTATATTTTGACATCATTAATGTCACATCACCATGTCATGTTGTCAAAAGAAAAGGTCAAACAATTAAAAAAAATCCTAGACTTTGATCGTTTTTGCAATTTAATTTTGACAATTGATGTTATGATCTTATTTATTTTTCTTTATTTTTTAAATTTTTAAAAATTATTTAATTTTGAAAATTTATTTACCTTAAAAATAAATTATTTTGGATTACGATAATTTATTTTTTAATTTTTTAAAAATTTAAATTTAAACTAAATGGAAATTATATAATACATTTGTATGTGATAAAGTTATTTTAGTATTTTGAAATTAAATTTTTAGTTTTATATAGTATATTAATATTAATTATTAATTAAGTGAATAATTAAATAATTAAATTTAAACAATAAATTTTACATGATAGATTGATATGTTATAATTTGGAGAATCTTTCAAGAAAATCTAAACTTTACAGAATTAAATTATAATTGATTATGAGCTAAGTATGTATTTGTAATATTATGAAATAACTCATATTACATTCCCAAAATTAAAAAAAAAAAGGCTAAAATTGCAAAAGCAAATAAAGTTCATGCCTTTTCTTTATTTTAAAAACGACCAAAGTTCAAAATTTTTTAATTATTGTTAAGTAAAGGGCAGAAGGTAAATGATGTTGATAGGTAGTTATAAAATATATGAGGATTGAACTGTTAAGCACTACAACATGATATAATACATATGAGATTCTATATAAACATTTACTTTGATTATTAGGTTTTTTTTTCTCAATATGAAGTCTTTTAGCTTTAATATCTTGTTCATAATTATTTTATTATCATATCATATGCAATGCATTTGATAATAAAATTATTTTATTATCATATCATATGCAATGCATTCGATAATAAGTGCATATATAATATTGAAATTGAAGAAATAACTCTACTGAATTATGTTTAAAAAAATTTATTTTCATTTCGAACTCGAAATTTAAAATATTTGATGATGAAAACCAAATTACTATAATGTATTTATCTATGAAACATGTGATTTTTAATTATAATTAGGTAAAAGTTTTGGCGACAGGTTATCTCTAATCTTCAAAGCAAATATTGGTGTCTAGAGCTCAAAATTCACAAAGGACACAAACAGGATTAGGTGGGCATTGACAGTAGAAAGAATATAATTATATAAGATCCCAAACATGGTCGGTTTGATACTGTTTGGATGCGCGGATCTATGGATAATTTTCGTACACGCAGAAACCTAAATATTAATAAATACTTCTTCCATTGCTTTTTTTTTTTTTTTTGTAGCCACCGATATTTTGACTCTATTATTAGGAACCGCTTAATTCGGCTCGGGGTTTAGTCATAGTTAAGACTATTCGCCCCTTCCTGCAGATGCATTTAATTGGAATCAAATCCGAGAGCTCTTTCCAGATGCCCAGCCTGCGTTGCCAACTGAGTCGCAACCTATTGGTTTTCTTTCCATTGTACTTTAATAGCAACAAATTGACATTATATCTTGTTTTACTTTAAATGCTTATTAAGAATTTTGAGAGTACATTAACATTTTTTTTTTCAATTTTACCCATATTTATTCTGTGTTTCGTAGTAAAATTAAATGAGGAATTGTTAATTTCAAGAAGGGCAATTTAGACATTTTACCATATATGTTATAATTGTTTTCCTAATCTTTATGAAAAAAAAAAACAGATGTTGTTATTAAAGTGAGATGGAGAGAGTATTATTTTATTATCAGATAATAAAAATATAACATATCGCTCCTTTCCCCATTATTTCCTCAACCATTTTAGTTTATTTATTTCCCCTCTAATTTTGTTTAATCAACTCACCCAAAGAAAATTTTATTTTTTTTATTATAAGTACTTAAATTTAGTGCATATAGATTTTAGTCACTATGGAGTGAAACTACTCTTTTCGAATATTGCACCTGCAAATGTTGTTTATAAATAAGCAAAATAATTAATTTTGACATTTTGATTTTTCACAAGAATTAAGAAAATAATTAAACCAACTCAATTCATAAAAATATAAATATAAAATTGATTAAATTTCCCTTTAATGAATTGTTTTGTAATTAAGAGAGACAAAATTTAGTGGAGATATTTAGATAAGAGTCAAATTGAAACAAAATAATTAATACTCCTCCATTCCATTTTAATAGTAATAAATAGATATTTTACCATGTTCTACTTTAAGTGCTCATTTAGGATTTTGAGACTATATTAATTATTTTTTTTTGTCAATTTCACTCATATTTATTACGTGTAATTTATTTTTATATTTACATTTAAGAAGGGTAATTTAGACATTCTACCATATTATTTTAAAAAATCAATAAGTTTCAATCATTTGCTTAATCCTTGTGACAAAAGCAAATGTTACTATTAAAGTGAAACGGAGGGAGTACTATATTGATTTTTTTAAAAAAGAAATGATAAAAAGATTTTAAAATTAATAGAATGGAGGTAATATAAATTAGTACGTCTATTCAAAATTGCCATGATTTTGTAAATGAATAATAATCAAGATCATAATTTTTTTGGAAATATAATTCATTAATAATAAAATTAAGTATCACAAAACTCAATTAGACCAAACATAGAACTTATTATCATAATTAATAGAAAGTTCGTCGATCCTTAACAACAAAAGAATTATCTATATCCTTTTGAATAATAAAATTAAAAGTAAAAGAAATAATATCGGAATTTTCCACTTGAAAATGACTTTGACTAATACAAATCTTCATAGTAGTAATTGGTCCTTTAATTGATTTGGACAATAAAATAAATTTTTTGGATCTTTTATGTTTGGATTACTTTTCCAAAAACTTGTTGCATATGACATACACAGGTGGGTTCATGTCACTATGCATTAACAGCATCAATGAAGGAACATGTAGTACTATTAGACTCTATTGATCGAAGATACACATCAGTAAAATAAGATCTAAATTCTCTAACCAAATAAAATCAAATATTATACCTTTTAATAACAAACCTTCACAAAGAATGAATTAAACCCTCATTGAAGAATGTATAAAAGGGCTCCAAATATAGAGATAAAGCAATAATAACAAAAGAAAAAAAGAAAAAAAAATAGATCTATTAAAAGAAAATAGATCTGAGTTTATTAAAAACAAATGAAAGATCAAGAATGCGAAGAAAAAAAAAAAAGAAAGAAAAGTAGCCTCAAACGAAAATTAGGGTTAGATAGACAAGAGAGAAAGAGGATGAGAGAACCATAAAGTAACCTATACACCAAATAATCTTGATATAATAATCGAGATAATATTTAATGTTGGGAGGAAATTAAAAAAAATGAAAATTTCACCAATTTATATTATGAAATTAGAATTTTTTTTTGAAGTTAGAGGAGCAAGGCCAATCATGGCCCCTTCCTATCTTTATTACACCGGAGAAATATATCGTGTACTTAAATCGTATATCCATTTTATAATTCATATAATGTAGAATTTGATCAACAATACACTTTGTTCTCATCTAAAGACAGTGTGTACCATTGGAATTAAAGCATCGTTTTGGAGAGTGACTTTAGTTTTAGTGCACGAAAGCTGTATATTATATATATATATGTTTGTGCTTCTATAAAAAGAAAAGAAAGGAAATAAAAAGTTGCATGTGCCCATGTTTGAAAGAATATCCATCATGTATATATACATTATACTATTAATAGGATCTAACATTTGAATATGTAGGCAAGTAATTACGACAACAACAATGTGTCTTGTCCCATGTTCTTGAATTAATTTTTATTTTTATACATTAAATATAAAATTTAGAGGGTGTTTTTTTTTTTTTTTTTTAAATACGAGATGTCCAAGTCCACATTTATTTATCGGTCTAAATAATTTGACTAATTTTTGTTCACTTTGGATGGATTATTTGAAAGGTTTGAAAAGTAAAATAAGATAGAAGGCGGTTATTTAATGATTTGGGAAGAGAGTTTTGGGGAAACTATGATTTTTTGAAAGTTATTTGAGGGTTGAAAATCAGTCTAAATATCTAATCTTTAACACTCCAAATTGAGGTATAAGTATGGTTAAAAAATTTAATTTTCAAAATTGTCCATAATTATATTTAACGTTACTTTACTTTACCATCAAACCAAATAAAACAATTTTATTAAACTTTCATTTACTATACTTTCCCCGCAAACACAAACAGACGTTTATCGTACTTTTTCGTATTATATTTTAATGATCACTCTCTCCTTTCATCCAAACAAAGTGTAAGAGGTATGAGAGCTGACTCGTGGTTGTGGGGATTTTGCACAGAGAGAGGCGGAGCTCTTTGGCGGCCGAAGGGCCCGGCAACCCCAAGAAATTTTTAAAAAAGTTTCCTTATGAGAAATTATATTTTGGTCTTTAAAAAAAAATATAAAAAAGTTATATTAGCCTCCTACAAAGATTAAAAAAAAAAAAAAATTCCATTTGGCTTCTCTAAAATGATTGTCCTACTTACGCCTGCTCGAACCCATGACTTTATGGATAATTTAGAGAGTGGTTTTGATGTATAGTAAAGTTATTTCATTCGTGATATGGAGGCGATGAATTTGAGTTATAGAAACAACCTCTCTATACAAAAATAAAATAGTAAAAAGACTACATACATCAACCTTCTCCAAAACTATATCTGAAATGTTTTATGCACTGAATCACCATTCTTTTATTAAATATAAAATTTCGTTCAACAAACTCATCAAACTATATCTGAAATGTCTTATCCACTGAATCCCCATTCTTTTATTAAATATAGAATTTCGTTCAACAAACTCATTCTAAGTGCTAGCTATATGTATAGGTAGCCACTATGTTAACTTTACTCATATTTAATTAACATAAAAAATAATTCTCATAATCTCCAGCCGTCTAGCTAAAAAAGGTTGTAGGAAAAGCTGTTTCATACGATTGCGTTTGTAGTCATATGATAATTCCTTGGCTAATCAATAATTAATTAATTAATGTAACAGTAATTAGTCCCAAACGAAGAAAAAGTGTTAAGGAAACTAGAGGATTTACCGACAAAGGTAGAGTTAGATCAAATGTCAATAACCATTAAGTACTTCTGCCATAAAAATATATTTGTGTTTCTATCATCTTTAATTACTGTACCATCTATGTTAACTTGATTGGAACATAAATTATTAATTTAAATTAAAGGTGATTTTTATAGGTAAAAGAAAAAAAAGTTGAATAAGTGTATGGAAAAGATACCAAGTGAACAATTAGTGGAAAATTGTAAAAGTTTGATTAAAGTCTTTACCAAAAGATAGGTTAATAATGAATTAAGGTAGGATAGAAGAATTAATAATTAAATTATTGAAGAATTGATGACTTGTTATTTCGAGATTAAATTTGAAATTTAAAGGTTCGGTTTATCAGACCACATTAATATTTTTTTTAAAAGTTGCGGCCGACAAACAGATTTACTCTCAAATAAATTATATATAATTAATCAAAAAAAAAACTCAAGAGTTTGTTGGAATTACAAAATTCTTAATTTCTAATTAGCAAATTCATTAACCTTAAACGTTTACAAAAGTAGGGATGGTGTTTGGATTTGTAGTTGGAATTCTCTTTCTTGATTGCATTAATGTGATTGATTAATTAGGGTAACCCAAAAAACGAAGGAAATACCCTATGGGTAAAGGGACAGTGCCCCAGATTCCAAGCTCAAACATTCTTGTTATTAAGCTATGGATAAAAGGGGTAGTGGGTATTGCGATTGATACAAACAAGTCCTAAACTGTGCAACGTCCTCTCTTTTTCTTCCTGTTATTGTCACAGTTGGATTTTTTTGGGACATTAATGGCCGATTTGCCCTATGCATAATCTTCTTCACCCCAAGACATTGCATTAGAGATTAGAACAGGTCTTTTAGATACCCGAGCCCTTGCTTGCTTCGTGACTATTCACCATCGTAATCCAGTAGGCTTACATGCATGACACAAGTACAGAGACTGCAACTGCGTTTTGTTGTGACTGTTCTAATTGTAATTTTTCATAAGAACGATAAATAAAACGAGGGAATTAAAATTTAAATTACTGTTCTTCTTCATAAGAAGATAAATTCGAATAAAAACTCAACCTCTACGGGACCAAATAACCCTAGCTAAGTCAGCTCTCAAAAACTCACGAGTCTTTGAAGATGAGACTCTAGCACATGAAAATTTCTCAGGCCCAAAACGACATCCTTGGCAATCAAATTCACTATTTTTACACGGAAAATATGAATAACTTTAATAGATGGAATTTTTGTAATATATTTTTTTTGAGCTAAATATGAATTTTAACAAAATTAAATTTTAGACCATGAAAATAACAATCTAATAATTTCTTATTTTTTTTATTTATTAGGAGGTTCAACTAATCAAATTATGAGCTACACGTAACACAGAGCAGTCTACCTCTTGGCTCACTGGATTAGCGAAAACTCTTGTAATCAAAATTACTTGAATTTGAGACTTTTTTTTCCGGTGGACAACCATTAAGTATTTAAAATGCTTTTACCATCAATATCGTTTATATTATTGTTTTTGTGTTTAATAATTTCTGGCATATACAATCGCTTTCTTGAGTAAATTTGTTTTATTGTTTTATTTTCATTAATTCATTTCTATAACAAAAGAAATTACACGTTTAAAAGTTATCTATCTATCTAAATATATAAAAGCTGAATCCTATTTGATGATGTGGCACAATGTTAGAAAATGTAGTTGATTACGTGACTTTTTTTTTTTAATTTTTTATTTGATTATCTAATTTTAAAAATCTAAATTATAAAACTCTTCATTTTCATTTTTTTCAACAATTATTACTCATAACAACTGATTTTTTTCGATATCTTTTCAATAACTAATAAACTAAATAATAAGTTTATTGTATTAATGATAAATGAATTGCATTCATTACTTGTTCAATTTAACTATGCATATTCTCAATTCTTTCACTCATAATAATATATGGTTTGTTAAAAAGTAATGTTATTTAAAATTCTTCAAAAAAAATAAAATTGTAAATTGTGTGCAACGCGCGGTTATTTAACTAGTATTTTATAATTTCTCAAAAAATAATAAAAATAACTATGTAGATAATGTCAAATAAAAATTTAAATTTAAACGCTATTTAAAAAAATACATATAATATCTTCACATATTTTACTAAACATTTTTATAAAACACTTTTAGGCCTCCATTAAAATTTAAAATTTCCAAATAGAAAATTGAAAAGAAATGTAAAAATCTTGCTATTTTGTCTATTTTTTTTATAATTTTTTATTTGTATATGTGTCTCCACTCATGGTGAAAGTAATATTCAGGTAAAACTATCCGAACAAGGGCAACTCTAAATAGATTTAACTTTATGGATACAATTTCCCCTGCCATACAATGTGTTTTCATCTATTGGATTGCCAATTGTTGTATTTATTACTCTTTAGTATAATTAATACATAATTTTTTATAATTTCTAATTAGGAATAAAGGTCAATCTGTTCTCTAAACTTAATTAGCATGATTAAAAATGTCATACTTAATTTTTTCAGTCAATTTAACCTCTGAACTTATTTAAAATGATTAAATATCATATTTAATATTTTGGGTCAACTTAACTTCTTAATTCCTAATTCTTTACTGTATTTACAAGTAACCCATGAACTTGTTTAAAATGATTAAATATTATATTTAATATTTTGGTTCAACTTAACTTCCTAATTCCTAATTCTTAAATATATTTACAAGGCAAGAATCTTTGTATAGACATTTATTAAAATTATGCTCCCTTCGATTTTTTTATATAGAAATAACTAACTTTGCACATGAATTAATGAATTCGTTTAACTAAAATTTTTTGCCAAATCTTTTCTACTAGTATTTTGCCCTCAAAATTGCATTAATTGAGTGTTTGGAGAGAAAGTCAAATATTTCATGCTAACTTATTTCCATTAACACATTTAATGACACTTAAAGGAGAATTACATTAAAATCTTACCCAATTTTCTGCTAACTAGCACCAACTTAACTGTAACATCCCTTCCCGGTCCACCCGTTAACCCGAATGAACCGAACCGAGACGCTACAAACTGGTTGACTTTATGTCCTGACATGCTGATATCATAATGTATATTGAATATAATATCATGCTGATGTTGTTTACATTAATAATGTACTTAATATTTACAAGACATGATACTAGTATCAAAATGAAATGGGCCCAACTGTGTGCCCTGTACATGCCATAAAAAGGGTAGACAAAAGATACACATCCAAATGAGTAGCTACCCTGAAGACTGAGTCTTCTACAGATGAACTGCAGCAGTTGTAAGCTGACTCTCTACGGTCCAGTCTCAAAACCTGCGAGTTAAACAGGTAACTCGCTGAGCAAATAAAGCTCAGTGGATATCTCAACATAGAAAGAAACAATTAAGCACATACATGTATAGAAAGAACCATGTAAACACATATGGCACATATAAGCACATATATCATGATACTTTCTTTCTACCTTGACGGTCTTTCTTGCTATTTATTATACTGTATGGTTCATGCAATATTATGTCAAGATATCTGTATGGCTTCATAAGGTTATAGTGAAACCGAAGTGATAAGAAAAACTGTATGAAACTGAATGAAACTGTATGCTTGGCTGTTATGGCCCATATATAATCATATCCACTCAACGGCTTTTAGCCGGAGTACCAAACTGTATGGGGTGCAGATCTGCTATCCTATGTCGCGACATAGCCTTATCTACATGGTTTCTACCTAACCTCAATGGAGCATAATGTTGGTCTGTCAATAGTATAACACAACATCATATTAATAGTTTCATAACTTCATAAATCATAATGTTTACTTGGTTTCACATCATTTGCATGTTTGCAGGTTGTTAAATCTTATCTTTTCAATCATTTTAAATGAGTTCATAAGTTAATCTAATATTTTTGATTCCGTCAAACGAGTTGAGGAGTCGAATTGGCGTTTATTCATTTCTAATTATTAAAACTATTAATTGCACTTCGTTAACATTAATTATATATATGACATGATAATATATTTAGGTTTAAATCTTTTTTCTCAAAATTAAAAAAAAAGTTAATCCATTTTTAAAAATATAAAATATATTATTATTATATTTAAATTTGGAGAAGTATTGGGTGTACGTACGGTGTTCCTAATTTGGAACTGCAGGAGGGCCTGGTGGGGTACTGAGAGTCTGAGACTATGAGTGAGTGAGAAGCGTACGGACATATATCATAGGCCACACTCAAGTTTGCGTCACGGGCTGTCCCGACCCGGAAGGCGAGGCTGATGTCAAGTGACTTAAGTCCACCGTCACCTACTGCAGGTCACGTGGCATTCACTATTTCGTCTCATCCAATAGAATCTCAACAACACCCCCCCCCTCTGACTTGAAATGACAAAAACGACCCTTGACGCTTGACATTGATTGCTTCGTGGAAATAACCTTGTTTTTGTTATAAGGATCTATGCACTTTGATTTGACACTCGAGGACATTTTCGTCATCCTATTTATTTCCACGTGTCACAAACGCTTCTATTTCCTTCGGTTCCCTGTTATGGTAAGATTTGATTCAAGTGTAAGCTTGCTTTCGGATCTTTGGCGTCCCTAGCCAGTCCATTAATCTGAGACATTAAATTGTTCTGATGAGAGAATCACACGAACTTCGGCGTAGATCGTACGGCTGGGGACTCGCTAGGTCTAACAATTGCCTTAATCATGGTGACATAGTAATTCTATTATATTTTCTTACAATATATTTTTTTCTTTACACATTCCGAGCAAATGACGTCACAGGAATTTTGATATTGCCCAATCATCAGGCAAATGATATTGTATATTTTGCCTGAATACTGAAGCAGAACTTCTTTTGTGTATTAAAATTTCTAAAATTTAATTACAAAGAGGTACACTATTTATTTATTTTTCTTTTAAATCTTGCCATTGAATATTTCCATATCATTTTAGAAAAGAGACTAATTCCATTATCCTTTTTTTATTCTACATGAAAATTCTCCTATTCATAGGAGGCTAATCTCATTTCGAAATATATATTTCAAAGTTTAAAATCATCTCTCTTTATAAGGGCTCATTTAATTCAATGATCCATACCAACTGATAACTATTGTTTATAGCTGATTACTGTTAGTTATTTTTGTAAAATTTTATTAACAATATTTATTAAAATATAAAATAACCAGTGAACACATAATTATTTTTATATAAATCAGCTTACACTTGATATGAAAAAGTTCCCAAGTATAACTTACAAAATCAACAATTTATTGGTATTTTTATCAGCTATCAGCCGTTGATTAAAAATTTTAACAAACACATAGAGCGTAGCTAACAACTATATGAATCAGCTGAATTAAATGCTCTTTAAATATTTTATCAATGGATTAAATTTTCTGATTTTATAGAACTCATCCGTTGAATTTACACAAGTTTTACTGTCTCAACCACTTCTTATAAATCATACCATTTATTAAGTAAAAGAAATAATTATGTATAAATTGATAAAAAATAAAAAATTTATTACAAATTATAATTAAATATGACCGTTGGTGTCTTTAGTATTGTGAATTTTTTTGTCTTAAATAAAAGATTTCTCTAATTATAATATTAAAATCTCATCATTTACAAAATATGCATTGCCATAATTCATTAGTGTAAGCCCAAAGGGGTAAAAAAAAAAATAGTATGTTTCCTTTTTTTTTTTTTTTTATTTGGGATACCATAGATTTATTTTTTAAGAATGTCAATTTGACTTTAAGATTTAAATTATTATCAGTTATATGATATTTTTATATTTGTGTCCTTTTTAATTTGTAAGGCGTTAATTTATTAGTGTTTTAGTGTTTTAATTTCTTAGTGTTTCCTTTAGTATTAATTTCCTATTTTATTTTATTTTTAGTTTGTTTTTTTTTATTTTGCTGTCATTTTTCCAGCCGGCATTCTTTTCTTATTACTAGTTTTGCGTTCTATACTGATATTCTTTGTAACGCCCTATTTTTTCTGTGTCTGAAATAGTAAGTTACCGGTCTGTGAATAGTATCATCGGTCCGAGAATAAATATTATTTTTGTCCGGAAAAATTACTATGTATGTTTAATATTTTCTTTAATATTTTTGGAGTATGTATGCATGATTTTTATGGGTAGAAAGTAAGTAATGAATATTTTTGGAAAATTTTAGAGAATTAGTGAGTAGTAACTTAAGATGGTGTTATATTAATTAAAGAAATTAGAGGAATTATTTTTAAGGATTAAATTTAAGAATTTTTATGGAGAATTCATTAGGTGAAGTAAACTTCATTATTTTTGGATTTAAAGTTTTCTTTTAGCATATACATACTTAATCATGCTCCAATTTCTTCTTTTCTTTGTTTTCTTTGTTTTGATTTTGAGCTTATTACATGTAGAGGGTGGAGAGCCTTCTAACAAAGATAAAGGCAAGACCAAAGTTTAAGGAGCTTTGATTCAAGTTGTTTTAAAGGTTTGTGTTCATAAACACACTAACCTTACTTCAATTTTTGGATTTGTGAAGTTTGTATTACTTTGTGAAAAATTGGAAATTTTATATGAAATAATTTGATTATTGAATTTTGTGTGGTTTAGCATTTACTTGACAATAAGTTTGACAAGTGTTGTAGTGGATATGTTGAAATGGATATAAATTGAAAAAGTGTGGAATTGGTTTAGATAATGCATGATGAGGGTTGAAATTGATACTTTTGTGCATAAGAGTTGTGTTAGCATGCTTGATTGGAGAAGGAAATTCCTCCCCTTGGTACCACCTTAGTGTAGTAAAGCTTACTTAATTATTTTATATATATGATATAAATATGATTATTTGATAACTTTTATATATTTAGAGTTTTAACAAAGAAATGAGTATTTAAGGTGTATGTGCTTTGAATTTTGAATAAGAAAGTTTTAAAAGAAAAGGAATTTATGATAAATTTCCTATATTGAGTAATTATGTTTAAGTATATGAGTTACTTAAGTTCTAAAGTAAGCTTACATGTATGATTTCATATGATAAGAAATTGTCTATGTTAAGTAATTATGTTTAAGTATGATTCTAAAGTAAGCTTGCATTATGAATTTAAGAAGACTAAAGAATAAGACAAGTTTTCTGATAAGTGATATGAAGAAAGAATTAAAACAAGGATTTTGGGCTCTAATATACTTAGTGTGAATTTGATGCGTGATTTGATTTTTATTCTATCTGATGAGCATGCTCGGCATTTGATGCCATTCTGATAAGAAGCTATGATCGTATGCTAGACACGTGGGTGTCTTCTGTTCTGTTAGGGCGGACGCGCTCTATATGTTCTGAATCTGTTGGCAACCTAAGGCCATTCTGAATCTGTTCTGAAAACCTATCTGCTTCTTTTTCTCCTAAGTGTATGTGAGCCCTTGTAAACATATTTTTCAGGTAGCTTGGAAATAAATGATTATATGTTATTAAATGAATTGTCAAAGCAGGATATTACGTTACATGGTTTTCTAAATAACCAGTATATGTATTGGTGTACTACAATTTCAAATAATGAATTTATGATTTGAACGAATAAAATATTAATAGTTTTATTTGATCATTTTGTTATAAATGTAAATGTATATTAAAGCGTTAATGATTTTATGATTGTAAATCTTTTGATGAAAATTGATATTTTAAGTGTGTTGCCATCGTAACATTGGTTTGTTGTGTTTTATGAGCACCACGGAGTTTTATACTCAGCGTGTTGATTGGAGTCTATATTGCTGATTGAAGACCAAAAGAGTATCATCAGAGCTGAAGAGATATTTTGGTAGTTGATTAGTGTGTTATGTAATTAAGTATTATGGCATGTATAAGTAGTCCATTTTTGGAGACTCTATTATGTAATTTATACTGTAAGTATATTATTGTAAATTAATTGGGTGTATTTATTGGAAGATAGACTTGGAACTTATTTATTGTGCAGAAAATTCAAAGTAATATGTTTAACTAAATGTATCTAATTGATGCATACGCAAATGTTGTAGTTAGACCTTAGAAGAGTGTTATTGTGTTGTTCTTGGAGTTTGATGGAGTTTGGAGTTTTGAAATTGGGAGTGTTTTGTATTCACTTGTTTGGCAATGTCTATGTTTAGGGGAAACTCTTGCAGTTTTTCTATAGGTTTCTCCCAAATCATTTTTTTTTTTTTTTAAAATAATACTACTTGTTAAACTTGTGAATATTAAATCACTTCTAATTCATACTAGGATTTTCTGATTTATATGTTAAGTTAAGACGGTGCCTCCGGCACCGAATGTGACATCCGCCGTCGGGTCTCTCGGGACTGGGCGGTGGGTGTTACATTCTTCACATTGATATTTTCACAAGCAATTGATTCTTCTTTTTCTTCTTCTTCTTTCAGTCATAGACAAAAGAAACATCATCGCATGCATGCTCGAAGTGAGAGTCCTCACTGGAAAATAGATTTTTGTTCTACAATTTGATTTTCATTTTCGTTTCTATTCTTCAATGGAAAATCAATTCCTAGTCTGCGATTTCATCTCCATAGATGTTTTGGTTTTGAAGAGATAAGGTAGGACTCTCGATTCCGTTTGGATTAATACTGATACAGTGTATATATGTATATACTGTATTTAGTTTGATTTAATCCAAAGTAAATATAAATATATAGCATATATTCATACAAAAAAAACCGATTAAATACAGAATTACATACATACACACTGTACCTACCATTTCAACCAATGTATATAGATTGTATTTACTGTTAAATCGAAAAATGTAATTTTTAGTTGTTTGTTTCTTTGATTATGGAAGTAAAATTACAAAATTATTTCAGATATATACCTAGTTTTTCTATTTTCTTTTCCTAATTTGCTTGATTTTTTAGAGGCTGTCATGGGTTGAAGGAGAAGCGGTTAGTTTTAGGATTGATTCTATTTAGACTTTATTTTCGGCTTGTTCATCGGAGGTGGAAGATTACATTGTTAGGAAACTATTTTAAAGTAGAGGTGGTTAGTTTTATGACTGTTACTTTTGTTTCAACAGTTACCGTTTCTCTTCAAAGGTTAGTTTTGATTTTATTAGATTTATTTTGACCAAATTTATTATTTATCCTAATAAGTATTATTGTCTGATATTTAGTTAAATTTGAAACTTTATATCTAACATTTGTTAAATTAACCCGTTTTGTTTCCTACATATAGTTGTCCGAAATTGTACTCCCAAAAACCCCACATCTGGGAGGCCCAGAAGTATGTGAGGCCCATACTCATCGAATCCTACTGTAAGATTCTAAAGAAGACTCTCTTTTTCTTTTTATGAAATTTAACGTATGCTAGAATTATTTATTTTTCAAAAAATAATTTATCTTTAAAAAATAATTTATTATTCTTTTTATTTGGAAGAGTCAGAGGTTCTGCTCATCTAATTGAGAACTATTGCTAGGTCTAGAAGGTAATTTTGAAAATTTAATAGGAGGAAATAATTTATTAATTAATCATGTGAATTTTTAGGAGATAATTATAAAAAGATATGTAAGTCCTTTATATTGTTTTATCAAATATTGATGGATAAAAGCATAGAATGGAAGCTGCGGGTTATGATTCACTTGGCAAAGTAGGCTGGATATATGGAAAGAATTCTCAAGTTTAATTTCACTAAACGCAATTGTAGAGAGCAATTAAGTACCTTAATTATGACTAATCCCTGAGTTAAATTAGGCAATTCCTGTTAATGGGATCCCCTGATAATGAGGTCCCATAAAGGTGAGAAAAAAAATTTACTCACCGAAAAGATACTGTATTGACAGATTAAAAAACTTTTATGTTCTACCATGGAGGGGCTTATATGCCCACTTACAAAAAAAAAAAAAATAAAATAAAATAAAATACTAACAAAACATAAGAAAATGATTGCGTTAATAAAAAAATTGAAAATAAATGCAAAGAATTGCTGGCAATTTGAACACTTTTTGCCCAGAACATAATACTAATATATAGAGAGTACGTACGAACTGACAGTGATTTTCGCAAGTGTACGAAATTGCAATAAGTAATATAGAGTAAAAGAGTATCGTATCCACAGAGATTGTATATCAAGTACCAAAATTGTGTTAACATATTATTATTTAAACGACAATAAGAGAGATTTGTTGTAAGAAAAGTAAATTCTAAAAATAAAACAGAAAGGAATCAAACAATCAATATTCAGATGAGAAGAAATCAAGGATTTTAAAACTACTAGTGATTTTGATTTCATTTAATTTTATTCAATTTATTTTATTAGTTTGTTAATCAATTTTAATTGTTCAAGTAGGGGAAACAACCCTAAAATCACTAACAAGCTCTCCCGATGTATTGTTAGCTATTCTAATCCGGTCTAATTACCTATCTTCCAATAGCGCAATCAAACATGAATTAAATCATTAAGTTTTATGGTTTGCTTTGTGAATTCATAACCTAAGATCATTAACTTATGAAAACCTCCCATGAGTCAAACCATATAGCTTCCGCATTAAGTTATTATTCTCATGTAATTTATTACCTCTTTTATATCAAAAACCCTTCTCCCGATTGTGATTAATGAAATAAATCAATCCAGGGGAGAAACTCTACCTGGAAGCATTAAGTTCAATAATAAATTATATCATGAACAAGGAAAAACAAATCTAATATTATAAATTGGAATCAAATTAAGCTAAATCAAATCCCTATTTTGAGAGTTTTAGTTCGACGTAGTAATTAAATAAAACTCAACAATAATTGAATAAAACTTCATAATCAATAATGAATAATGAAAAGAAAAACAAGATTAAGAGTTTACAAATAAAAACTAAACAACAGATACGTGGATGGCTTCCTTGAATCTTGGCACAAATTTTTGATGCTTGAAATTTTTGAGAGAGAGAGAACTATGTAGAAAAATACTAGAACTCAAGATGACATATACAATGAATAGTTCCTCTCTTTATATAGACCTCCTGAAAAAAAATCTGACTCCGTTTAGGAAATAGAATCCTTATTAAGTACGAAATCTTCTTTGGAGATCAATAACTGTTTAGGCTTTGGATTTCTTCTTAATTAAGACTCTTCTCTCTTTCTAAATAGACTTAGATCTTGTTTTGCACATCAGGAAAATATCTAAGGTGGGCCAATGTAAGTTAAAAAGACTGGCTTGCGTTTTTAGTTCAAGACAGCTTTGCCTTTGTAGCACGGGCGTGCCATCTAGCACGGCTTGGGCGTGCTAGAGTCTGAGTCTGTGAATGATTCAGGATGGGCGGTGCTCTTCAACACGCTTAGAGAAGTACTTATGGCACGGGCCTGCGCATAGCACGGACAGGGCGTGCTAGGCTCTGACTTTCCAAGATAAATTGCATTACGGGCGTGCTAGGCAAGCACGCCCTGAGGTCCTTTTAGGCATGGGCGTGCCAGATAGCACAGGTTAGCCGTGCTAGAGTCTGAGTCTCCACTTGATTTCCCTTAAGTTTAGCACGGGCATGCTAAGAGGCACGAGCTGGGCATGTTAAAGCCTGAGTGTTTTGCTTTATAATGCTCTTTTCTGTACCAAAATCCTGTAAATTTCTTTAAGATTAAGTGGATTATGATTTAAAGAAGCGTTGAACAAAATTATAATTAAAACGAAGTAAAAATTAATTAAAGTGATAAAATTTAATAAAATTTCAAATAAAAATTATATTAAAAATATTGTAAAAATAACATCTATCACGAACCGATCCTCATGCGGAGAACCTTTTTCTTGAGACCTGAATAGACACCATCTTCCAATTAATCATGATCTGCTTTTTTTTTCCGACAAAAAAAAATTATTTTGCAAATCCAAGAATAGTCTACTAGCAATGATATAAAGTAGAGAGAAAAGAAAGCCAGTAGTCACCTAGAACCTGGAGAAAATAATTAAAATTTTCTTATACGTGATCATGACAGCGTGATTGCTGTGTGTGATCCTGGAAAATTTAGGCCCCATTTTCTGATTCGAAAAGATTATTTTCTCATGTTAATGGGACTCTCTCTCTCTCTCTCTTTATGTATAGTAATAGTATATAGCAACCCATGCATACATTAGGAATATGCTTTCTAATAGAATATTATTCAGTAATTTCTTTATCGATCTATATAAAGCCAGTCCTAGGCTTCAATTTCTTTTATTTTTTTTTTTTTTGGTTTTTAGGTCATGATATTATGCTAGTGCCTCCACTTTTCTTCTTATTGGGATCATGAGTTCTAATCTCTTGCCCAACTTTTATTATAAGCGCAACTTCGACACAATTCAGTTATTCTTCAATTCATCAATTGCTACTGCATTTCAATTTGAACTCTCATCTACGTATCCAATCATAATGAAACCATTCAAATTCAAAGGCTTAGTAACTCCAAATTACTCAATTTCATTGTTACGAGTTATAACCTTTTACCCAATCATTATCTTTTATCCTCTTCATTCACAAAAATTGTCAGGCGTGTTTACATAAAAACAGAATGATTCTCTATTTGGTTTACAGCCCATGCTATTCTCAGTCTATATATAATATCCAATGCCCAAGCTTCCATGCCTATTGTATATGATGATAGAATGATATTCTAGTTGCAATCATTTTTGCACGTTTCTTGGTGTCGACATAAGTTTCTTTTATGTGATTATTGTTTTGAAATGAATGCAAAGGGTGGAGAAGTACACAAGTGTCATATAATAAGTAATAACACAAAGTGCCCTCACTATGCACTGCTGGATTGTTTTTTCGCATTTCATATCACTGAAGGCTGGTTTGTTTTCAGAAAAATAACTTATCATTGCACCCTAAAAAATATTTTCTAAATAACTTATTTTCCATTGTTTGATTATAATATTAAAAATATTAAAATTTTAACTCATAAGACCATAATCATAATAATAATATGAATTTCATATTTTAAAAATTTTATTGTTAAATTGAGAATAATGCAAAAAAAAAAAAATATGAAAGTTACCGGTGACTAGTGATAGTGGCCGACGGTGGTGCTGGTGACTGTTGGTAATGACTACTGATGATTAATAAATTATAAAAATATGGATTTATAAGGTTATAATAAATTCGTCAAAGTCTAGAAAATGTTTACGCTCTTAAAAATGAGTCATTTTCCTTGAAACTGACTTAATTTCCCTTTAATTAGAAAAATATTTTCTATTGATTTATTTTTCTGAATACTCCAAAATAATGTAAAATTATGAAAAATATAATCCTATAAATTATTTTAGAGAAACAAAGGAAGCCTAAGTCTTTGGCTGTCAATTGTCACTGCTTGTGCAAATTTGGTAAAACATCAACAGCTCCTTTTATTTTTACCACACAATATCTCTCTTTTTATGGCATATATATTAGCACCATAGGTTAGCTAGTTTCCAAGGCATATGACACTTTTTTTTTTTTTTTTTCTACCAAGAGATATTAGTGGCCTAGTAGTGCTTAATTATCATATTAGAAAATTTGAAAACTAAAAAAAAACTCTCTGATGCTGTGATAGAAAAAAAAATATATATTATCAACCACACAATTTATTTTCAGAAAATCTGTTAGACAATATGACTCAATAATTTATTTTTTTTATTACATTTATTTTTCTTTTACGCCAGATTTCTTTCTCCCTTTCTTCGCCCTCAACAATATTCTTTGCTGTCAAACTCTTCTATTTCTCTCTTTTTAATCTTCAAAACTATTATGAGAAACAGTTGTAATTGATTCAAAAATACTGAAAAGAAAGCAAAAGAAAAAGACTTCCATCAAATATTTAAAGTTAAACTTTAATTCATTCAACAAAGTTTATGTTGAAGAATCTTAACATATAGCTAGGCAATATAGACAATATCAAGACAGATTATGCTATTTGGTATGCATGTGTTCTGAAATTCTTATGATACTAAAAATCTCTCCTTTTTGAACTTTATGAGATACATCTGTTACGAGATCTATATATCTCCTGGCTCCTAGGAGAGCCAACAAGTGTCTGTGTCTATACAAATGTGGGATAGCACTAACACATGGTGATCAAAGGGGTCCATTTCAACTTGTTGGAGATAGTCAAATAGACAAGATAGGAAACAAACAAAATTAACCTAAGACCTATAATACATTAATTGTTCTCCCCCAGTTGTAATTTATATAGCTAACATACACATATATACACTTTTCTCAGCCCTTGAAGAAAGAAACTTTAGTCAGGAGAGCATCTATGTCCAAAATTTTCAAACAAATAATTGATGTGTTCCCTCAATTCCTATTGGATGTTGGTAGACCTGTTTTGCTTGTCTCCTTCTTCTTGCCCAGAAATAATATCCCACAAAGTAGATTCCATTTTTATCATCTTCCTACCTCTATATAGCCTCCTCCATATGCCTTTTTCTTCAAATCATGTCCTTGTTTTTTTTTTTTTTTTAACTACAGCTATCTGTAGCCCATTGAGTTAAAACTAAATCCTACTCGCACTGCATCGGCCTATTAAAGGGTAAAGTACTGTCAGAAATATTTAGTCTAGCAAGTATTTCTCCTTTATCTTCAATTTGCATGCCTTTGAAATTAGAAAACGTCTTCTTTCCTCTTGCGTTACTAATTAAACTAATTAATTAATTAGATTTTAGAAATATGAATTACTTTCTTCTATAATGATTTTTTTTATCTTTATTTAATGATACTCGAGTTAAAAATCTCCTAATAAAAGTTCAAAATTTTACGTATTTTTGTAAAAGACTGCTTATTTTACCAATAATAATAATAATAATAATAATAAATTGGCAGATTGTAAAGTTTGATGATTTGGCATCATTTAAAATGGAAGGTAAATTAAAAATTTTTCTCACTATTAATATTGAAATTTAATTTTTAAAAAACATCCTTTTAAAAATTGAAAAAAATTTAAAAATGATATTTAACTATGTAAAGTCTAAACTTTTTGGAACATTATTTTTATACAACAATGCCGAACATGTTCTTTAAAGGGCTTTAGCTCATTGTTGGACTCTAATGATTTGCCTGGGGCAATAGTGAAGTAAGAATAAGACATTGGTTAGGCTAAATCGCAAATTGCTGCTAAAGGAATTGAAGCCCAATTCCCCTGGAAAAGAAAACACACCAGAGTTTCTGAGCCTGATGCTGAAAAGGCCTAAGCAGAATATGAGCCCAATTTTTTAAGAAGAAGCATGTAGGTCGGTCTTTAGTTGGTTTCTGGCTATACATTAAGAGAAATTCTTTGAAAGTACATTCAGTTTAGATAGATTAAACGTTTCTCCAATTCCACATAATTTTTTTTTGTTTGAATTTTTTTATCAGCAATATATATTTTATTAATTTATATCCAGAAAATAAGTTTCTAAACTCAAATCATCAGGGTCTCTAAATTTACATCCAACCTAACTCGAAAATGCTAAGTAAAAAAACCTCAATTTATATAAGATTCATCTATTTTTGAAATAAGAAAATTAAAAAAAAAAAAATCCAGATTACAATATTGAAACAGCCTAGCAAATCAAAACCAAGTTAAAAAATCATTAGATGCTAACACCCTTCTTCGCCAAAAAATCTGCAAAGCAATTTTGAATCTTTGATCTCTAAAAGAAAGCTGAAATTAAATATGCGACAGGTTTTGTCAAAGGGCCTTAAATTTATTATTAAAAATATACCACCATTTTCAAGGCCTTTTTCCTTGCATGATACCCAACAAATTGTATTACGTGAATCAAATTCAATAATCAAAGGACAATCCTTTAAATAAGATTGTGAAAACAATTCACAGCCTTAATAATAGCAAATAATTCTGTTTCGTTTGAATCGATAATACCTATCGATTGGAAGAAAATGCAACTTACTTTGCCCTTTAAGTTTTTTAAAACCCAGCAAAAGTCCGTAGGCCCTAGTTTTCCTTTTGCTACTCCATCAACATTAAATTTAAAACAGTTGCCGTTCGGAGGAATCCAAGGCAAAGATGATTTAACAACAGAAGTTACTTTCTTGAAAGGTAACCTACTGCAAGAAACCAAAAATGGCCGACAATGCCAATCCCTATAATCATAAGGGATAGAAGGAAATTTGGATTTTAACAATTCAAAACTTCAAAATTTAAGACCATCCAACACATCCTCACAGCTTTGAGAAATAAAGAAAAAAATTACCTGGTTGCGACTCAACAATAAAGACCATGAGGCAATGAAAAATATTATTTTCCATGCTACCCATATACCATTGAAACTTATCAAACTCTCCCATTTTCAACCTAAGTTATTAAAATTTAAAACTTTTATCATATGGCTTCAATTTTATTATTTCTGAGGAGAAATTCCACCTCAAGTTTGGAAGAAGTGAGATTTCTTAGCTCTAGCAATCTTTTTTATGATAAAATTTAAACTACTTCGTCTTTTTCCAAAAATAAAGGTCAAAATTATATATTTTGTTTCGTTTTTAAAGAAAAATATTAACTTCCATTAACACAAATCAATATCAATTAGTCTTCCATTAAAAGCACAAGACCCCCTTAAAATCAAAGGTAGAATATGTATAAGTAGCCACTGGATAAATGAGTTATTGCTAACCATTCACTGAAGAAACAAGAAAAAGTGAAATAAGAGTTATTCATTGGTTTTGTAACAAGTAATTTCCTTTATTTCCACAGCTAAAATATCTGTGGCTACAATTATTATACTTTTATTTATCCATACCATACCATCTCATTGTAAATCTGGAAAGAATTGGGTTTTCTATATATCTCGTATTGAATAATACAACTCTATTTATACAACTCTGTATATAGAGTAGTTACAAAGGATAACTATAAGAGTGTAAGACTATCATTAGAATACAACTACATACAGCTATTTGAATATGCGACAGGTTGCGAATCTGGTGTAACATGGTAATTAGCGGCAGTATCTGGAAACCAAGAAACAGAAGCAGAATCTGTCATAGAAGGAGCAGTCGGGTAAGTGCCTGTATGCACCATATTGGCAGCAGGTGGTCGATATGGTCGGAAAGGACGATAACTTGAATTGTTGCCGCTAGTGTGACCAGATTGAGTACCACTGTTATTCTGCCCAATATTTCCACGATAAAACCGGCGACGACAATTCGAAGCAGTATGATTGGGTTTATTACAGATTTGGCAAGTCACACGAGTCTTCGAGAAATCTGAGGGAGTAACAGGAGCAGAAATTGTTGATCTTGGTGTAGATGAACTTGAACGAAGACTGAGATTAGCCATTGGTTGATGGAGGTTATTAAGAAGCAGTTCATGTGCAACCAAATGGCTATGTAACTCGAAAAATGAAACTGGTTGTGGACGAAGATTAAGATTTGTGATAATTGAATGAAATTCGAAACCCAGATTTCGATAGATTATCACATTAAACTCAACCGGAGAAAGAGGACGTCCAGCTGCACCAAGTTCATCGGCCAGAGATTTTGCCTTCTTAAGATAAGCAGAGACGGTGAGATCGTTTTTCTTGAGTTCTTGAAGCTCAATATGTAATTGAAGCTGACGATCCTAAGATACAGCACCAAACGCGTTGGCTAACGCTTGCCAGACTGCATATGAAGAATCGAGTCCATAAACAAGAGAGTAAACATCTTCTGTAAGGGAGGCTAACAACCATGAATGAAGCATCTGGTCTTTATTAAACCAATCCTTATATGCTGGATTTGGTATAGGTGTAGTAGTATCTGTGGCAGATGCGGGTATAGTTTTAGGAGGAGCTGCTTGCGAACCATCAATAAAACCATTGAGGCCTTGGAAATTTAGTATTGGACCAAACTGGATTTTCCAAGCTAGGTAATTATTGTCTTTTAATTTGATTGAAAAAGAAGATGCAGAAGTGATAGTTGAAGAAGAAGAAGAAGAAGATAGAGGAACAAGAGCCATGATGAGGAATTATGGTAGTTCTGATACCATATAAATCTGGAAAGAATTGGGTTTTCTATATATCTCGTATTGAATAATACAACTCTGTATATAGAGTAGTTACAAAGGATAACTATAAGAGTGTAAGACTATCATTAGAATACAACTACATACAGCTATTTAATAACAAATAATATAACCAATATTATCTGTAACACTCATCCCAATCTTCTTATTACTCTAACTTCATCTGCAAGCAATGGAGCTACAAGCAATCAACATGACAACAGTGAAGGCAAACAAGACACAGACCATGAACCAAATGTAAGCTTGTCTTCGATATACTTCAAACATGTCCGGTTTCGTCATCATCTCTTCCTGCTCCTTCCGATCTTCGACTTGAATTTTGTGATGTTTAATTAAGAACATTTTGTAGAACAAAGTTTCTTTATCTAGCAAGTTCAACTCATAGTAATATTTCATTCTCGACCATTTTGTGATTTTACTTATAAATGCGAGGCCAAAAAGAATAGCAATTAGCAACAATAAGCAAAATGGGATCCACCAAAAATTACACAAGCCTTTCGAATTTGAAGGTTGAAATAAAGAATGGAAAATAATGGCACAAAAGGAAATGTAAGAAACGACATACCAAATGGCCTTTGTTTCAGTTTCCTCTATTCTTTTCTCTTGTATTCCTATGGTACAGCACAATTCTCTATAGTCGATGGTCAGTTTTTCCAATCTTAAATTCACTTCCGGCGTCATAGTTAAGTTTTGAGATTGGGTTTGCATTTCTAATATTGGACGAGTAAATTTATGTACCACGTTAGAAATAAACAAATAAAATTTGATGGCCAAATGAAACCTACAAATAAAAGAGATAACAATAATTCCAAAAAAAAAAAAAATGATATAACGAGGAAGAAAATAAATAATGAGGAAAAGAAGAAATGATATAAAAAAGAGCAAGGGAAACAAATGAACTAATAACTTCCAGGGATACAAAGGAACCGAAACTCATTGTGTATATATATAGTTTGGAATCCGCGTGATATTAAACAAACAATATATTGAAAAATTAATTAAAAACGACTTCACAGATGAAGTTTTTTGAATTAATTAAAATTAATTATTTAATTACTGTAAGGTCAATATTCAATATTCTTGGTTTCCCATTGAATTTCATCGTTTTGTCCTGCTTGAATTATACATTTAGCATTGAAAAATATCATTCTTAGCTAAAATATAAATTTTAGCTGCTCTTCAAAATAATATATAATCCTAACTAACGACATTAATAATATCATATTGCAACTTTTACATTTGAAAGTCTTCTCTGATATTTAAAGAATAATAAGAAGAAGAAAAAGAGGAAACCATGCATGTCAAAAGAAAACAAATGTTTGAAACTCTACGTGAATTGCGGAGGTGGAAAAATGAATCATGTATGAAAAAAAAAATTGTTTAATGCATAATTAGATGATCTATATATATTGTCTAATATCGGAGAAAATAATAGGATTTGATGATATGATATAAGATATTAACACACACAAACATATATCGGAGAAAATGATTTTTAAAAATCTCAAAATTTCAATTTTTCATCCCAAATTATAAGTTTCCTACATAAGTGAACTGTTCTAATTGATATTATACGCAAAATTATTAGAACTATTTGTTACACTATTACTACATTTGACATTTATTGTAGCCTAATGAAGTAAATAACAAGACCCTGAATATCCGAGAAAAAAAAAAAAAACGAGCACTTTTTCATAATGTTGTGAAATCATAAAATTCAGTATATATATAAAACTAATTTAATTACTTGTCTATATTGAAAAAACGAAGAAAAAAAAAATTCCAATGTGGTTCGACTCAAATTCTCTATTGCATCACAGGCCAATTAATTTCAGCTACTATTGCCCACAGATCCTTATGCAGTTATCACCATTACAAAGCTTAACACATTTATGATTCACTTCTGGCAAATCGTGGCATTTACTATCTCTGCAAATAATATGCCAGCAACCATAAAGCGTAACAATGGCGAAGCCAATGAAGAGAAGCATGCAAGCTGCGAACAAAATGTTACGTCTAACTTCTTTATAAGGGTCAATCCATAATGGTTCTGAGTGTTGGGTTTTCTGCAACATTTGCCTTGAACTTTCAAGATTATTATACTCGCTCCAGGTTTTGTCATGCTGGGCTACGATTTTCTTGTACTTGTATGCAATCTTACTTAGGGCAATCAGATTGAGAGTTGCTGCTAAGAGAGAAAGAGTGAAAATGAACCAACGATCTGAGCATTTGAGAGAAGAATTTCCATTGCAAATTGTTGTTAAAATAACACCTTGAAATACAAAATAAAAATTAGCTAATTGGAAAGCATTCGTTTGAAGATTCTGAAGATGATCTTCTTGACTCTTTATTCTGGTTCTTACTTCCTTCATCCTTTTCTCTATATCTTCCATGGTGACAGGTAGCTCCACATGCAGGTGTGAGTGAGAGCGAAAAAATTCTTGAATACATATAATTTACTATATATCAAGAAAATGCTCGCTTTTATAGGCATGCATGGTTAAGTTTATCAATTAATTTGATTTATATGTTAGTTACCAACTGTCGAACAATTGTAAGCTCTCCACATTATTATATTATTATTCTATAGACAACTAAGCCTTTTTACTTTTTTTAGAACATTATGTGTAGGTTTCAAATATTGAAAGATGAGATCGGATTATGTTTTGTAGAAGTGAGTAACGAGAATTTGGAAATTGAGTTCTTTCTATCACAAATTATTAATGTATGAAAAAACATGTCATATCATGTATTATAATGTTAATTAGTCTATATATAAATAATGAATAAACAAAATAAAATCATAGATTAATGGAAAAAAATATAATAATAAACAAATAAACCAAAGACATCCTTATGATTTTATAAATAAACAAAAAAAAATATATATTTTTTTGGAATTATACCAAGGGTATCCTTTCATCTCCGTTTAACAATTTGATAAAAGACTAATCCATTTCCTTCGATCTTGTAATCATTAAAGATGAGATCTAGTACGTTTTAACTATTAGACTAAACTATCTTGAGTAATAATAAAAATATTTTAGTTTGAAAATATACAGCCTTACCTCGTGATATCTATAAATTTGATAAGACTTACTTACACTGGTATATGAGACTATCCATATACCATGCCAATTAAATAAATATTTTTTTAAGAATTATTACTATTTTATTTTCTTTTTTTTAATGAATGGTGAAAAATAAACTCGTTTGAGTGAAAAATTATTTTTGATATATTTCTTGTATGGTTAGGATCACACGGAACATGCTATCTAGAAGGTCTATCTTCAAGTAATTGTAGTCGCATTTTACATTTCTTGCTTAGTTTACATATTTAAAACCAGGCTGACTGTTATCTTACGCGTATTGAAACATTCATTCGGTTAATTCATTATATTCAAATGAATTAGAAAACATTATCAAGGATATAAACTTGACAAGGTAATTAGAAGCATAGTCATTAAACTCAGATACACCAATAGGGAGTCAACCTGGAGAACCGGTCTTAAAATCAGTCCGATTTTACTTTTGAACCATTTGAGGCAGATTACTGAATTGAATTGGTTGACATGTGGTTGAACCGATCGATCTACATAGACTCAATTGATCCCACCGATTTTTTATATTTTTAATTATATTATAGATATTTTAAATTATAATTATGTAATAAGTACATATTATTAATATTTTTATAACTCACTAATTGAACCATTGACCTACCAGATAAACCAATGACTCATCCAACTATTTCTTTAGCCGGGTTGGGTTCAATAACACTTGTTAGAAGCATTGACGCTTCAAATTTTACGAAAATTAGAATGTGACATATGTTCAACACCTTCTTTATATATATATTCCCTCAGTCTTAAATGGCTAACAAAGGTTCATACAGAATATCAAATTGTTCATTCATACTTTTTTTATTTTTTTTCAGAGAGGACATTCAAAAGTTCAAAGTCTCAAAACTATATTCATTATGTTAGCTGAGAATTTTAGAATATAATTAAATGTTCACATAATCCAAGCAAAAGTTAGTTACCATGAAATATAATTAATGGGAAACCAAATCTGAAAACTAATAAATAGACTTTTATATTAAATTATTTGCGATTAAACTTGACCTTGACCTTCAATTGTTTTCCATTTTTCAGAGCTTATATATACAAACCAAGCTGCCATAATGAAACCGGACATGGTTAAAGGTACATCAAAAAGACAAACTTATATTACATTGGTTTCGTGGTCTGTGTTAAGAATCCCACATTCTTCAAATACCAAATCTATAAAGAGTTGAGAGAAGTGTTAAGAATCTGATATTGTTAAAATATCGAATCCAAAGTCATGGGTTCTAACCTGCTGTGATTTTGGGTGCCTGCTGTTCAATCCATTGCAAGTGAAGGAAACTTTCAGTGGTGAGTTATTCATTCTTCATTATCCTCTTTGTATCATCTAACAAATTGGAACATTGTTCAAATGAAACTTTATTATTTTGATCATAATACATTCTATTTACTACAATGGAGTCTCACCAAAATTTTTAGTAAAAAATTAGGAGCTCGCACTTACAGATGTAATAAAAACCCATTCACAAACTTTATTGCAATTATTCAAGGAATAATTAAAATTTCTTTTTATGTCGGAACTATGAATTGATCTGACTTTGATATGAGTAACTAGGAATAATTATTTATTGAATGAAATTCACAAATTTATTTATTTTATTTGTCATTTTATTTTGTCTGTTGGCTTTTCCCACATTTTTATTAAACAATATTTTTGAAATTGTTTAACTAAATGTGTTGATTTTTATCCTTCAAAAAAAAAAAAGTATTGATTTTTTATTTACTAAGTTGAATATGAAAGAAGAAAATTGTATTCATGTTTTGTTCTTTTTTAAGATTAAGATGACAATTGCAAGATTTTTAAATTTT
Source organism: Jatropha curcas (assembly GCF_041381405.1). Classification (NCBI taxonomy): domain Eukaryota; kingdom Viridiplantae; phylum Streptophyta; class Magnoliopsida; order Malpighiales; family Euphorbiaceae; genus Jatropha; species Jatropha curcas. The sequence continues at coordinate 26,801,162 of NC_143158.1, forward strand.
ATTAAAAAAAAAAGAAAAGCAATTATGCAATTTTGATAATAATAAGTTATTATCTGTGATGTCTACTTAACGTAAAAATTATTAATTTATGAAAATGGTTATTTTTTATTGCCTCTGTATACTATATTGTGCTTAAGATTATTATTTACAAAAAAAATTCTCACTTTATAAAAATATTATTTTCCACGAATAAAATAATTTGTTATGACACAATAAAAATATAATTCCATTCATCAAGTTATAATATAAGGAGTACAAATAATCCTTGAAAACAAGGAAAATTACGAAATAAAGGGAAAAAAAAAAAAAACAAAAGGAACCTTCAAACAACCGTTCCGACTATCAAAACTACAGTGAACTGAGAAAACAAAAACAGAAAGAAATTCTTAGAGCCACTTTTTAGAGACGAAGAACACCAATAACATAAGCAGGTCCAACTTCAAATCCTAATTAAACAAGCCAAACTGAACACTAAGCATACCCTGCACGCCGGAGCTAAGACAATTATTTTGGAGGAGATAAACGAAATTATTTAATCTTATTTTGTGATCTTCTAATTGCTTCTTTGGCCATTGAATCATAAGCAAAATGATTGCCTTCAATTCCTTTTGTAGTCTGTTCAATGAAAAAAACCAAGTAAGTGTCAAGATATGATATATAATTCTAATTTTAAATATCTCAATCAATTAAATTGGGAAGGAAAAAAAAATTCCAAGTGCAATTTGAATTAGTATAAGATTCAAAAGGCTTTTAACAAGCCCACCAACTTGCAAGAACCGATCTACAACAATTAGTCAACACTTTCCATTAAAGGCCCAATAATACCCATGTATTTCCACTCAAAGTCAACGACTAATAGGAAAATTTTTTATTTAGATGGATTTATATATCTGTTTATAGATCACACCAATTAAAAATTCTCACTAAAAATGAAAGTATTTATAATCATATATTTATATAAAAAATAAAATAAAATTAAAATATTTTAAAAAAATCATTAATTTCATTTGTTGTCAACCCAAGCCCTAAACACTAAATCATACGTCCTAAGCCCTAAACCCTGAATAAAGTTGAAAAATTGGTTTGATTTTGGACAAGTATTTTCCTTGACAAGGTAAAGACGTACCTTTTAAAACTTCTAAAATTTCAATGGATGAGCTCTTCTTCCCCTGTTTGGCGACCTCTGCCCATGAGAAAGCGCAGTCCGCTGTTAACCAACAACATGAAGCTTAATTAATTAAAAGAAATTGCATGGATCCTGTAAATATATATTTGCAGGGTAGGAAAGTTTCAATCTATGGATGAAAGATGAGAAAAAATATATATATAAAGAAGAGCAAAGAAAATGAAAACCGTAGGCGGCGGAGGTGGCAAGTAAAGGTGGTTGGGCGGATCCCTTTCACGATAAGCTGGCCACTGTTATTATCAACGGAGAAGGAGATTTTGAGATACTGGATAAAGTGTTGAGGTGCCAAGTGCCTTTCCGTTAAGACTCCGTCGATGAACAATTTAAAGACCATAGGCCTTCCAGACTCGATGCCTCGGCGGAAGTACAAGGTGGCTTTAATCTCCTTGGAACCAAAAGGTTTCAGTTCTATACATTCAGGTTGATAAGGGTGCGATTCTTGGATCTTTATTCTACCGTTTGTATTATTTTCTAGTATCGTTACCCTAGACAGCAGCGGCACCATGAAGGCCAGTTCTGTTGTTTTTCGCTTTTCTTTTCGGTAATCTAAAACACATAAAGGAGAATTATTTATAGGGCTGCGACTGGAAATATGTGAACATAGATAAAGAAAATCTTGATAATTGAAGTGGGCGGCGGCTAAGATATCAATACTCGCATTGCGATATATGAACATAGAAAATTCTGATAACTTGAGTAAGACATTCTAGAATGCTTTATTGGATAAGATATCCATAACCGGGTCGCAATATATGAAAGTTTATACGAATAAATCCATCCCTTCGGTCTTATAAATTTTATCTATCAAGAAAAATTAGTTAAATATGTTCTTGTTACTTAATTTGTTCTATAATAAAGGTAATTGGCTAATATATAAGTGAAAGATTCAATGTTGATATTTTAATTTTGTTTAATTTTTAATAGTTTGAAGCATATTAAATAAAGATAAAATAGTAAGCTTAAATTATTTTATATATAAATGTGAAAATGAGGGAGAATAATGAGACTTTTAATAATATTTTTATAATTAGAAACGGTAATTTTAAAATTAAAATCAGCGGTTTAAAAATATAATCATAGGTAATTTTAATATCGTTGAGGAATAAAGCAATTAATTTCAACGGAAAAAAGTAGTATTAATTATTTCATGTAAATATGATAACTATAGAACTTTCCTTTAATATAGATATAGATGTATATAGAAAGATATTGAATATATATATAATAAACATTAATTTTTAAAATTAAAAATTATATCAAAATAATGCAATAATTAAAATTTTAAATATTGAAAATAAAAAAAAAAAAAATAGTACTCTCTTTCTCAGATAATTAAAGTTGGATTAAATTTGACTAGATCTCATTTATGTTGGAAGGGCTTTGCATGAGTAGTAACTTGTTAAATATTAATTCTGTTCTTGAATTAACCTCTTATGTGTGCTTATTCTTGCATCAACAGACATCCTTTTTATCAAATAAAAATAAAATAAATCCAATTTCAGAAGTTTGTCTACTTTATGGACTTTTATAGTAAAAAAAAAAAAAAAAATCCACTTCTTCTAAAAATTTCCAATTGCACCCTCTATTATTTTATTTTTTCTTAAACAATTTTCAGATGGGCAATAATTAAATAGAATTAAGAATTGTAGAGGTGAATTTAAAGCTATAGATGAACTGAGCAACAGCTATAGAGAAATTGGGGAGTTATCAATTTTATATAGTAAAACTGTGAAATAAAGAACATTTGGGCTTTATGGCCGTTATGAAATATATTTTTAACGTATTGAACCCCTAGCCCAAGGCCCAATAAAAATTTAGGCCTAATTTCAGATGTCACCACCATAGTGCATAGTCATTGGGAAGCATTCCTTTCGTCCTCTCCTGAACAAGCCTCTTCCTCCACTTCAGTTGCCACAACCATACATGGGCAGTCTATAACAGTTATGTGTGGCGTATTCTTGGACACTTAAATAAAAGATTTTCAGGTATGTGTTTGGATTTTGTTAAAATTTCTTTTGCTTTTTAATGCTTTTACTGTTTTCTTTATTTGTTTTATATAATTCAGATCGATCTGTTCTCTTTTCCCTGTGTTCTTCAAGTGAATGCTCTTACTGGGTATTAATTATATGGTTATAAAATTTTTAGCGGCTTAAATAAAAGGGAATTTTGTTTTTTATGTTTTGTATCAATTCTTTGTTTGTTCATTGATTTTGGGCGTATTATAAATCAGATAATTTTTCCCAATCTGATGAACTCTTAAGTTATCGCAAATAGCTATCTTTGTCTTGCTTTCTTGGTTGATTTATGATAAAGATAGGGGAAATGCTCAGAAGTAGAGAATTAATGTTCTTATAGTGCTGACTTGCTCTTCCCTAAGCCGTTTGGTAGGCTTCTACCCCAAAGTAAAGTGGTCTTTTTTCAAGGCTCTAAGCTCAAGACCCGTGCCTGGCTCGGGGAATATCTAGTTTGGTATGTAGTTTCCCACCGTACTAATTACTTGAGAAATGATTGCTACACCTTTCTTGAACATCTCAGTCTAATTAAACTTCATTTATATGCCTATAAATCATATATCTTCCCTTTGAAGTGATTTGCAAAACTAAATTATGAGTGAAAGGACCTATTTTAAGATTATTGAAAACAAAAATGAATAAGTGAATTTGTTTTGATGTATAACTTAGTTATTGATGTCTTATCTAAGCTATCTTTTAATTATTAATGTTTATGTTGTTAGGTGTTAGAAATTTTGGTAGATATTCTGCATGAATGGGAAGCCTTCTTTACCTTTCTTTTTTGACACATGGAGTGGAAGAATTTGATAGGAAAATAAAAAAGACAATATTAATGTCTGGAATTTTCCGGTAGCATTAATGATTCTCCGGTTGGTTTCTCAAATATTTTATCATGGAGTTGCTCCTGCTTTATAGGAATTCTGTTTCATTTGAATCGATAGTACCTACCGCTTGGAAGAAAATGCAACTTACTTTGCCCTTTAAGTTTTTTAAAACCCGGCCAAAGCCCGTAGGCCCTGATTTTCCTTTTACTGCTCCATCAACATTAAATTTAAAACAGTTGCCATTCGGAGGAATCCAAGGCAAAGATGATTTAACAACAGAAGTTACTTTCTTGAAAGGTAACCTACTACAGGAAACCAAAAATGGCCGACAACACCAATCCTTATAATCATAATGGATAGAAGGAAATCTGGATTCTAACAATTCAAAACTTCAAAATTTAAGACCATCCAATACATCCTCACAGCTTTGAGAAATAAAGAAAAAAATTACCTGGTTGCATCTCAACATTAAAGACGATGAGGCAATGGAAAATATTATTTTCCATGCTACCCATACACCATTGAAACTTATCAAACTCTCCCATTTTCAACCTAAGTTATTAAAATTTAAAAATTTTATCATATGGCTTCAATTTTATTATTTTTGAGGAGAAATTCCACCTCAATTTTGGAAGAAGTGAGATTTCTTAGTTCTATCAATTTTTTTTATGATAAAATTTAAACTACTTAATCTTTTTCCAAAAATAACGGTCAAAATCATATATTTTGTTTTCGTTTTTAAAGAAAAATATTAACTTCCATTAACACAAATCAATATCAATTAGTCTTCCATTAAAAGCACATGACCCCCTTAAAATCAAAGGTAGAATATGTATAAGTAGCCACTGGATAAATGAGTAATTGCTAACCATTCACTGAAGAAACAAGAAAAAGTGAAATAAGAGTTATTCATTGGTTTTGTAACAAGTAATTTCCTTTATTTCCAAAGCTAAAATATCTTTGGCCATAGTTATTATACTTTTATTTATCCATACCATACCATCTCATCCCAATCTTCTTATTACTCTAACTTCATCTGCAAGCAATGGAGCTACAAGCAATCAACATGACAACAGTGAAGGCAAACAAGACACAGACCATGAAACAAATGTAAGCTTGTCTTCGATGTACTTCAAACATGTCCGGTTTCGTCATCATCTCTTCCTGCTCCTTCCGATCTTCGATTTGAAATTTGTGATGTTTAATTAAGAACATTTTGTAGAACAAAGTTTCTTTATCTAGCAAGTTCAACTCGTAGTAATATTTCATTCTCGACCATTTTGTGATGTTACTTATAAATGCGAGGCCAAAAAGAATGGCAATTAGCAACACTAAGCAAAATGGGATCCACCAAAAATTACACAAGCCATTCGAATTTGAGGGTTGAAATAAAGAATGGAAAATGATGGCACAAAAGGAAATGTAAGAAACGACATACCAAATGGCCTTTTTTTCAGTTTCCTCTATTCTTTTCTCTTGTATTTCTATGGTATAGCACAATTCTTTATGGTTGTTGGTCAGTTTTTCCAATCTTAAATTCACTTCCGGCGTCATAGTTAAGTTTTGAGATTGGATTTGGATTTCTAATATTGGACGAGTAAATTTATGTACGACGTTAGAAATAAACAAATAAAATTTGATGGCCAAATGAAACCTACATATAAAAGAGATAACGATAATTCCAAAAAAAAAAAAAAAAAAAAAAAAAAAAAAAAAAAGATATAACGAGGAAGAAAATAAATGATGAGGAAAAGAAGAAATGATATAAAAAAGAGCAAGAGAAACAAATGAACTAATAACTTCTAGGGATCCAAAGGAACCGAAACTCATTGTGTATATATATAGTTTGGAGACCGCGTGATATTAAACAAACAATATATTGAAAAATTAATTAAAAACGACTTGACAGATGAAGGTTTTTGAATTAATTAGAAATTAATTATTTAATTACTGTAAGGTCAATGTTCAATATTCTTGGTTTCCCATTGAATTTCATTGTTTTTTCCTGCTTGAATTATACATTTAGCATTGAAAAATATCATTCTTAGCTAAAATATAAATTTTAACTGCTCTTCAAAATAATATATAATCCTAACTAACGACATTAATAATATCATACTGCAACTTTTACATTTCAAAGTCTTCTCTGATATTTAAAGAATAATAAGAAGAAGAAAAAGAGGAAACCATGCATGTCACAAGAAAAGAAATGTTTGAAACTCTACGTGAATTCTGGAGGTGGAAAAATGAATCATGTATGAAAAAAAAAAAAAATTGTTTAATGCATAATTAGATGATCTATACATATTGTCTAATATTGGAGAAAATAATAGGATTTGATGATATGATATAAGATATTAACACACACATGTATAAGCACACACACAAACATATATATAAAATTCCATGCATTAGGTGTTATAAAGCTCGTTATTTAATTAAAATTAAATTATTAAAATAAAAAAAATTTAAGAATAAAGAAAATGATTTTTAAAAATCTCAAAATTTCAATTTTTCATCCCAAATTATAAGTTTCCTACATAAGTGAACTGTTCTAATTGATATTATACGCAAAATTATTAGAACTATTTGTTACACTATTACTACATTTGACATTTATAGTAGCCTAATGAAGTAAATAACAAGACCCTGAATATCTGAGGAAAAAAAAAAAAACGAGCACTTTTTCATAAAGTTGTGAAATCATAAAATTCAGTATATATATATAAAACTAATTTAATTACTTGTATATATTGAAAAAAAGAAGAAAAAAAAAATTCCAAAGTGGTTCGACTCAAATTCTCTATTGCATCACAGGCCAATTAATTTCAGCTACTATTGCCCACAGATCCTTATGCAGTTATCACCATTACAAAGCTTAACACATTTATGATTCACTTCTGGCAATTCGTGGCATTTACTATCTCTGCAAATAATATGCCAGCAACCATAAAGCGTAACAATGGCGAAGCCAATGAAGAGAAGCATGCAAGCTGCGAGCAAAATGTTCCGTATAACTTCTTTATAAGGGTCAATCCAAAAGTTTTGGGTTTGCTGCACCCTTTCCCTTGAAATTTCAATATCATTGTACTCGCACCAGGTTTTGTCATGCTGGGCTACGATTTTCTTGTACTTATGTGCAATCTTGCTTAGGGCAATAAGATTGAGAGTTGCTGCTAAGAGAGAAAGAGTGAAAATGAACCAACGATCTGAGCATTTGAGAGAAGAATTTCCATTGCAAATTGTTGTTAAAATAACACCTTGAAATACAAAATAAAAATTAGCTAATTGGAAAGCATTCGTTTGAAGATTCTGAAGATGATCTTCTTGACTCTTTATTCTGGTTCTTACTTCCTCCTTTCTTTTCTCTGTATTTGCCATGGTGACAGGTAGCTCCACATGCAGGTGTGAGTGAGAGAGAAAAGATTCTTGAATACATATAATTTACTATATATCAAGAAAATGCTCGCTTTTATAGGCATGCATGGTTAAGTTTATCAATTAGTTTGATTTATATATTAGTTACCAACTGTCGAACACTTGTAAGCTATCCACATTGTTATATTATTATTATTCTATTGACAACAAAGCCTTTTTTTTTTTTTTTTACAACATTATGTGTAGGTTTCAAATATTGAAAGATGAGATCGGATTATGTTTTGTAGAAGTGAGTAATGAGAATTTGGAATTTGAGTTATTTTTACCACAAAATTATAAAAAATTATCAAAATATGAAAAAATGTGTCATATCATGTTAATTAGCCTATATATAAATAATGAATAAACAAAATAAAATCATAGATTAATGAAAAAAAAATATAATAATACACAAATATACCAAAGACATCCTTATGATTTTATAAATAAATAATAATATATATATTTTTTTGAAATTATATCAAGGGTATCCTCTCATCTTTGTCTAACAATTTGATAAAAGACTAATTCATTTCCAACGATCTTGCGATCATTAAGGTGAGATGCAGTGAGTTTCAACTATTAGACTAAACTATCTTGGGCAATAAAAATATTTTAGTTTGAAATTGTACAGTCTTGCTTCGTGATATCTATAAATTTAATAAGACTTACCTACACTGATATATGAGACTATCCATACACAAAGCCAACTGAATAAATATTTTTTAAAGAATTTTTTTTTTCAATGAATGGTAAAAATTAAATTCCTTTGAGTAAAAAATTATTTTTAATTTGATTTAGTGTATGGTTAGGATCACACGTAACATGCTGCTAGCTAGAAGGTCTATCTTCAAGTAATTGTAGTCGCATTTTCCATTTCTTGCTTTGTTTACATATTTAAAACTAGGCTGACTGTTATATTGCGCGTATTGAAACATTCATTCGGTTAATTCATTATATTCAAATCAATTAGAAAACATTATCAAGGATATAAACTTGATAAGGTAATTAGAAGCATAGTCATTAAACTCGGATCAACCCATAGCGAGTCAACCTGGAGAACTGGTCTTAAAATCGGTTTGATTTTGTTTTTGACCCATTTAAGGTAGATTACCGAATTGAATTGGTTGACGTGTGGTTAAACTGATTGATCTACAGAGACTCAATTGATCCCACCAATGTTTTATATTTTTAATTATATTATAGTTATTTTAAATTATAATTATATAATAAGTATATATTATTAATATTTTTATAACTCACTAATTAAACTATTGATCCACCGGATAAACCAATGACTCATCCACCTAGTTCTTTAGCCGGGTTGGGTTTAATAACACTTGCTAGAAGCATTCACGCTTCAAATTTTGCGAAAATTGGAATGTGACATATGTTCAACACCTTCTTATATATATATATATATATATATATGTTCCCTTTTTGTCTTAAATGGCTAACAAAGGTTCATACAGAATATCAAATTGTTCATACATACTTTTTTTTTTTTTTCAGAGAGGACTTTGAAAAGTTCAAAGTCACAATACTATATTCATTATGTTAGGTGAGATTTTTAGAATATAATTAAATATTCACATAATCCAAGAACAAGTTAGTTACCATGAAATAATTAATGGAAACCAAGTCTGAAAACTAATAAATAGACGTTTATATTAAATAATTTGCAATTAAACCAGCATTTTTTAACTTGACCTTCAATTGTTTTCCATTTTTCAGAGCTTATATATACAAACCAAGCTGCTATAATGAGACCGGACATTCTTCAAATATCAAACCTATAAAGAGTTGAGGGAAGTGTTAAGAATCTCATGTTGTTAAAATATCGAATCCAAATTCATGGGTTCTAGCCTGCTGTGATTTTGGGTGCCTGCTGTTCAATCCATTGCAAGTGAAGGAAACTTTTAGTGGTGAGTTATTCATTCTTCATTATCCTCTTTGTATCATCTAACAAATTGGAACATTGTTCAAATGAAGACTTTATTATTTTGATCATAATACATTCTATTTACTACAATGGAGTCTCACCAAAAATTTTTAATAAAAAATTAGGAGCTCGCACTTACAGATGTAATAAAAACTCATTCAAAAACTTTATTGTAATTATTCAAGGAATAATTAGAACTTCTTTTTATGTCGGAACTATAAATTGGTCTGACTTTGATATGAGCAACCGGTTCAACTCATGTTTAATTTAATAATTTATAAAATGTACAGTAAATATTTTTTTTCTCAATTATTATATCACTCTATATTCAGCATTTGATTACATTGCAAATAAAAATTGTAACTATATTTATTCAAAAATTTTATTTTTCTCAATTATTTATTGAATGAAATTCACAAATTTATTTATTTTATTTGTCGTTTTATTTTGTCTTTTGGCTTTTCCCACATTTTTATTAAACAATATTTTTGAAATTGTTCAACTAAATGTGTTGATTTTTATCCTTCAAAAAAAAAAATGTATTGATTTTTTATTTACTAAGTTGAATATGAAAGAAGAAAATTGTATTCATGTTTTGTTCTGTTTTAAGATTAAGATGACAATTGCAAGATTTTTAAATTTTATTTAAAAAAAAGAAATGCAATTATGCAATTTTGATAATAATAAGTTATTATCTGTGATGTCTACTTAACGTAAAAATTATTAATTTATGAAAATGGTTATTTTTTATTGCCTCTGTATACTATATTGTGCTTAGGATTATTACTTACAACAAAAATTGTCAATTTATAAAAATATTATTTTCCACGTATAAAATAATTTGTTATGACACAATAAAAATGTAATTCCATTCATCAAGTTATAATATAAGGAGTACAAAAAATCCTTGAAAACAAGGAAAATTACGAAACAAAGAAAAAAAAAAAAAAAACAAATGGAACCTTCAAACAACCGTTTCGACTATCAAAACTACAGCAAACTGAGAAAACAAAAAGAGGAAGAAATTCTTAGACCCACTTTTGAGAGACAAAGAACACCAACAACATAAGCAGGTCCAATTTCAAATCCTAATTAAACAAGCCGAAGAGCTCCGCTCTGCCTGCAGACTAGCTAAACTCAAAGTAACCAAGCAACAGCATCTTGTGATCTTCTAATTGCTTCTTTGGCCAATGAATCATAAGCAAAATGATTGCCTTCAATTCCTTGTGTAGTCTGTTCAATGAAAAAAACCAAGTGTCAAGATATGATATATAATTCTAATTTTAAATATCTCAATCAATTAAATTAGGAAGGAAAAAAAAATTTCCAAGTGCAAGCAAGGTTTATAATTTGAATTAGTATAAGATTCAAAAGGCTTTTAACAAGCCCACCAACTTGCAAGAAGCGATCTACAACAATTAGTCAACACTTTCCATTAAAGGCCCAATAATACCCATGTATTTCCGCTCATAGTCAACCACTAATAGGAAAAATTTATTTAGATCCGATTTATTTCTCTATTTATAGATCAAACTAATTAAGAATTTTTACTAAAGAGGGTATTTATAATCATACATTTATATAAAAAATAAAATAAAATTAAAATATTTTAAAAAATCCTTAATTTCATTTCTTCTTAACCCAAACCCTAAACACTGAATCATACGGCCTAAGCCCTAAACCCTGAATAAGGTTGAAAAATTGGTTTGATTTTGGACAAGTATTTTCCTTGACAAGGTAAAGACGTACCTTTTAAAACTTTTAAAATTTCAATGGATGAGCTCTTCTTCCCCTGTTTGGCGACCTCTGCCCATGAGAAAGCCCAGTCCGCTGTTAACCAACAATATGAAGCTTAATTAATTAAAAGAAATTGCATGGATCCTGTAAGTATATATTTGCAGGGTAGGAAAGTTTCAATCTATGGATGAAAGATGAGAAAAAAATATATATAAAGAAGAGCAAAGAAAATGAAAACCGTAGGCGGCGGAGGTGGCAAGTAAAGGTGGTTGGGCGGATCCCTTTCACGATAAGCTGACCACTGTTATTATCAACGGAGAAGGAGATTTTAAGATACTGGATAAAGTGTTGAGGTGCCAAGTGCCTTTCCGTTAAGACTCCGTCAATGAACAATTTAAAGACCATTGGCCTTCCAGACTCGATGCCTCGGCGGAAGTACAAGGTGGCTTTAATCTCCTTGGAACCAAAAGGGTTCAGTTCTATACATTCAGGTTGATAAGGGTGCGATTCTTGGATCTTTATTCTACCGTTTGTATTATTTTCTAGTATCGTTACCCTAGACAGCAGCGGCACCATGAACGCCAGTTCTATTGTTTTTCGCTTTTCTTTTCGGCAGGGAAAGGATAACAGAGCTTAAGATGGTAGAGAATGAGACCCAGTTACAGCATGTAAAAGGCAAGAAAAGGGTAATCTAAAACAGAAGTACATAAAGGAGAATTATATATAGGGCTGCGACTGGAAACATATGAACATAGAAAGAAATGTTGATAATTGAAGTGGGCGGCGGCTAAGATATCAATACGCGCGTTGCGATATATGAACATAGAAAGAAAATTTTGATAACTTTAGTAAGACATTCTAGAATGCCTTGTTCGATAAGATATCCATAACCGGGCCGCAATATATGAAAGTTTATACAAATAAATCCATCCCTTCCGTCTTATAAATTTTATCTATCAAGAAAATTTAGTTAAATATATTCTTGTAATAATATTTCATTAAAATTATTGGAATTAATTAAATTATAATTATTTGTTCTATAATAAAGGTAATTGACTAATATATAAGTGAAAAATTAAATGTTGTTATTTTAATTTTGTTTATATTAAGATTCAATCGGTGATAATTTTTCATAGTTTGAAACATATTAAATAAAAATAAAATAGTAAGTTTCAATTACTTTCTACGTAAACGTGAAAATGAAAAAGAATAATAAAATTTTTAATAATATCCTTATAATTAGAACCGATAATTTTAAAATCAAAATTGACTGTTTGAAAATATAATCATACATAATTTAATTTTAATATCGTTGAGGAATAAAGCAATTAATTTCAACATTTCATGTAAATATGATAACTATAGAACTTTCCTTTAATATAGATATAGATGTATATAGAAAGATAATGAATATATATATATATATATATATATATATATATATATATATATATATATATATATATATATATATATATATATATATAAACATTAAATTTTTAAAATTAAAAAATGTTAAAATAATACAATAATTAAAATTTTGAATATTAAAAATAAAAAAAATAGTACTTTCTTTTTCCGATAATTAAAATTGGATTAAACTTAATTGGATCTCATTTATGTTGGAAGCGCTTTGCATAAGTAGTAGCTTGTTAAATATTAATTTATTGTTTTCCTTCACACTTCCCTATCTTTTCTTCCATTGGTCTACTTGAACATAATTCTGATCTTGAATTAACCTCTTATTTGTTCGTTTGGCTGCTTTTATGTGTGCTTATTCTTGCATCAATAGACATCCTTTTTATCAAATAAAATAAAATAAATCCAATTTCAGAAGTTTGTCTGCTTTGTGGACTTTTATAGTAAAAAAAAAAAAAAAAAAAATCCACTTCTTCTAAAAATTTCCAATTGCACCCTCCATTGTTTTATTTTTTCTTAAACAATTTTCAGATGGGCAATAATTAAATAGAATTAAGAATTGTAGAGTTGAATTTAAAGCTATAGATGAACTGAGCAACATGTTATGCGGAAGGTTCTGGAAGCCGCTAGAATTCGTAGAAAAGGTCTAGCAAGGCCAAGAAAGAGCTACCAAGTTCAAGAAGCTTCTGAATCTATGAAGAAAACTCTAACCCACAAGGTATTTAGATGTATAATCTATAATATTCTAGATTATTCTATATATGTGTAAGGTGGACCGTAAAATATCTCTAATTCTAGAATGATCCAATGAACTTCCACCACACATTTCACACATTTTTTGTGAAGAATTGTAATCACATGTTAAGGAGGTGAAAATTCTTATAAATAACTCATCTCCCCTCATTTGTAAATCATTCAAGCATTTGAATAATAAGAGATCTATAATAAAGCTCTTATAAGCTTTATCGTGTTCTTCTTTTTGTTTAGCTTACATTTTCGCTCCTAAGCTTACTTAGCATATCTTAAAGTTTCAAGGGTGACTAAGTGCCATGCGGATAGGCAAAGGAAAAACTTATATACGTGACAAACAGCTATAGAGAAACCTGGGGAGTTATTAATTTATATGGTAAAACTGTGAAATAAAGATCATTTGGGCTTTGAGGCCGTTATTAAATAGATATTTAACGTCTTGAACTTGTAGCCCAAGCCCAATAAAAATGTAGGCCTAATTTGAGATGTCACCACCATAGTTCATAGTCACTGGGAAGCACTTCTTTCGTCCTCTCCTGAACAAGCCTCTTCCTCCACTTCAGTTGCCACAACCATACATGGGCAGTCTATAACAGTTATGTGAGGTGTATTCTTGGGCACTTAAATAAAATATTTTCAGGTATGTGTTTGGATTTTGTTAAAATTTCTTTTGCTTTTTAATGCTTTTACTGTTTTCTTTATTTGTTTTATATAATTCAGATCGATCTGTTCTCTTTTCCCTGTGTTCTTCAAGTGAATGCTCTTACTGGGTATTAATTATTTGGTTATAAAATTTTTAGCGGCTTAAATAAAAGGGAATTTTGTTTTTTATGTTTTGTATCAATTCTTTGTTTGTTCATTGATTTTGGGCGTATTATAAATCAGATAATTTTTCCCAATCTGATGAACTCTTAAGTTATCGCAAATAGCTATCTTTCTCTTGCTTTCTTGGTTGATTTATGATAAAGATAGGGGAAATGCTCAGAAGTAGAGAATTAATGTTCTTATAGTGCTGACTTGCTCTTCCCTAAGCCGTTTGGTAGGCTTCTACCCCAAAGTAAAGTGGTCTTTTTTCAAGGCTCTAAGCTCAAGACCCGTGCCTGGCTCGGGGAATATCTAGTTTGGTATGTAGTTTCCCACCGTACTAATTACTTGAGAAATGATTGCTACACCTTTCTTGAACATCTCAGTCTAATTAAACTTCATTTATATGCCTATAAAGCATATATTTTCTCTTTGAAGTGATTTGAAAGACTAAATTATGAGTGAAAGGACCTATTTTAAGATTATTGAAAAAAAAAAAATGAATAAGTGAATTTGTTTTGATGTATAACTTAGTTATTGATGTCTTATCTAAGTTATCTTTTAATTATTAATGTTTATGTTGTTAGGTGTTAGAAATTTTGGTAGATATTCTGCATGAATGGGAAGCCTTCTTTACCTTTCTTTTTTGACACATAGAGTGGAAGAATTTGATAGGAAAATAAAAAAGACAATATTAATGTTTGGAATTTCCCGGTAGCATTAATGATTCTCCGGTTAGTTTCTCAAATATATTATCATGGAGTTGCTCCTGTTTTATAGGAATTCTAAAAAAGGTGAGTGTATGTACAGGAAAAAGCTAAACGCTGAAAATTTTCTAGAACAAAAAATTGATTTGCTGAAACTGGTGGATTACTTGATACAAGATATGTAGCCTCAACAAAGGATAAAAGAAATCATTTTCTTTTCGCTGTAGAGGTTTTGAAAAAAAGACCATACAATTCAATCATTTTGCATGATATTCTTAGTATTCACTTCCCAGTTGAAATTTCTACGTTGGATCTAGAAACCCCAGATTGAAAAAATGATTTTCAGAATAAACAGCAAATATTAAAGGTAATTACATATGACATCATTATCAAATTAAATAACTTGGTAGTGGGAAAATAAACCCAAGCAGGAACTACATCCTTTCAGTCCAAATCTAAAAACCCACCCAGTATAACCAGCATGACCTAAACACATGGAGGTTATAATAAAGATAAAAGAATAGTGTGACAATATCATAACATAGAGGTTCTGCAGCAGGTGAACAAATATTGTACTCAGTTTATTTCTCTTCTTGTATGCGTCTTGTTTGATTTTAATTTATGCCATCGTAAATGCACCACCAAATCACTCACATATGCATTATAGGTCATCATTGTTTTTATGTAAGCATTGCTTATCAATCAGTAAGGATTATCAAGTCAATTAATTAAGCCACCAGTACAGTCATCAAGTGCCAGGCTAATAGTTTAATGATTGAAGGAAAATGTGTGGGTTAAAAGTGCAAAATCTCAGGGCTTCTGTACTCTCAATCTAATTTATTTTCCTATTTTTAATTGTAGTCAATGTTGTAAGTTAATTTGTCCTGAGATGAACAAAACTTCAGATATAATAATAATTGTATTATTCTGTGTTTTGTACAAAGATAAAAACTGAATAAAAATGTACTTATTTTCGTACACTATTATTTTTATGCTCTTAACCCTCCACTATATAGTTTATTTGTTGTTTAAAAAAATTGAGAAAAAAAAAAATGAAAAAGCAAAGAGTGTCATGAGGTATTGTTATCCATTATGATCTGTATTATCATGTTGATTAGGGATACTATAATTAAATGACCTTATTTACTATTTTTCTATTTGGAACAGATTATCTAATCAATGCAGATGGTTATATATTTAAGTAAACATGGTCAACTCAGCTGGTTATATTTAGCGCCTATTTTTGTGGCCAGAAATGGAACTTTGTGTACTTGGATGTTATTTTCATGGTTGTTTCTCAGATAATTATATCAATTTTATAGGTTAAATTATTGAACTGTTCATTTTAGGATAATTTTGCTGAAAGATGATTGATGTTGCTGTGTATACAACAGTCTGGAGTTGGAGGAATTATTTTAACTATTCAAGTAATTACTGCAAAAGTTCAAGGTCCAGTTACTGTTTTTATAATATTTAGACAGGTGTAAAGAGTCAAAAAGCAAAATCTGGGGCTTCGTTTCTTTCTGTTTTATAGGGTTTTGTTTTTAGTCTTTGATGCTTTTGCTTTCTAGCTTTTACCGAGTTTTTCGTTTAATCTGAAGTTAGTAATATATATTTTATGTTTACACTTAAGTAAAAATTTCGGTTATTTCAGTTATCACAGTTATTAAGATTAATTTGGTTTGGTGGAAATCTGTTCCTTTTAAATTTTGCAGAAAAAAAAAATTGAGTAAAAACTCTGAGTTTGATTAGATTCATTAGCAGGAAACTTGGGGAAAACTCATTTCTCATAATGTAAATGTAACGTGACTGAATTCAGTTGCTGGTATTTTCTGTGGTAGAGGTTATTCAGTTCTACATCCTCAATCTTTATTAACATCCGAACTCAAATTATTTACAGAAAGTTGAAGGCACCCAAACATGCAAACGGCTACTCATCTTCATCCTTTTTTTTACATCTCCAGCAGGTATGGGTGTGGTTTTGCGTATCCGTACAATCATCTCTTTTTTCCGCTAGTAAATTTCAGTGGTTGCTCTTAATCTTTTTGAAATATAAAAGAAAACGAAATAATTTCAATTGAAGCTTTAAACACATTGCAGAAGAAGCTACATCAAGCAAAATGGGCACATGGAGATTAAAACCTTGAATTCCAGTCAACTCCGCTTCACTGTAGGAGCAAGCATTTATAAATATCTGTCACGCGAGCGGCAAACCAAATTGTTCGCAACTCCTAACACAAATGATGGTCGCCCATCTGTGTCTCTGTTAGATGAAGAAACAATTACTAATCATGCACCTAACTCTGAAGTACCAGCATTCTTGAGCAAATGGTCACCTCCTGGCTACCTTTGGCGGGGATTGTCTGTTCTTGTCTTGGCAGGACAAGTAATTATCCGGATCTTAAAGGGAAAAATTCACTGGAGAAACACTCTTCAACAGCTGGAGAGAGTTGGGCCAAAATCGGTTGGGGTTTGTCTCCTGACCTCTGCATTTGTAGGCATGGCTTTTACCATTCAGTTTGTTAGAGAGTTTATTAGACTGGGATTGCAAAGATCTGTTGGCGGTGTATTAGCACTAGCCTTTTCAAGGGAGTTGAGTCCTGTGGTCACATCAATAGTTGTTGCTGGGCGGATTGGGAGTGCCTTTGCAGCAGAGTTAGGAACAATGCAAGTTTCTGAACAAACCGACACACTAAGAGTTCTTGGCACAAATCCTGTTGATTATTTGGTGACGCCTAGAGTTATTGCTTCCTGTCTTGCTCTACCATTGTTGACATTGATGTGTTTCACAGTAGGGTTGGCATCGAGTGCTTTGCTAGCCGACAGTGTTTTTGGAGTAAGTATTAACATTATATTGGATTCGGCTAAGAAAGTACTTAGACCATGGGACCTAATTAGTGCGATGATCAAGTCACAGGTTTTTGGTGCAATCATATCAATTGTGAGCTGTGCTTGGGGAGTTACTACTTCAGGAGGCGCCAAAGGCGTTGGTGAATCGACAACTTCAGCCGTGGTTATCTCACTTGTTGGTATCTTTATTGCTGATTTTGCACTCTCATATTTCTTCTTCCAGGGAGTTGGAGATTCTCTGAAAAATGCTATGTGATCAAATTGAGACTCTTTGACAATGTATGATAGAATAGTATTCAACAAATTAATATTGTTGAAGTGGCAAAAAGAAAAGAAATGAAAAAAGAAAATTATCATTGGTTCTATTTTTTAAATCTTACTAATATAAACATCATTGGAGTAGGTATGCAACTTGAATTGCTTCAATAAAATAAGCCAATTGCTGGATTTTGTATGATAAAAGTGATTATTGTATCCTTCACTAGTATCTAAATGATAAATTAGAAGCTTCAAGTGTAACCCAAATGGTGGTCATTGCAAGTTCATCATTAGTCAGGGTGGCATAATTATTGATTTGGAAAGTTTGATGATCTCTCACAACGTGAATATCAGTGTCGGCCTATAATCCAATTCCATGATTGCAATAAACAATGTAACAGAACAATTATCCATAATCCAAAAGTGCTTAAGCTCCATTTTCATGCCAAGACTGGGAGCGATCAGTATTCCGTTCGGACCGAATAATCGAACCGATTCATTTTCGTTTGTTCGGTCAGGTTTTATAGAGATTGAACCGATTTATTTTCGTTTGTTCGGTCAGATTTTATAGAGATTGGTTACTAATTGATTGAAATAGTGATAACCGACTGGTTTTTAATTTCTGGTTCAATTAGTTGCGTAGCTAACCGAATTAATTTTTATGCCAAGAATAGATCATTTGGTTCGAAATAATCGAATCAAATCCGATCCGATCTGATTTGGTTCGGTAGCAAACAATTTTCACAATCTTTTGGAAAAAATTTTGATGAACATGAAATCTGTTCAGTTAGACTGAACCAAATAAATTTCAGTTCGATCTGATTCGGTTAAACCGAATGCTCACCCTAGCCATGACTTCACATGTGATCCTCATTTGCATAGCTGGTGACCCTACCCTCCTTCAATGTGATTTGGCATATAGATGTATCTACATACCATTTTCATTTCCATTTCCATTTCCCCACTTAGGTCATTGTTATTCTTGCAAAATTTGACTTTAGCTCAATTATTTTTGTTGGTGCGATGAATTGCAAATAGCAAAAGGTACCATTTTCATCTTTTCTTCTTGCGAGTCGTTGGAATTTAAGTGGAAGGAAAGAAGAGTGCAGAATATGAAAGTCGAGTGAACAGTCATTTTTGCTTCTTTTATTTGGGTACGAGGATGAAAAATGTGTAATAATAATAATAATAATAATAATAAAACTAGTTTCATAAATGTCAAAATTATAATTTCAATGTTGTTCACATTGGTTTTTTTTTCTTGATTAATTAACGTCTAATTAAAATTTGTACTCTAATCTCACAATTTTAAATGTCTTTCATTTTTTTATAAAAAAAAAAAAAAAGAAGTGTAATAGGAGAACTTTCTAAGAGATCAACCGTCTTAATACTATTCTCACCCAAGCATGCATGTTTAAGTTTAAATGTTGTGATGGAATGGAGTGCATTAATAATAGTAACGATCGCACTTAATAATATTACAGTACTATTGAGCTAAAATTTATTACTTTTTCAAAGACTCCAAGATTGAAAAAAGCTAATAATTTATTATTAGCCCCACCTGCCCCCTTTGTCCATTGTTATTTAGGAACATACATTTTAGAAAAAGACCTAACAATCATGCAATAAAGGTTTCATCAGGCAGGCATGAAGTGTATGTGACCAACTGAGAATCCTCAAAAAAAAAAAAAATACTCCCTTGTTATAATTGACCAATGCACTAAATCCCATGCTTGAGGCCACCAAATACATGAAATTCATAAAAAAAATTGACTTTCCCCTGCACCAAAGGTCGAGGTCAAAAACCTCCAAAGGGCCAAATTGCTTGTACAAGGATATGTTTGGAAGCCATTCCTTCAATAGCAATTACTTGTTCAAGTTACTTAGTCCCAACTCCTATAACAATAGTGATTACCATCTTTCTTTTGAAAGAAACCAAATACATATATATTTTTGATATAACCGTAGGCATTGTATCAAATATTTAATTTATGGGTATCTTTCTTTTTTAAAATTTAATTAATCAGCATATATATATATATATATATATATATATATATATATATATATACACGCGAGATATTCAAGCCCGTGTCAGTTTTAACGTCCATAAACCTGATTAATTTCCGCTCGCTCTAAGAGACAAAATGGCTGGCCGCTTGCTCTTAGAGATAAAAGGACTAGTCTGGGAGAAGTTTTCGTTGCTAATTTAAGTATACGAAACTACTAATTTAATAGCCCAAGTTTATTTATTTTGACTATCAAAGACATTAAATTTGACTTGACTGGTTGAGAGAAACATTCATATATAGTATTCTCCCAAACAAGCCCTTAAGTTGGCCATCCATGTATGAATAAAGAAAAAGAAGTGAATTATGGTGTAAAAATCTTGAATCTGAATATAAAAGTTTAATGGAAGCCAGGTGTATTTCCATTCCTAGAACAATCTTAGCATGAGGTATTGAAATCATATGGATTTCTTCGAATTTTCTCTTTCTATTTATTTATTTTTATTTATTTTAAGGTGGGCTTGACTTGATGTTCTGTTATAGTAAACATGCACTGTCGAAGCAATACAAGTTTGTAGGGAAAAAAAAAAAAAATGAAGGACCAAAAAGTGGAAGGGCATGGGAGAGTGGCTTGACTAAGGGCTCATCATGAAATTAAGAAACAAAAAGAATATGATTGTCCTAAATTGAATATTATTATATTCAACCCAACTAGTCCCAAAGTAAATTTAAAAATATTTTTTAATAACGAAAATGAAATCGTAGCACTCGAAACAAAGATATTTTACTGCTCATTACTATTTTATAAAAAGTAAAATCATTAACCTAATCAGTAAAGAGTAATTATCCGATTATGTCTATTGTTGATAAAGAAATATTTGAAGTTGCAAATTTGAGAAAACAAAGCTGTAGAGCATCTTCAGGGATGATCTCATAAGATAGAAAATATTTGTTTATATTGGATTTATATTTATTTTTCATATATAACTGGAATTAACTTATCTAGAATCGAACTATAAATTTACTATTTAAACTAAATCAATAAAAAATTATTTAGTTGAAATGAGTAAATTTCTAACCATATATTGAGAAAAAAAAAGATAAAATAAAATAATTTTTAAAAAATTATGATTTCATTAATTTGATGCACAAATAGAGTCACACAACTGGTTTAGGTAAGTCTAATTCATTCAATTAATTGTTAATTTCATTTTAAAGTTGTTTCTTATTAACTATTTCGTCCTCTTCTTTCGAGTGAAAAGATATTCATAATTTTTTTTTGAAAGAAAAAAAATTCATACTATTATTTACTTGTGACATCAATAAATTTGCTGCATATACATATCTGATGTAGCCAAGTATTATCCTGTCACAAAATAAAAATAAATAACACTCACAGTCTTCAGTATTGAGAATAATCTTCCTTAAAAAAAAAAAAAAGAATATTGAGAATAATCTTGAATTTTATTAATGAATATAAAATATATAATTTATTTATAAATAATAAATTTTAGTTTCAATATAATAAATTATATGATTGGAAGGAATATTTTCCTTTACATTTAGGCTTTGCTTAAAAAGCATAGGAAAAAAAATGTTAGAAGATAGAAAATAATAGATGAGGAAGATAAGGAAATCTATTTCACATTAAGCTATATAATTTTTTTCAATTCATTCGTCATTTTTTCCTACAATTTGGAGCGATTTTAATTTTATGATATTCTAACTTTTTTTCTTCTTTTGATATACTCTCCTCATTTTTTCCAAACAAGGATAAGTTTTCCTCATACATTTTCTTTTCTCAAAAAAATTTTACTACATTCCAAACAAAAGTTAAATGCGTGTGCACATATATAAAAGTAAAAGCTCTCTCTATAACAGCAAGTCTCCCTCTCATGAAACTTGCGTATATGATCACTAGCTAATAAGTGGAAAGGAACTAGAGTCACATTCATATATATATATATATATATATATATAATTACTCCCATTAACTTAAAAAGTATATAATATATAGTTATAATTAATTTTATTAAACTAAGTTAATAGCTTCACCAGAAGAAGCTTAGCCCCGATCAATGTCATCAGGTTCATCCTATCACGACCAAAAACAATCAATCTCATTTTGAAAAATAAGTATATATTATGTATATTATCACCACAAAACCTAAATCTTGATGTTTCCTGGAAACCAACTTCACCAACACACTTCTTATATTTTGTAGTAATCTCACCCAGAGATTAAGACTTTCGTCAAGTTGTTATCAAAATTTCGACGTGACTGTTGTAATAATGCATGGATAGTTATTTGAAACTCTTTCCAATTTCTTTTGGTTTCCAGCATTGATTGAGATTGCCTTGATATGATTTTTCTTTTTCTTATGTTTCAAATTTTTCTCAACTGCTAATGTTATATTATCTTTTTAAGGATGTTTTAAACCTAATCATTCGAAGTGGATGACAGAAATAAAATTAACAAATATATATATACAAATACAATGAATTTTTGTTTAGATTTTCTAAAATGCAATTGTAAGAGAAAACATTTGAAAACATTATACTCCATATTTTGTAACATAGAGTTGTATAATCAATTAATAGCTTTAATAAATTTTATCGTTAAATTATGTAAATGAGTAATGTGAGTTTGGATAGTTCAAATCATTCAAAGTGGATACATGAATTTACACGAGACGAGATAAGATTTTACTTATCTCAAGCTTATTTTATTCATTAAACGAACTTCTAAAATAAGTTTAAAAGAGTTTTCGAGTTACTAAGTGGCTCAACAGATTTTGCAATTCCACATTCGACGGCTATAATAAACTTAGTGTGGGAATGCAAAGAAAGAGGAAGATTACAAAGCAATAACATCACTAAAAAAGGGGGATATAATTACGTTTCAAACTTGTATAGGTTTTCTAATTTCCATTATGGATGAGTGATAGTATCAGAATATGAAGTAGGTGAAGTTCGTTTCTGGTTATTTATGCAGCTGAGGAAGGCATTATTCGGCCTTAGATTTCTCCATTTTGGAGGGCTTTGAAAATTTTGCAATATCACCTTTTTGTGGGGTATAACATTAAAATATTTGATCTCTCTCTCTTTTTCTTTTTTTATTTCCCAAAACTGTTCATCTCTATATTAAAAATTGCACATAATTATTTATTACTTTATAAGCTCTGATTGTAATTCAAAGAAAATATAATAGTTACTGTCAAAACAAAAGAAAAAGGAAGAGGAAAAGAAAAAAATAGTAACTATTTCAACCTAACAATTAATAATTTCTAGATAGAGACAAGCGTAGTAGATAAAAGGCAATAGCAAGAATCAAAAATGACATGCTGAAGCATCGTAAAAAGATTGTATTTCTTCGATGGAGGAAGAGCTAGGACAATTATTTTGGGGAAGCATCGTAAAAATCTAACTGCACCGAAGCTCCAAGTTCAAGATAGCTCGAAATGCTGAGCCTGGCTTGAATTTAATCCGTACTATAATTGTTTCATCAATTTGGGTTGATGTAACGATTTAAATTCTGTTTAGTAGTAATACTAATAATATTGTTTTTCTCATTTACATGCATTGCGTTGCCAAAAAGAAAAAAAAATATATGGCTTTAAGAAATTTTTCAAGACTAAAGAAATAATTTATTGTATTTAAATTAAATTACTTTTTTGGATTTATATTGTTTAGGTTAGTCCTTTTGAATTTACACCCCGCTCATCCTTTGGCGGCTATTGTCTTGGATATTTAGAGTTTTTTGGTTCCTAATTGAAAATGCTCTTTTCGTCATATTTACCTGAATAATACTCTTCTATTATTCACGAGCAGAATAGCACATTTAAAATTTCAATGGAGTGAACCAAAATGGCTTAGTTTTACGTTTCTATTTTTATTTTTTTATTTATGATTACATGAAAATATTGTAATCTAAGGTTAAAAAAAAAAAATCTTAGTATTTATCTTTTATTATTGTGTTACACATCCTCAAGAAGGTGCACATGAGTTGGATATGAAATTGACAATATATATATATTTATGTAATTTTTTGTTTTAAAATGGACTATTGTATTACTGAAAGTTTGCAAACAAAGCATCAGATATAATACTAGGAGGGATAGGACCCCATTCCTTTAAATCAAGTTCATAATATGCTTTAGTTGCTAAGGTGCGAGCAACGCCATTCGCTGATCTTTTGATAAAACAAAAGGACCTATGATATAGTTCTTTAATAAAAAAATTGATCCGAACTGTCTGATAATAAAATTGTATGTAAATTGGATAAAAACATAAAAAAATAAAAATTAATTCAATTTAGTTGTTAATAACATTTTAATTTAGTTTAATAATGAAGAATCAATGAATTCATCGGAATCAATGCGCCACAAATATTAAAAGAAAGATATAGATGTATTATTTGAGCTCTTAAATTTAAATTTTAAAATAATATTATGTTGTAGATAATAGATAAGATTTACAATTAATTCAATTAAATTATAATAAAAATTAAAAATTTATAAGAAAAAAGGGAAAATGTTAACAAATTGTATTTAAAATTTAGAAAAAAAAATGGTGAAAGCACATAGTGCCATCTCAGTTTTTAAAATTATTTTTTACTTTAGAATTATATAAATAATATATATATAGATAATACATAGTGAGGATTTAGTCTCCCAGATTCAATGGTCTATCATTCTTAGGATCGCTGGTAATTCAGATTGCCAAATTGATTACGTACAATTTACTTTTATTAACGGCTGGTTTTTTAATAGTAATAATTAATAATAATGATTTAAAATTAGCAATCATTTTCAATTGATTTTACTTTTACCTGTCTAATAATAATAATTATTATGAATTAATTAATTAATTAAATTTATGTAATTCCAAATTAAAGTTGTTGATCACAGTCAAATCATGTTTCATTTTTTGTCGGGCTTAGAAGGGCATAAGTAAGACATTAATGTAGATAATATATAATAATATAATACATAATTGAAAAAAAAAAGCGAATTAGATGGATGGGAGATTCCCTGATTCAGTATCCAATTGATCTAAGGAAGACGCGTAGACCCCACTTGGTGGGACCTACCAATTAGAAGCTGCCTCTCTGTTGACGTTGACTGTTGTGATATATAAGTGTCTCTCGTTATCAAATCTTCGCTTCACGAACAAGCTTCAGTTAATTGTGTGGCTTGGAATAATATAATAACGACACTATCGATGATTCCGTGAAATTACACTAATTTAATATAAATATATTATTAAATAATTGTATTTATTTTAATATAATTTTAAATTTAATAACTAATAAAATTGTTTTTATATAATATTAGACCAGAACATGTAAAAGATTTTTCCATTGCATGTAATGTTAAACTTTCCGATTCTGCTTTGCATTAAAATTTATATCGCTTAATGATATTTTAGGGTAAGAATGATGACGATTTGATTTTTAATTATAATTAAATAATAATTAAACTAGTGAAAATTTAGATTGAAGGTTTTCGTTTTTGAATTGGAACAAAAATCATATGCTTAATGTACAATTTCAAAATTGAAGGGGATAACTTCGTCAATTTTAATTTGAAATTGTAAAAAAATATAAGAATGAAATTTAAAAAGTCTTAATTTATTTTTTAATAGATTCTAATTTTTAAAATAAATTTTAAGGTTTTTTATTTTTTAAAAATTTAATAATTAATGAATATAAATTGAGTACATCATAATATTTTTTTTACAAATAAGAAATACAAATACAGAAAATTGAAATCGTCTATTTGGATATGTTTTTTATTTTAGCAGAAAAGGTTAATCTTTTAGGTAACCGATCAATTTTCAAATAAGATGACAAGAGAAACATTCCACAATAGTATCCCGAATCTTTTTTTTTTCTTTTTTTTGAAAACTCATCACAACTGACAACTGCATAAGAGTTTAATATACTTATCAAACTTTAATGGAGTAACAAGTCGCACTATTAGACTCCATTGGTAAAAGAAACTTATCCGAACTTGAAGATCTGAAGTCTCTAACTACAAGTAACCAATAATCTATCTTGTCTTTCGAACTGCCCGAGAAATAAAATATCAACATAAAAATTTTTCAATAACGAGGAATAATTTCATGAAAGTAAAAAAATTAATAACCTCACTAAGAGGATACTAAAAGTACTCAAGATCTATAAACAATTATAGATCTGAGAGACTAAATCCGAATTGTGTTCTAAACGATCATAGGTTTTAAAATTATTAGAAAGAAAACTAACAAAATAAAGAAAAATGATAGATATGAATGAAAAAAAACTATCGCTGGTCAGACGGTTAACAGTAGTTTAGAAACAAAATCTAAAAGAATACGAAAAAGAGAGAGCCAGGGAGAGACGGCTAGTATTTTTTTAGTGAATGTCTTATTCAATATCAATTTGTTAAAATTATAATTTTAAGGTTGTTTATTGAATTCTTTTAATCTTTCTAGTATTATTATTATTATTATTATTAAAAATCTGCCAAGAAACCATCTCTAATCACATGCATTTTTCTTCTTAATTTATTTATAGATTTTAAAAAGAAAATAATAAATTTGTGGTACTCAAAACACAATTGTACCAAACTTTAACATTCTCCTCCAGAATTCCAAAATAAATATGGATTTGACAACTTGTTATCGTGTACATTTAAGCAATACTTCGACGCATAATGAAGCGGAAACATTAGGCCAAAATAGTGACCAAAAGACAAAGTTTAGGTATTGATCTTTGGAAGTTTTCGTGAAACCCTAATTAATACTTCCCCAGATAACAACTTCCAATTGGGTGTCTAAATCACCATCCCCCAATTATCGGTATCTGCTTCTTTAGTGAATTTTGGTACATATATGCAAGCAATAACAAAATAATTAATAAAGGCTTGTCATTATTATTATTATTAAAAATATAATGAGATTATTTGAATTGATGGGAATGATTAAATTTATTGTTCGATGAATTTACTAGATTCCTTTATTTCGATTAGAAAAAATATGTCATAATCCATAAAATTAATTAATTCCATCATAACTTCAACTTTCAACATTTTGAAAGATCAAGAAATCTCACATAAGAGATGGGGTTTTATCAATTCCATCATTCATAAAATTTAAATCATTTAATTCTATATTTACCGAGAATATCATTCATTCATTTTACTTTTCAATCAAGAATATGAGATTCTATAGAATTCACCACCTACTAATTATGCTTCATGAATTTAATAAATCTATGGATTTGATCTTTTATCAATTCAAACAATATGTATACTAAATACATTAAGAATATAAATGTTCATATCTTTAATTATAAAAAAATCAAAAAATAACTTAATAATATTTCTAAATTGCTATATTTAATAACATTTTAAATAAATTATTCTTGGAAGAAATGTAGTTTTCTCAGCTTAAGCCAACCAAACTCTAAATTTGATGAATTATAATGGATAGGTTGACTATTAATGCATGTTTGCTTCAATCAATACTTTTTTTAGTTTTTTTTTTTTTTAACCTTGTTATGTCTATATCTGTATCTGTTTAACGGTCTATATAACTTTATTATTCTTCATTCGCTTCAAAAGGTACCAGAGTTGACTCGTGGAAAATTTATACTAAGAAGGGCTCCAATCCAAGACTTCGTGGATCCCTCAACCCCTTCAAGTATTTTTTGTCACTGAGCTCCCCTTCGGATTTTCTAGTTACAATTCTTTTATGAAATAGATTTTGAAAGAATCTCTAGAGGACTTCTTATGCAAATGCAACAAGCAATGTCATAGTAACCACTACCCCTTTTATAATTTGTCGATATGATTTAGAGGAAGTTTCTCTCTCTTTCTCAAAATATTCATATTCCTAATTGTTGTATTTTTTTTTTATATTTATTTCACTTTGTATCTTACTTAATATGGCATCTACTAATTCCACTGACGCAATAAAATCAGTGTCATGTGTTAGAAATTCATAGGTGGGTTATAGATATCTTTCTTTTTTTTTTTTTTTTTTTTTTTTTTGGGAGGGGAAGGAAAGGTTTTGAAAGTCTAATTTCCTAAAAAATGAAACCAACCACCATGTTTCTATTTGTAAGGAATTCCCAAATTAAATGGAAATTCAAATTTAGTTTGACCACTCAATTTCTTGAAATAGGTAACTAGTTCAACTATTTTAGTAGAAACTAGAAATAAAAAAAATCATTAATTTGCTTAAATTTTTTTTTAAATTACTGTGGTGATTGTTTTTAATATATTTCATAGAAAATTAGTAAATAAACCAGATGAAGGATTTTTTACTGGCAAAAAGAACTTTTATTTTATTATTTTAAATCTAGAAAAAAACTTAACTTATTCAAAAGATTATACTCAAGTCATGAGATTCCCCTTTTACACCCACCCTGCCTTTAACCTACACATTTACAAATTAAATATAATTACAAATAAAAAAAATTAAAAATAACTTATAAACTAAAATTGACAGAAATCAAAGAATATGAAAAGAAAAAAAAAATTAAGGTTTACAAATTCTACAAACCATAAAAATAAAAAAGCTAAAACTAACTATTAAACAAAAATGACAGAATAAAGAAAATGAAAAAAAAAAACAAATTAAGGTTTACAAAAACAACAAAACAATAAATTAAGGATTCACGTTCATAAATTATCAATAATTGCAAAACAAAAAAAAAACATAAAAAAAAAAGAAAAAGCTAAAACTACCTATTAAACTAAAACTGACAGAATAAAGAAAATGAAAAGGAAAAAAAAAAAAAAAAAAAAAGAAGAAACTAACCTGACCGGCGGAACTCCTTGAAGGCGGTGGTGGCAGCGAGTTATCCTCAACCTATCGGCAGCGGTGGTGGATATATTGTCTGGTCGTGCATGCACTTACCACTAAATTATATCTTGATATGCAAGTCACATACATTCTTCTATCTCAAATTCTAACAAATACTTAATACTACTTTCTCAAAAAAAAAAATTCTAAAATTATCTCCTTAAATTTTTTATTAGCCAAATATATTATATTTTTTATCCTTCTTAGGGAAAAATAAAAAAAAAATTGAAACGAAAACGAGACTAATGTAGCTGAACCTCGTACTTATTTATTGTATTTGCAGAGTCAACCACCCTATGAATAATCTTTTACTATGTGAATATAATTATGATGCCATATTCTTTTTATAGTATATAAAAAATAATAATTTCCAAAATTTATATATTATAATCAAGCAACAAGCCAACAAGCAATAACTTCTGGTCAAGGTTTTATCTCTTCATCCACGTTCGTCTTTTTTCTTAGACGTGCAATCCAACCTGGAATCGTTTAAGTAAGCATCTTCTTCTGGTAGTTAGTCTTAATAATATTCATTTAGGGTAACAGACAACATATGTAATTTTCAAATGTTTTTTATGTTATCTGTTCTCTTATTTCTTTGGTGAAATTTTCAGTCTATTTCTCTCTTTTCCTCTCATAATCAATTGACATTTTCTCACAAAAATTCAAAATTTCAATAATTCATAATTGGGCTGTGTTTAACTTTCCTCCCTTCACACGATTTTCCTTTTTATTTTTCTTCCTTGTTGTGTCAATAAGCAATATTGCACATTTAACCTAGTCTTTTTTTTCCCTTTTGCTTTCTCTTTTTTGTGCTAATTATGTTGAGAGATTGTGAGTTTTAGCAGTCGGTTCGGTTGCATGCTCAAAATGATATTATTTTGTAATTTCAAAACTATAATTGATTTGTTGATGATATTAGTTTATTTTTAAAAATTTAATTAATTAATTACTTAATAAGTATATAGCACTTGTCCCGATTAGGAATGGGAGCAGAGCGGATCCGGAAATTTCAAGCTACTCATATTTATTAGAAGTTGAAAGGGTAGATGTGGACTGGGTGAGAGGTTAGAACCCATGAGATGAAATTTCAAGCTACTCATATTTATTAGAAGTTGAAAGGGTAGATGTGGACTGGGTGAGAGGTTAGAACCCATGAGATGAAAATATATGATATGGGCTTACTTGGGCTTGGGCCAACCATTGTTAAAAAATTAGTACTAACCAATTAGCTAACTAACTTAGCACCCTTATATGCCCTTTGTGGATTTGGTATTTAGTTGATGTGGGATTCTTAATAATATTCATGTCCATTTAAAATTTTAGTGTACATAATCGTTATAAATCCATTTAAATACTCATTTAAATATTCATATTTGATCCCATCTAAATTTTTACTATCCCTACCCATTTAAACAGTACTCGAGAATTTTAAATTATCTAAATTTAAATTTATTTAAAATATATTTTTTTTAGTAATAATAGATAGGGAACCTTAAGACAAATGCGATACACCTTAAGACAAGACCAGGTACGTGCATTTTTAATTAATTAATTACCTTAAAATTTAATTAATATTAAAAATGGATTTTGAAAATTTCCACCCAAAAAATTAATAGGAATTTCACGTTTTACGTTGTACGTGCTTATATATCGGTTTACTTTTCACCCATTCTCCAATTACTCAGGATAATGTATTATCGTAAAATGTGGTAAATTCTGACTTGGAAATTACCATTAAGGATAAGAGTTGTTAATTACACCTGCAAAGTATATCCTATATACACCCGTAGATAGTATCTGAAACTTTTATATAATTAGATAAAAGCCAAAGGATAAAAAAAATCCCTAAATTTTATTTTTTTTAATAATTTTACTCCAATACTTTATTTTATCATATTATAATAATTAATATCCTAAAAATAAGATTTGTCTACACTCAGTTTATGATCAAAAATAATAATATTTAAATTAAAACACTGTTTATGATTGGTTTAGTATATAAATAGACTCGTGTATTTATATAACAAGTGTAGCTAAGTCTTAATTAGCTAGACAAAAAGTTTTACTTTTTACTTTTTACTTATTTACTTTTACCTTAAAGATTTCCTCTCCTCTAAAATGAGAGGTTAATCTAAAACTTTTTGCAAGATAAATTTCAATTAGACAAGTAGCATAGTAATAATCATTGTCAGACTTTCTTATCCTCTTTGTCATCCATGTATCATCCCCCACTACACTCACCTCTATATAAATGTTAGCCGCATACACTTCTTCTCACCCTATACCCTAAAATTGAGAGCAAATAGCACTCTGAGCTCTACACATCTCCTATCTTCCCTCTCTTCCTCTAACTCCTCTCTCTCACTCGCTCGCTCGCTCGGTCACTCACTCGCACCAGCGTCGATGGGTTCCACGGTGGCGGATCCCAATGTCCATCAGGTTAACTTTCCTACCCCAAGAAGTTTTGGAGCAACCTTCAAATCTCATTGCAAAGAAACCTTCTTTCCTGATGATCCGTTTAGACAGTTTAGGAATGAGAAATCCTTTGATAAATTCAAAAAAGCAGTACAATATTTTGTTCCAATTTATGAATGGCTACCAAATTATAATCTTCGAACCTTCAAATTCGACTTGCTTGCGGGTATCACCATTGCCTCCCTTGCCATTCCTCAAGGGATTAGTTATGCTAAACTTGCTAATCTTCCTCCTATTATTGGGCTATGTAAGTGGTTTTTTTTTTTTCTTTTCTTTGTTCTTTTAAGATTTGGGATGCAGGTTCTTAAATGATTATTAGTTATATTAAAAATTAATATTTGCAGACTCGAGTTTTATTCCTCCTCTCGTTTACGCCATTTTTGGGAACTCGAAGCATATAGCAGTCGGAACTGTGGCTGCTTGCTCGTTGCTTCTAGCCCATACAATTGGAGAAAAAGTATCGCCAAAAGATGATCCGACATTGTATCTATATTTGGTCTTTACCGCCACTTTCTTCACCGGAATTTTTCAAACTATTCTGGGTCTTCTAAGGTAAAATAAATAAAATTTATTTGATATAATTACTATAATTATTATTATTTTGATATATATGTATATATTTATATATACAGGTTAGGGATTCTGGTGGATTTCTTATCGCATTCAACTATTACTGGTTTCATGGGAGGAACTGCAACTCTTATATGCCTTCAACAGCTTAAAGGCATGTTGGGATTGACACATTTCACCACCAAAACTGATGTGGTTTCTGTCTTGCACGCAGTTTTTCAGCACAGAGACGAGGTTCGTAAGATTGACAAAAATAAAATAAAAATATATTTTCTTTCTGTCAAAGATCAGATCAACATGAATCTAATCAACAAAAAGGGAAAGAAACGTATCTCTGTCATTCTGTCTTATCTTTTGCTTTTCTTTTTGTTTTTTTTTTTCTCTTTACTATTTAGTTATATACTTTCTAGATTAAGGATCTCATCCAATATGGGAGGTTAAACAGTTGCCTCAAAAGGATTGAAAGGAAAACTAAAAAAATATCATTATTTCAGTAAGGTGCTCTGTGTTTTGATTTGTGAAAAAACATTTATAGAAGGAGTGATCTATGAAATAATATTTATAGATGTAGCAACCAATTATGAATCTTGAAATTAAAATAGTTCCATTAACAATTATCAAAAACAAAAATAGTTCCATTATCAAAAAAGAATGCAAATTTTTTTTTAAAAAAAAAAAAACTTATTTGTATTTTTTTTTTTTAGCATTGTTCTTTACTAACTTTCTAATTGGCATTTCTTCTAAAACTATTTATTGACATTTTATGAAAAATTATTTTCAAAATAGCATAAAAAAAAGTAGATTATTTCTTACCTAAGAATCAGAGTATGACAGTGCTTATGTTTTTATAAAATCGAAGAAGAAACATCCATGTACATGCACGTTTAAGATTTTAAGTTATGGGTATAAAATTTTTCTACTCTAATTTGCTTTTTCTTTCTTTTTCCTTTTACAGTGGAAGTGGCAAAGTGCAGTTGTGGGTGTTGTCTTCCTTATTTTTCTACAGTCCGCTCGGTTAGTGGTAAGACATCTTTTAATTTATCCATCATAACCAATAATTATGATTAAAAAAATAAATTTTTTAGCTTTTTCCATTTTTTTTAATTATTAATAATAAGCTTATTTCAAGTAGTGACTATCATAAATTATGGCAAGAAAAGACACTGGAAACTGATATATCGTTGCAGGATTGACCCACACAGAATTTTAGAATACAGACAAAATTATGAGTATATAATATTTGTATTGATGTTGTCCAAATTACTTCAACTGGGGAAGGGAAAACAGAAAGTGACATTTGTATTCTAACGCTTCACTGTTCATGGCCGGAGTAATTGACTGTTATTAAAAAAAAAAAAATTTTTGTTAGTCTAAGAAATACTTATTTACAACTCTATCTATGGACCAAGCTAATTCAATAGTATATTTTCGCTGAAAAAGTAATAAATTATTAAATGTAATGACATTTAATACAAATAATGTATTGATGTCAATTGTAATAATTATTAATTGTTCTACTAATTCTTGGTTGTTCGATGTTAACAGACAGTTATTTATATAACGGTTTAAATTAAAAACATTCCGTAAGACTAAGAATAGTTGTTTAATTATTTGTTTAATCTAAAATGATAAAAAAAGACATTAATAGATGAATTCGAGGGAAGCAACATTAGTGTGATAGTCAAAAAAATTTTAATTAATTTATGTCAAATTTATAAGTTTTCTTTTGAATTTTCTTCAAAATTTCATAAATATGGTTTCATTTTTATAAGGAAGAAAAACTAAAAGAAAGATCAATCAACACTTTATTAGATGCAATAATATTAATTTTAAATTGAGAGTTATATAATAAAACATATACAATAAAATTCATATCGAACATGTGGATTTTCAGAGGAAGAAAAGACCAAATCTGTTTTGGGTGGCAGCAATAGCTCCAATGGTGGTTGTTATAGTTGGCTGTCTTTTCGCCTATTTTGCTCATGCCGACAAACATGGAATTCAAATTGTAAGCTAACGTTTTTTTAATAGATTATTATTTCATTAGTGGATTAATCACAATTAAATTATTATATTAAATTAATCATAATTATTTTCCTTTTCCTTAATTAGGTGGGTCACATCGGTAAAGGACTAAATCCCATATCCATTAAGTATTTGAACTTTAAATCTGAATATCTAGGAGTGACTTTGAAGGCTGGCATCATCACAGGTCTCATTGCTCT
Source organism: Jatropha curcas (assembly GCF_041381405.1). Taxonomy (NCBI): domain Eukaryota; kingdom Viridiplantae; phylum Streptophyta; class Magnoliopsida; order Malpighiales; family Euphorbiaceae; genus Jatropha; species Jatropha curcas. The sequence continues at coordinate 26,835,203 of NC_143158.1, forward strand.
AGCTGTAAGAATGCCATTTCTTGGATTATTTCTATTATTATTATTATTATTATTATTATTATTATTATTTGAGTTAATTAAGTGGTATAATATTCAAATTGTAAAATTAATTATTATTATTGCAGGAAGGGATAGCAATAGGAAGGAGCTTTGCAATAATGAAAAATGAACAAGTTGATGGGAATAAAGAGATGATAGCTTTTGGTCTCATGAATCTTGTTGGCTCTTTCACTTCTTGCTACTTGACCACTGGTAGATAATTTCCTCTTATCTAATGGACTTCAGTCTAAGGCCCAGTTTTCTTTAGAGCCGCTTGTTTATTTAACTTTCAAAGCCTCTAAGCCTAATAGGCCTTTCTTAGGAGTGTTAGAGATAAATCATTTTTGGGCCTAAGCTTATACTTTCAGACACTCACTTCTCCGCAGTGAGATTAGACTTGTGTCTACAGGTTTAGTCATATAGACTATATGCTCCGCCGTAACTTTTTAAATACCTTTTTAAGTAGCTTTTAGAGTTTTAATGTTCGATAATATAGTGTTTGAATTAATTTTTAGAAGTTAAGGCAGACTTTTGTGAAAAATCTAACCCATATAGCATTTAGCTTTTATAATTTCATGAAAAGCTATCTAAACGCTACTAAAATAGAAAACAACTCATTTTGCCGAACAAATTTATAATAAGTTATTGCTATTTTTTTTTCCCCTGAGTGGATGATTTGAAATGCAACAAAAGAAAAATACTGTTTAATTAATTTGGTCCATGGATGAGCTTATAGATGAAATCTAAGCAAGTCAATCCTGAATTGGTAAATGAATTTATTTTCTCTTATATTACAAGACAGAGAGATTGTGATGCTAAAATCTTGATTTGGACTATGTTTGATTGCAGGACCTTTTTCGAAAACTGCAGTGAATTTTAATGCAGGGTGTAGGACAGCAATGTCTAACATTGTGATGGCAATTTGCATGATGCTTGTACTATTATTCTTGGCTCCTCTCTTTCGTTACACCCCTCTTGTTGCCCTATCTGCCATTATCATGTCTGCAATGTTTGGACTTATCGATTACGAGGAGATTTATCACTTGTTCAAAGTTGACAAGTTCGATTTTGTCATTTGTATGGCGGCCTTTTTTGGAGTTGCCTTCATAAGCATGGACTATGGTCTAATTATGTCGGTAAGAATCTCACTCTATATATAAAATACATACACATTTTGCAGTTGGATACTTATAAAAGTTAATCTTGTCTGATTCACAATTTTAAATTTTTTTTCCTGGAAAATTTCAGGTTGGGCTTGCTTTGCTGAGGACACTTCTATATGCTGCTAGGCCTGCTACTTGTAGACTTGGAAAAATTTCAGACTCAAATTTATATCGTGACACAGAACAATATCCTGGGTTGACAAGGATGCCGGGAGTTCTTGTCTTGCAACTTGGTTCCCCCATCTACTTTTCCAATTCCAATTATATAAGAGAAAGGTATATAATCACACAGTATATATATACACATATATATTGTTAATTTATGTAAGTGATACTAAAAGAATAAGATAAAAGAATTTTGACATAATGTTGGAATTTTTAATAGAATTTTTCGATGGATTCGTGATGAAGAGGATATTGTTGAATTGAAAGGATCTATAGTCGAACATGTTTTGCTAGATTTATCGGGTATGGATAATTTAATCATTTGGTAGTAAAGTTAATTTTGAAGTGAACTTTTAATACTAATACATTCTAAATCTATTATTTTATAGGTGTCACATCCATCGATACAACGGGTATTGAAACGTTAATTGAAATTTGTAAAATGTTAAATGCAAAAGAAATTAAGGTATATCACCAAACTTTTTTTACATCCGTGAATTATAAATAAAAAAGGATGCTAATTGTGTTTATTATTTCATGTAGATGGTGATTATAAATCCTAGATTGGATGTTTTGGAGAAAATGATAAGGTCACACTTTGTAGATAAGATTGGCAAGGAATCCATATTTTTGTCCATTGAAGATGCAGTTGAAGCAAGTTTATTTTCACTTTCTAAAGATAAGCAATATCAAGTAACAGGACAATTGGATTTCTTCTAGTGGAATGCAATTAATGGCTGGATTTAGTTGTGATCATATCCAAAATAATAATGTATGAGGTTTCAATGTGTAAATTCTATCAATATGGATATGATCAAATTGCAGAATTAGGTCATATCCAAAATAATAATATTTGTGGCTCCAATGTATAATTTGTATGAACAGGGATATTATCAAATTGCAGAATTAGAAGGTGCATTTTTCGTACCATACAGGTTTAATCGTACGCAGGAGTAGAATTGTTCGCAGGGTATCAAATTATTATCTTGTATTTATACGTATATATACATATATACGTGTGTATGTGTGTATATGTAAATGGATGGATGAATGAATGAATATGTTTCTTTGTTTATATTTGGGATTGGTTTAACATTGGATAATTGCTTCTCATTCTTCTTTGTAGACAAGACCATATGCAAAACTGAGGGATAAAATAGTAATTTTTCAAAATACATGAATAATTTTTCAAAATACATGAATGAAATTATTAATTTGGTCAAAATTGAGGGATAAAATAGTAATTTTCGCTTAAATTTTTCATAAAACTCTATTGCAATGAAAAAAATTGCTTTAGGAAATATTAGTTGTTCATATCAGAAACGAGATGGGGAAGAATACTGGCTAGGCCCAAGCAAACTTGAAGAGCAACAAAACTGGCTAGGCCCAAGCAAACTTGTTGGGGGAGAAGATGAGAAACCCGCACCCTCTCCATTTTAGATCATTTGCTCTCTCGCTCTCCCACGCTAAACTAGACACTGTTTCTTCGTCTTTAGCGAGCGCGAAAAATAAACTTACTTCTCACTTCTTAGTACTGACTAATCAGCTACTGGTTTCATCTTTGATCCCTTGACCCAAAAAAAACTTTGCACTAGTCTTCGCTACAAGAATTAGCATCCTTTGATTAAGTTCTGGTACCTTTGTTCCTCTCCTCCAAAGTTTAAAAATGGCAAGTTTGCATACTTTATTTAACCTTTGTTCTTTGTTTGTTTGCTCAAAATGAGTAGAAAATAGTAGAAATATTATGAGTACTTTGAGCAAATAAAGTTAGGCAACTTCGTCAGTTTGGTTAGCTCAAAAAAATGAAAACAACGAGAATTTTGGGTTAGAAATTTGGAATTCTATTTTGTTTTTTGTTTTTATTTGCTTTTTTTTTTTATTGTTTGCTACTAGAAATCATACAACAGACAGCAGGAGGATTTTTCAATTTTTGTTTCCGGTTGCTTGGATTAGGAAGCAGTGACTTCAAATTGTATGATTTTTGTTTAATCAGTTTTGAACTGATGAAATTTCTTTATCCTGCTGTTTTTGTGGTGATTTTTGCAGCCTCTGAGACTTGATATTTGGGTAGTTTATCTTTGTATGTATATATATATATATATATATATATATATATACTCTCTTTATTCATATCATCTCAGTGTTTTTTTTTTTTTCCCTTTTTGAATGTGTGTTGCTATTAACATTAACTTGATAATCAGAGAAAATTCTTAACAAGAATGGACAGAGTAGAATCTTTTTATCTGCATCCAACCGACCCGTGGAATAACCATCAGATGGTGACAGTGTTTTTTGTTGATTGAATATATATAAAAAGTGTATCTGTGGTTTTCAATAGGTTACAACTACACTAACAAGTATATTTAACCTTATGTTGTATCTGGCAGGATATTGTATGTCTTTATTCAGGAACACTGTATATTTGGAATTACCAAATTCATGTCAGTAATATTTGTCTGAATATCATTTTGTGTTGTTGTCAATATTCTGTTTGCCATTTTATACATTGTAAAGCATTGAATGTGCCTTCAGGCAAAATTTTTTAGACTAATTAGTAAGATAATTTGCAATTGACGCTGAGTCATATCCTTTGAAAGGACTGTCAACATGTTCAATAGTCATTGCAGATGATATATGGAAAGGCATTTCCGAAGTAAAAAAAGGTTTTTAGAAAGAGCTTTAAATGGTTCCAAGAGAAAGATCAAGTAGATGATTGGTTGATAGGAGTTAGAATTGGGATGGGACATGAGAGATGTAATTGTCAAGTATGCAACGTTACAGCATGTTATTTTACTTCCTCGATGGAATCATTGTTTTTTTCTATTTTTACTCTCTTTTGTTCTTCCTGGGTCTTTTTTCTTAAATCTTGGAGATTTTGTTTGGGCGTTAATCTCCATAATGATTAGTATGTATGAAGTGCTAGAGACACCTTTTCTCTTCCTTTATAACATGATGCCTTTGTCCCCCTCCTTTTCTTGATCAATCTAATTAGATAGTATAACTCATATTGACTTGAAGCCCATTCTTCTCCATCTATTAGTTGGGCATAAAATGAGGAAAAATAATCAGTATATTTTTGCATTCCATATGGAGAACTATCGTCTGAATATTGGCTTTGATATGTGAGTATGGACATAAATTGTGATTTAATAAAGTGTTAAGAGATAAAAATTCCAAAATTGATAAGAAAACTAAGGAGTTGAATTTCATTAGCAAGGATTAGGACTTAAAAGAGCCTTAAATGGGTAAAGGCAGGTTGATATAAGATAAGAGGGTTGGGGAGCTCATGCATCTTGCCTCTATCATTCCAAATGATAAAAAAATGAAAGAAAACGAGCTAATATGTGGAATAGAATAAAATGCACTTTTTGGTACTCCAAGTAATTAAATAACTGCACAATGGAACCTTGCTGAGGAAAAAGGTAGTTAGGAGTGCAGGGTGCAACGCTCCGGCAGGCTGCAGGCAGGGACAAAGCTAGGATTTATAAAGGAGGGGGGCAAAATACTATAAAAATTTATTAAGAGGATATTATGGAAAAAAGGAGGGGGGGCAAAATGGTTAAAGGTGAATTAAAAATTCCTCTAGGCCAAGGTTTGAATCACAAAGTTGTCAATGAAATTTTTTTTTTTTTTAACCTCCTCCACAAGGTAGCTTTGTCCCTGGCTGCAGGGCATAATTGCAATATTGGGGTTTAGATTGTAATTATGAGTTTTGCTATTGCTAGTTCTGTGAGGAATACTCTAGTATCTCTATATATAAGACTGTAACTTTCAGTAGTTGCACTGCAGTATCTAGATATCATTCCACTGCTGTAACTACTGCATAGAAGGGAGAAGAGAGGTGGGGCAGGAAGGAATTCTGATGAAATGATATGTTCTTGGAGGATTTGCAAGTCAATTGCTCATTTTTCTTTCCTGTTCAGGTTACTTACTTTCTAATGAATCCAAAACTTACCAGTGGATTACTTTGCATCTTTCTCTCTGAATATATAATTTCAGACTTTTGGATGCTATTACCCAATGTTCTAAAATTAGTAATGTTTGTGGCTGACTTTAATTCTTCATGCAACTTAAGACTTAAACTAGATAGGCCACAATGTGGTGTTGATAATGCTTTACATCTATATTCATATTTTGCTCTGGAATCTTTACTTGAGTTGAAATTATTATTTGGCTTCTTGTCCAAATTTTTTAATCATGCTGAGTAATTCACAGGCTTGGAAGCGCCCTAAATTATGTCTTTATCGGGTTAGAACTATTGGGTGTAAGGAAGGTTTATGCCAGTAAGCTGGCTGAATTCAATTTATCTATCTTCCTTTCATCCAAGTCTCTAGAATGCTGACTTTTATTTGTTTTCTGAAAGTATTCCTCAACAGTTCACTTAGTACTGTCATTCTTTTTAATTTTACTTTTAGGGTCATCTTAACAAGAATTATACAATTCAGATGAGAGACAGGTTCCATTCATTAGTATTGACAGTTAAGGTTTTCTTGTTCTTTATATATATATATATATTTTTCTAATGTTACAGGATTGTGATTGGTTATGGTAAGGAAGAAATTATGATAAAAATTGGTAGAGAAACACAATGCGTTCTCAAATCCTTATTCAGATTTTTCGCTGTTAAGAAAGAACTGTTGCTTTATCCATCGCTGAACTTTGTACTTTTAGAGTTGGGTGAAATCTGCTCTTCTTTGTATGTCTACCTTCATTCTATTTTTTTCTCATTTGTCTTTTATGTTCATCCCTTATGCCCATTTATTTTACAGATCATTTTACCTATTAAAAAAAGATCACTTTTCGGTCTATTATTTTCAATTCTGATCTTCTACAAACGCTATCTTTTTTGTCTCCTTTTTCTTGGCTTTATGTTTGTTCATTACCTTAACTATTTATGTCCTTGCTTTTTTCTTTTTTTTTTGGTTCATATCGGATCTTATATGTCTTAATTTTTCTCTGCATATGCTTGTAGTATATTGGTGATCCAGATGCTAAAAGACTGCCCTTTAGGTGTCACATTTTTGCTATTTGTTTTAATTATGAACGAATTTTCTTTTGTGGTGTATGTCAGAGTTTGAAACAAAGCCCTAATGGAAGGCTGGTTGTTTTTGTGGTGATGTCAAGTACAATATTTATACAGCTTTGGCAATCTTTTGGCTTAGCGTTGGATTTTGTTTGGTCATTTAGTGGGGAATGTGTTGTTATGGATTGCAGCAACAAAGATTAAGATTTTTTAGCAAAAATTTCCAGGTTCTGATCCCTCCAAATTGTGAAACTCATTATTCATAAAATGCTTCTGCAAGACTAAAACACTTGTCTCTTGTCTTGCAAAGTTCTTCACTTAGGATATATTGCCATCTGTTTTTTGTGTTATAGCCTTGCAAGATCTTCCTTGATTATCATTTATCATGTTCATTTTGGATGAGAAATCTCAAGAAAACTTTAGTCATAAATCTGAAGGTTCTATACATAATTGAACATACAGCATTCTTAGTGTTAAACAAATTGATCCATGGTGAAATGACTTAGGAATTTCGTTGATTTCCTTTGTTTAAAAATTTGCCAAAACTTACTAGGCTTGTTGATTTGTCTTTTCTTGCAAAAGTCTTGTTGCTTGTTAGGGATCAATATAGGATTTAGTAAAGATATAGCAGATTTTTTTCCTATCATTTTAGTGATGGCTAACGTTCTATATCCTTTTCCACTAAAATATTCAAGTTAAAAAACTTTTTAATGGACCTTCTGAGTGTATATTTTCTAATGCTTCATCTAAATGTGGATGAGACTATCTGATATATCATAAAAGTCCTGTGTCTAATTTTATTCTGTTTCTGAAGTCTAAAATTTTTCATGTAGTTAGAATTGGCAAAGGAAAGTTTATTAAATGGAATGGATTTGAGCGTCTGTTACTTCTTTATCTCTCTCTGGGGATGCTGGAAGAATTTTGCCTTGCACCTCTTGCTAAAGAGCAAGGGAATAACAATGTTGCCTTTTTTTCTCTGTTCGTGCTGAGCAAAGCGAACAAGTGTCTGCAGCTGTTAATTAGTAGAGAGGTATTTCTTTTTTTATTCTTTTATACTTTCATGATGATAATTTAACTTCATCAGACCTGGTTTTTCTGTAGTTATCTTGTATTTTCTACACTTGCCAATTGAACTAGTAAATGGGATGTTACTTTTTCAGTGTCTATCCAAGTATTTCTTAAACTTGTAAGCAATTTATGGTATTGCAGGTTAATAGAAGAGCTGCGAATCATTGGCAGATCCCAAAGAGTTCCCCAATTTGGTCGAGGACTGGCAGCTTACTCTTGCCTTTGAATCTAAGATTCCTAGAGAACAGTTATTCTCTTGACAGTTTTTGTCTTTTTTATCGGGTTCACATGTTTTCATTTGTACAAAAAGATTGTTACTTTGTGCTCTGATTGTCGTTCTCCCATGTCATTAACTCAATGACACCAATGCATTTATTTACATTGTACACTTATTAGATTTATAATGTCTGCCACTGCAAATTTGTACCAACTTATCTTTTGATAATGGTCATTCAGGATTTTTTCCTTCCTGTTTCCAAGAAAGGTAGTAAGATATACTAACCAAAAAAGGATAAAATAAGTGTTGAAACAGATACATTAGCCCATTTTCAGAAGTTTTATTTTGAAAACAAAAAAAGGAACCAAACAGAGGCCTAGTGCTAGTTTTAGTCTTGGCATATCACAAAATTAATCTGTGTATTTCTTTTGCAGAGGCACTTATCTCCCTGCTGAGCAATACTTAACTAATGCTGAAAGTCTAACATCAACCTCATTCAGAGTTTCAAATGCATGCAAATTGAGGAGGAAGCATGCAACTCAAAATGGAGATCTAGATAATGAGGTAATGAAGCTATTTCAAGAAATACAAAGTATCATGATTGGCCTGTATTTTATAATCTTAACCAATACAGTTTGCCCTTTGTAATAGCATGTTTGCCCATGCTTTATGGATGGATGGGAACTTCAATCTTCTCATAACTGAGAATATCTTTGTAATAAATGATAGCGATATATTTGATATTTGGAGGTCTGATATCATATTGAGAATTGAATAACTTGTCATCATAATATGATAACTCTTACAATGCTTATAATGGTCTAATCTCAGATGCTGTATGCATGATTTGCATAGTATATCATGCAGTGGTAGTTTGTGATGATGCATTGTTTTTCTTTTAACCTTTTTTTTCACTTTTTTCTCACCTATAAGTGCAGAAGCTTTTTGAAGTTCTAAAAGTATCAGGAGATTACAATTTTCACTTGCATATGATTGGTCCAATGGACTGAGGGTCATTTGTTGGTTCCTTTAACTTTAAGCTTTAGGGATGACCACTTCATAATATTGTATGTAGTTGGTTTTATTGGTAGGCATTTATCAAGTTCTTCCTGGTGATGCTACTATTAACTTAACACAATGTTTTATTACCTAGGGAAAACAAAATTGAACAAGTGTTGACTGTTCACTAGAGAAGCTATTATGGAAGGAAGATAATTAAAATTCTTTGTAAAAGTTCCAACTTCCAACTGATTGCACAACATGATTTATTTTGCTTCATATCCAATTCTTTGTAAAACTTTCTACATGCATTTATAGTTTGGTTCGTTGCTTTGGAGGATATGGTTATCTGTCTAACCAGATTCTAGGAGTTTTAGGAAATGATGACAATGATGCTGAAAAAGCTATCCAGGGAGATCCTGAACCAGCAAAGAGTGTTATGGTTGTTGATGGTAATGATGGTGAACAAGTGATGCATCAATGAATGTACTTCATCAACTTAAAGACAATAGTAAGCGCTATGTGTTTATCATTTTTTGTTTTGAACATTTTATGTGAACTTGGCTTCCTGTAGGTCCAATGTCATTATGATATTTTAGTTTTTGTGACAGTGCTTGACAGTGCTTGTCCTACTTTTTTCAGTTCTTCATTAACCACATAGCCACAAAGGTTATTCTTTCATACCCTTATTTCATATTATTTTACTTGTGCTTTATTAATCTCTCCATCTTTATGATGTAAGGATCTTTTTTGTTTTGGTATATGAATTTCAACTCTATTATTGTTGCTGCTTAAGATAATTATAAAAAATCAAAAAATAATTTCCTTCATGTAATGCTACGTGTTGATCTTGCAAAAAAACTAATTAATTATTTGTTCCTATAATATTCTTCATTTCTTTTGGTTGTCCATGGAACTGAATGGAAAGAAATAGCAGGCTAATTGAAGGGAATAAGAGAATTTTATCTCCATGCTGCAGTGAAAAAGCAAAAATATTTTACTTATTTTAGATTGTTGTTTATCAATGAGCACGTCCTTTGAAATATTGACGCTATGAACCTGTGCTATTTAAATATTTTAAATTGAAAGAAGGGAGAAAGGGAAAAAAAAATTAATGATCACTTTTGCTTTAAGACTGAGACTGAGGATGTTATAACAAAATTGCATTTTTATAAATGATTTTCTTCTCAAATTGAGGGTCGTGCCATTGTGTGGGTTGGAACTGTTATATTCACTGAGGCGCTCATCAAGCATCTCTCAACTTAGCCACAGAGCTGAATGCCTCAGTGAGATCACCATTCATTAGAGTTAGATTGCTAGACCCGGCCTGGCCAATTAAGCTAGAGTCTTTCGAGATTTGAATTCCTCTACATTATCCTTTCCTTTAAAATACCAAAGGAATTTTGTGGTCTTGCTTATCTGAGTTTGACTTTACGGTTTCTACAGATGGGAAAGGAAGAATGTCCAGTAAAATACTTTGACTTACTCTAATATTTCTTTTTTTCAATTGTTTCTTTTTAGTGCATTTATTGTCCTCCTTGTTCCTGCATTCTAATAATTCTACATAACATGACAAAAAAACCTCTGCTTTCAACATTGCAAGAAGCATAAACTGTAAAATTGTTTCATCACTACATACATTAAACTCATTGAACTCTTGTTGGTGTTTGCGCACCTTGGAGTTTAAGTCCTTAATGAATGAGTCAGGAGCTGCTTTTTAGCAAACATGAAGTGGTTTCAGTCTGTTATTGGAAAATAAACCAATCATACAAAATAGTGAAAGGAAGAAGAGGTTTGAAGAACAAGAAATGAAGCTATTCCGTACTGAAAATGCTAGGGACAGTAGTCATGAATGGGTGTTAAGCACACAAATTTTTATTTGCCTGTTAATTGATAAAGCTATATAGTTATTCCATTTATTATCAAGGTTAACAGGATATCAAAAAAAGAATATATTTCTTTTGGTAAATTCCAAGCTAAAATACAATTGGCCTTTCTGCCTGCCTAGTTGCACTGACGCCTTCAAATCTATATAATTTTTGACTTATGGTTGATCTATGGTTTATTTTTCAACTTTAACTAGAACTCCATCAGAATCATGATAAATAAATAAAGAATTATGTCCTGTTATATGCTCGTCTTCAAATGGATGCCTGTACTTTATAAATCATAGGGTAAATCTGCCTTTCAGCATTGTTTAGATATTGAAGCCCAGGTTTGGTTCTCATCACTTTCTAATAATCCTGCTTCATCATTTTAATGAGCAATCCATTTATTATTGCTGGACTATTTATCATTCTGTAGTTCTTGCACGTTGTTGCCCTGTCTTTTGTTTGTTACTGTTCTGCTTCTGGTGTCTTTTTTATATCAGTATTAGTTATTGCATGTAAATTATTTCTTTGACTTAGATGTACTTTTGATGCATTTAAATTTTTTCTTTGAATGGATGTACTTTTTGCCTCATAAAATTCATAATTTCATTGGAGTACTAATAATACAAGCAAACTAAAATTTCTCATTAGCCATGTGTTTTTCTCTATTTCTGTCAGCAAAAGAGGCATTCAACAGAGTAGATATGGAAACAAATGGTTCATAATTTGATGCATTTCAGGCTTAGTTGTTTTTATTTGTATTTTTGTTCAACAGGCTCTCTGCGTTTAAACATAGAACTGGTAATTAAATGGTTTGTTTTATGAGAAATCATTTATCTTCAGTAGTCTGATTCCTTTTTTTTATGTTTTCCTTGTTTTTTTAGTACTTTCTGAACATCACTAAAAGACAGCTTCTTCCACCAGTGTAAATACATTATTGAGGTGAGAAAAGCTTTTCTTTATACACAATTTATTTAATCAGTGGTTCACTGGTAAAAAAGATTTCATTTGAGTAGGGCATACAATCATGCCATATGTTGTTTGACACCAGAAAATTTGTTCTTTGGATTACCGCAAGATAAGCTATAAACTTTCACAAAGGCATGACATTTTCCACAAGATATTAAATTCTGACTGTGGCAGTTGCTAGGGGGCCAAAGGTCCTTTTTCTTCTTAATATTAGTTGGTTGGAAATGGATCCTGTGGTTTATATCACCAGAAATTGATAGTATTTGTTTGTTGTTGATCCCACACAGTATCTGCTACGATGCATCTAAGATATTGTACATACTGAAGAATAAATTTTATTAACTATGGCCCATGAATTTCAGGTTGGCCTACATCTTACTGAAGAGCCATAATCTCTACTATTGTTAGCTGCATCTTGGCCTGTCTCCTAAGTGGGACCTTTAATTCATAGCATTAGCTAATAATCTTATACCCTCTTTGCTTTAGTTTTTTGATTTTGACCTATCACATTACGTTTCCCTCCTCTTTTGTGGTTGGGTGACCTGTACCATCTTTCCATGTGTATTTACCCCCTCAGAAACTGTTTCTTACTGGTTCTTATTGCGAGTTGTAAGGATACTTATTCTCGTGAAACTTTACACCTTTACAGATGGAAAATGACCTCCCAGAGAAAAAAGTAGAGAAGAAAAGAATCAAAACAAATTTATTGATCAGATTCTTGCCTTCTCTTGTTTTATGTACATTGTATCAGGTTTTGCAGTAAGGTGGCCCTATAAGATGGCGTTTCCGGTTGCCAATGGTTTCGTAATTAAGGTAATCAATTCAACAAAAAAACATACTTTGACAATACTTTACAAAAGAAAATTCCTTTAGATAAATTATAATTGATGTGCTTAGTGCAGCATTAGCAAAATAGATAATGCATGAGGTGTATTTTTTTAGTCCCATAATTCATATTCTCAGTCCCATAATTGTCATGGTATAATAGTGATTAGACAAAGTTCTAATCATTTGAGATTCCCTGATAATGAAGCATTACATACATTATAAATAAGATTAGCATAGCAATTGGCAACAATGATTTGGTTAAATTGGATTTTATTAAGTTAGGAAGGGAGAACTTAGCTGGAACTTGGAATTCAGCTTTTGTGTGTTCTATAACACGCGTTTAGAGCAAATCTGTGTCTTTGTTAGGTTAGATTTGTCTTTTATTATGTTATGCCGACATTTTTGCATAGTTGAGGGAAAAAAAAAGTAATTCTTTAAAGCTATTTTCTATGGTATATACTATTTTACCTATTCCAGCAGCTTCCTATGACTTTCATTAGACAAAAACAAATCTCTCTAATAGCAAAAAGCAAATAGTTGGTGGCTTTCATGTTCAATATACAATTTCTGGATAACTTGTTGCTACTCGTTGGTGGAGTTTTCTAAAAATAAAACATAAAAAACAAAATTCAGCTCTGAAAATTCACCATGTTTATAAATTTATTTTTCTAATAAATTTTTTATTTATAAATTAGAATTGATGATGTTTAGATCAAAAAAATTAACTGAAGGCTTGATTTTGTGGTAGTGTGCAAAGAAAATTTGAAATTTCAGATTGATTTTTCATCGCATAACAAAAAATTGACAAATAGCTACTCCTGTGGTAATAATGTTTAATTGATTTTTAATTAGAGATTCTATTTTATAAATTTCACTAACTGTTAAGTAGTGACCCACCCATGAATTTCAACGTTAGGGACCAATTTATCTATCAAAAGGCGCGCCCTCTTGTTCTTCCATAGCGTGACGAGGAGTCAGGGATATTTTGGGTAATCACTCTAGTCAATTGAATTGAGTCCCATATTCAGCCAACCATAGTTAAAAGTTTCACGGAGACACTGACCTATACCTCCTCTGGGGAATGGGATTACTTATCTATTTATAAACGCTAAACTAATGAACTGTTGTTATTTATAAAAATTAGGGTTTTTTTCTCTTTTTTATTAGTAAATGTCCAGTAATACCCTTCTTTATTCTATGTGTTTTCATTAGATTGACTTGGGCGATCTATCTATGGAATGAATTTAATAAAACATGAAAAAATAATTATTTTAATAGTCGTTGGTTATCTCAATGATTACGGTGTATTGTATTAGCATTTTTCAAATGTTCAAAAAGAGAAAAGTAAACAGTAACATAAAATCACGCAACCCAATACTATAAATAATAAAATAAACATTTTGACTATAGTTATAGTTAAAACGTGCTATCTTAAAAGCAGCTGCGGAAGAGGTTGGTGTCGAATCAAAAGCCTAGAGTAGCTGGACCGGGTAAGATTCTTTAGTATTAAGGTAAAAGTAACAATTTTTTTCTGAAATCTGACACTCCTATGGTTTATCATTTTACCGTTGCAGTCTTTTTTATTATTGGAATATCAATTTGTATCCATTCAGTTGTAAATTGTGATGATAAGGTGAATTTCTTTTCTTTGGATTTTTGTTTCGTACGTGAAGCAAATGCCATTGGCAGCTTCCATTATAAGTTGTGGTTAGGTGAATATCTTCGGTTGTCACTATTCTTTACCAAGAATAGGAAATATTTATTTTATAATGTTAATTTTTATTGAAGTTTTAAATCTGTAATTATTATGATATAAAATTTATATTTTATAAATTTATAAGTCAACTAGTGGGAATTTTCTTAATGAGACATTGGACAATGAATCTATGAATATGTAGGGTCAGTTCGGCAAAATTAGTTGTTTTTGTAGTTGTTAATTATTTGAATAGCTAATAGTTATTTGAGTGCTTCTAATAAAACACTAAAAGTTAAATATTACAGGAGTTAACATTTTATAAAATGTTATTTTAATTTCTAAAAGCTAATTCAAATGTTAACTTATCAAACACTAAAAAAATAGTATTTAACATTTTGAAACTACTTAAAAAGCTGATATCAAACGTAGACGTAGCGATACGTTCATTTGCATTGTATGGAATGTGTCTGAACCTCTTCTTATCTTGCGATGGAACAACATGATTTATATTGATTCAGCATTTCCCAAACCTTTCATTTGAAATGCTTGGAACTTGTTCCCTCAAGAGTTTTAGTGTATCTCCTATTGTGTTCCTATAGAGAGATTAGTTAAATCGTCATAAGAATAGGAACTAGGACATCTAGCAATTTACTGTTTTCAATTTCAGCCATATAGTTATGAGTCATGGTTATTTCTCTCATATTGTTCCCCTTATGTGTTTTTTTTTTTTTAGGAGATTGGTAATAAAGTTGTGGCATACATTAGTTTGAAATGTCAATGTAAAAAATGGGACTAAACTATTGTTGGGATTCTATAAATGTTATGTTTATTAAGCTCGGAGAGTTTTAGCTATCACAAGCTTTATTTTCCTAGCCATTACAGTTGTGGAACTTTTGGAAGAAAAAAAAAAAGTGAAAGCATAATATCTTTTATTGGTACCAAGTTCTTGATAAGATGAGAAACCACCACATGGCAATAGTATAAGGACAGTTGTATTTCGGGACCACCTTATAGTAGGAAGAGGAAGGAAAAGAAGAGTCTTATCTCATCTCATCATTTGGTGCTCAACTGTTTTATTTTCATTTGCTTTCCACTAATTAACAAAAATCCTAACCTAAAATCCTAATTCAACTGTTTTTCTTACCTCTTGTAAAATACACAGGAAACGAGATCTCGAATTTGAACAATTTCTATTATAAAAGTTATTATAAATTTAGTAAATATTATTCAAAGGGAAGGGTTATTTCCTAATGTGTAGCCCATAAAATGATTCCAGCCCATTGAACCTTCCATAAATAAGATAAAAAATAAAAAAATCCTAACCTAAAACAATATAATTTTACCAAATATTCATGACAATAATAGAACCTACCTCTTTTATAAACAGGCAATGTTTGTTGGCCCTTTTGGTTTTTTTTAGGCCCTATAGTTTGATGTTACCTAATATTTCTCTTCCCTACCCAAAATTTTGCCTGATGCAAGCCCAAACATTGTAATTGACTAATTCATTGCCTGTGTGACTCTAGATTAAGAGAATAAATAATATAAATTCATTTTGCATAGTAAAAAAAGACATTACAAAGTTTCTTTCATGAAAGTTTAGAGAGAAATTGAGTGCATAGAATATGAGTGACAAAATTCAAATATTTTATAGGTTTATTAATTTTTTTATTTGATTGAGAAAAAATAATTTATAATTTATAAAATAAATAAATTTTCTAGTAACCTCAATTTCACTATAGTGAAAGATAGAGAATTTTTGAATTTTATCATTTTTTTTATTAAAGATGGTATTAAACCACTTAATTTTATTTGAAAATTACTCTGCAATTATATGGATTTTATGTTTTTAACCAAATGATTAACGTGAAATTCATAAATTTAAATTTATACCCATTTAAATTGATGAAATATGAAATCTACTGAGTTCACAAAATCTATGGAATGTAAAACGCTTGGATTTATTTTATATTCATCATTGGTTAGAAAACAAATTTTATAGATTTAAGCATATTTTCAGAATCAATTTAAATAGTTTAAATTCTATTATTAATAAAATTGTGTGCTCGTTTGGATTGTGAAATTTAAATTTTATAGATTTTATTTTTCTTAACCAAATAAATAAATCTGATAAATTCATGGTGTGTTTAAGTTTCATTACTCAAATCTCATCGATCTAAATGACCTCATAAAAAATTTAAAAAAAAAAAAAAAAAAAAAAAAAAAAAAAGCAACGGAAAATTCCCCAGACTCGCAGTGGCCCACGAAAGAAGGATGACACGGATGGCAAAAATTGTGGGCCCTCCTTCCCAAGGTCATGTGATTTTCTTGTGACTCTTGACCTCGATGCTCAAGGGGACCCATCAATTTAACGGAAAGTAAAAATAATAAATATTATATTCTCAAAAAAATATATATAAATAATACAATAAGAAAAATAAATTGGTTGCTGCCGACGATATATATAAAAGCACTGCCGAAGTAGACATCACTCCTAAATTCCTGGTAATTACAGTCCGTAATTTCCGTGCTCTTTTTATTTATTACTATTTATATATGTGTATATATATATACTTCTTTTTACTTTTTAGCCCCTGTTTTTTTCTTTTTCTTTTCTCTCTCTCTCTCCTTGCTTTTTCTTTTCTTTGTTCTTTTTGTACGTTTTTAATTAATTAACAGCAGTTTGTGCAGCGTCTCAGCTCTTTGTTTGTTAGATTTTCGTTGGTCAGAAGGAATTTCTCACTTTCAACCTAATTTTGCGGTCATGATTATTAAACTGACCAAATGTAGGTTTGTGCATTTGTGTGTATATATATATATATATATATTGCTTTATCAATTTTCCACTTTAAAATATATATTTTCTCCGATAACTAGTAATGTTCGTAGCAATATTCTCTCTGACGTGGAGAGTGTTGATCTCAAATTTAAATTTTCTTTATTATAAATATTTTCGGTAAATTAACGAGAAATGTATCTCTATTATATAGTCCATTATATTTAATTTAGTCCGTTAAACCTTCTAATGTGTATATATAGAGAGAGTATATAAAGGTAAAAAATTACTCCATTCCTCCTATTGGTATTAATTATAATTTTATTCCTCGTATTTAGTGAATGATTATTATAATTAACTAATTAATTAACTGTATATATACACACACACACACGTGATAATGGCAATATATTAAAAATAATTACATTCTTAAAAATTATTTAACATTTCAATAACGTTTGCCTCAACTACCAATTATATATAATTATTAACCGCTATCAGTTAATAGCTGGCGCGAAGAGTTAGACCAAATGAATTTTTAGTTCTTCTATTCAAAATGTGCTCCTTAGAGATTATATACTTTGTAATATTTATATATTTGACCATTCATCCGCATTTACTATTAAATGACTATGTAGTCTCTCAGTTAATCATAAAAATACACATGTATGAAGGATAAATAATCTAATAAAGTAAACTTTAAAAACTAATAATCAACATATGAATAAAACAATAGAGACAAAGTTATTATTATGACAAAATTCAAGGGCTTAAAAAATTATTTATTCTATATACATATCCATCTATCTATATAAATATATAATTTCGAAAGTATAAATGCTTACATGGTAAAACATTAGAATATGGAAATGATGATGTAACATTTTATTTTACATTTAATAAAATTAAAATTTTTTATTAAACAATGGAGTTACAAACTAATAAATTTAATAGAGGATTTCATTATAATTAATATTTTTTGCATTTAATAAAGATTAATTTGTTTATTAAATGGTTGTTATTCAAAATTAAAATAGCAGAGTTATAATAAAGTCATAGTTAATAAAAATTAATTAAATAATATAGTTAGATTAATAAATAGAACTAAAATATTAATTTCAATTCATTAAAATTTATTTCATTAAAATTAAATATTCTCATACTTCATTTAATTTGAATGTATAAAAATTTCAAAGAGAAAAAAAAATAAAAAATTAACTAAATATATCAATTGAATTACAATAATTTTATTATAATAATTAATTGTGTTAATTAATATTTCAGCACATTACTTGAGAATTAAAAAAATGTATAATTTTACTTTTCATAAATTAATCAAAAATACATAAAAAAATTATTTAAATTAAAATAGCACAAATATAGATTACAATAATTTTCTTAAAAAGATTATACGATCCATGTATCGTGCGGCTGTATGACTGGAAATTTTATCAACTTAGATAATCTCTTATCATACGTTAGTGTTTATACCTTAGACAGTTGGCCACATGTATTGTAGGCGGTGCTGATGCAACGAAAACTGAAGTTTGTTGCATTTTTCCATTTTCTGTGTACTTTAAAAATTTTAATAAATTTTAATTTGCGTCTTCAATTTGAAAATAATATTCAATTTATTTAAAAATTAATTTTTTATATAGTTTATTCTTAAACTTATAAAAATAAAATAAAAACTTCAACTTTTCATAAAAGATAATTTTAATATTTTTAACTAATAAAAATTATTTAAAAAGTTTAAATTAGGAAAGAAAAATTATTTTAAAATATAAAAATAATTATAAAAAATTAGACTGTCTTGTCTGTAATTTAAAAAATAATTAAATAAAGTATTTCATTTAAAAAATTATAGAATTAGAAAAATATTTGGTTATGTGAATATTTGGTTTAAAAAGAATTTATTATTTTTTGTTTAATGATTTCTTAATTGCATTTGATCTACATCAAATATTTTATTATTTTTAATTATATTGTGATTTAAATAAAATTATTTTGAGTAATAAACTAGATAAATGATTCATAAATTTTCCATTATATCAATAAATTTTTTATGTAAATATTTTCCATTATTTTTACTTGTAAATTATTAAATTCTAAAAAATAAACTCTCTCTTATCTTTACAACAAAATCATATGATAAAATGATACTAATTGATAGTTAGAAAAATTGAAATAAAAGAGAAATAACATTGTATAAAATATATCAAGCGTGCTTCCAAATAAACTAAGGAGGAGTTTTATAGCTAAAAATATAACCATTGGGCCTTAATTACCCAATATAGTTGTTAGCTTTAATTATCAAATAATGAATATTGTCGTTTGCCTTTTATTACTGAATATAGTTGCTAGTTTTTTATTATCGAACATAATTGTTAGGATTTAATTATCGAATATAGTCATTAAGCTTTAACTACCGAGAAAGAGATATAAAGAATAAATTTCATAAATTCTAATTTTGATTGTATCTGTCGAGTTGAAAACTTACTTGTAAGTCTTTTCCATTTATAATTAAGTCTTTTCAATTTATAATTAATTACTGTACTAATGATTCTTGAAATTGTTTATTATACATTCAATCACTAATAATTTAATATTCCAACCTCATTGTCTGATATAACATCATCTTGTTCTTTATAGTTATGTTCATGAATATGATTATTATTATTATTTTAAAAAAATTCAAACACTAAAATACAAAAATAGAGGAAATGTATACAAATAGAGAAATACAAGAAAAAGCAGTCCAAAACGCGTTTTGTTGATGCAAATAATCATATGGTTCCCATATATACACCTTTTTGCCATTTTACTTATTATTTATCCACTTTGCTTAATACCAAAGAAAAATATAAAGTAAAGGTTTGTACTTTACAAAAGAATTTTATAATAATACTAAAAAATATTTTTATTTTTAATTTTGGAAAAATCAAAAAAAGACAATCTGTCATTTTGTTATTGACCTAACCGCAAATTTTTGAATTTGCCAAGTCAACCAAACCAGAGGGAGCCTGCGGCCGCTGTGAACGAGCGTGGGTCCCGCGTGGGTCCCTTTCACCATCTCTCTCTGATGCGCTCTTGCTTTTGGAAGCGTCCTATCCTAGTTGGAAACAGCTGCTTGAGGAAACTCGATAATGACATACATGGACTATTTTCTCATCGACACGTGTCCACTTTGAGCGCTACAGCTGGCCTTGCCGGCTGGCATTTTGTCTTTAATTTTTCCTACGTGGCTCATGGGTCCTACAGAGTCTACTTTGGCAAGCTTACCGTATTATCCATTACGTTTAGAATTCTTTTTGTTTGCAAAAAAAAATCAAAATGTTATTAACCCGTTTTCACGCTACAAAAAGGTTTTGATAAAAAGGTCATATACAACAAAAATTGAAACATGACATTTTTAATTACAATATTGCGAAAATGCGTATTTAGGATTTTTTTTTTTTTTTAATATTTTGTGGCGTTTGTTAAACTAATGTCAACTATGGTGAACTCCGTTTTGGATATTTTCTCAAAAATAGAGAATTTTTTCTCATTGTAAAAATCATATTGCATCTAAAAAATCATCTAATTATATGTGTAATAAAAGTCATTTGTTGAAATATATTGCTGTAAGACATTTATTTTTGTTTGGTATTTATTTCTTTTTTTTTTTAAAGAAAAGAGATATTTATTTGCTGAAATTATGATGACCATGATTATATGTAATCAAAAAATTTTAAATCGAAGCCAACGTACCTTTTAATACGCTCACAGCTAAAATTTAAATTTGATAAAAATAATCAAAATGAATTGAGCCAGCTTACGAGTTATTTGAATCTAGCTTATAAAAAAATTAAATAAATTATATAGAAAAAAAATTCAGTATATAAATTCACCTCTATACTTTTCATGACAAACATTATAACACTTTAAATTTTTATTTTGAGTCATTTAATATTTAAAATTATAAAATTGAATCTGATAATTACTTTATTTGACTTTATGAACACCTTAATTTATAAAATTATATAAATTAAACACATATTTCATAGTTAAAAAATGTAATTGTTCCAAAAGTTCTATTAACCATGTATTTAAATTAATATTTCGTGTATAAAAATTAAAAATTTTAAAAAATTTTGCTTTTAGTGTAAGAATGCGTAAAATTATTACAAAAAAAGAAAATTTAAAATACTACAAGTTCCATTTTAAAATGTAAATTGTCACGGGCTTTTTATCAAAATTGAGATGTTAGAGTATATAGTCTGTCAGTAAAAAAAAAAGAAAGTTGACTAGGTGATTTTTTTTTTCTTCTTTTATTTTTTTCTTTCATAGGATTAATGTATGTTCATAAGATTAATTTCATTAATTAATGCTAAATTAATACACATGGCATAAACGTAGGCGTAGAATAATTTGTTGACAGACATTGGTATATTTGGTAGTCACCGATAGCAAGGAATTAATTAAGAATTTCAACGGGTTTGCAATTTTTGAGGTCCCTCAAACGTAAGCACCAATTGAAAATCATCTAAATTAACAACTAGAATCAATTCTATGGTCAAAAGACAAATATCCTTTTGAACAAGAAACCTATTATTTACAAAATCATATTCAATGATAAATTGAGAAATGTCAAATATACATTAGGTTATGTTTAACCAACGCTAATTAACTATAACCTAATACAATTAAATATATTTTTAATGTGAAAATTACTATTATTGTAATCCTTAAAAAAAATAACCATTATTATTTTTATAAATTGAATTATATTTTTTAGTGTAAATAAATTTGAATTATATTACCAAGTAACACTCCAACGTTTTAAAAATTAGATTAATTAGTTGAATCAAATAATAATTTTAAAACCTTGATGAATATTGCATTTACAATAAAAATGTATCAATTCATTCAATCGACCATACTAATAATTTAATTTCAATGTCCAATTTTTTAGAAAATAATATTTTAACAAAGCAAGAAATTAATTATTTTAGTAATATTTGTTAGTATATACTAAATAAAAATACAAACAAATATTTTAATGATAAAATCAAAAACGTGATATTGCTATACTATTGGCAATTAGGAAAAGCGAAAACGCGTTTAAAGCTAAACGTCAGTCCTACGTGGTACACAGTGCATAATGAGCTTTATGCGGTGGAAGGGCATTTTTGGTAAAGACAAAAAGATAACTTGAAGCGAGGGTCGACGCGTAGGGAGAAGCGGTGCACTACACTGCAGTGGGACCCATATTAAGCCCCGACGATCCAGCCGTGCAGAATGTGACGCGTGGGTCCCGAAAACACTAGGATGATGTCGTTTTCAGGCATCGGACGTTATAGATGCTAGGGACCCACCCTAATGTTCTAAACTAAACTAATGAAGGCCCACCCGCTTAATTTATTTTGAATAATTACATCATATGTATTAGCATTACCACAGAAGAGTCATCAATCAACAATGATAGATGATAATAACCCATCGACCCTAATCTGATGCTTTTATGATATTTATATTTAAAATTTATATTGAACTATAGGGTAAATTTGAAAAGTCCCAAAGAAGTATGCATCTTTTAAAACTTGGTCTTGTTATATGTAATACAATCCAATCCCTTAAATGAGTGAAGGAGGTACGAAGGTTTGAAATATAATTGCAATAATAATGATAATAATAATAAATAATAATAATGAAAAATTAAAAATACATAATAACATAATTATATAATATATGTAGACTACAATTGCTCTAATAGCAACTATTCAAAAATTTTAAAGGCAACACCTGCTAAGTACGTAAACAATTAAATATTTATATTCTAAATTGCAAAACAAATCAAATTGAGTTAAATAATTCATAATTATGAATATATATGGATATATATATTTGATATTATTTATAGGCTGGGTTAAGTATGTGGATTTATCTAGTGAATCCAAGAATTATAAATATGACTAGCTTAATCTAATTTATTATATCTTCAAATCCGTCAGGTTAGATCACTTGAATAGGATCAAGTTAGAACAGGTCATGTGCGACCATATTTTCGAAAATATTCCATATTTTAATTCGTTCAACGTAATATTGACCATTCTTTTTATAATAAAAGCCTTGTGAATCAATGATTTCAAACCAATATTACGAACAGCTTCTTGAGTTTGATAATAATAGGTAGATAATAAATTACAAACTATAAATTATAAGATAAATAATTTTCATTCTTTTATATATCATTTTAAATGGTTTGATTTGATTTATAATTTGATAAACCGTTTAGAAAAAATTTAATTTGATTTTTATTTTATTAAAGCATTTATATTCAAATCAAACTGCATTAATAGTACATTTGAGATCCGTAGTTTATTTTCACAACACAAGTGACACTAACCCTAATCCTAACAAAACAAATTGATGCTGCATATAATATTTAACAACCCTAACCACCTCCACAAAGTAATATTTATAATTTCGATTCGGTTTGAATTTTTTTTTTTTTTTTAAATCGTATCAAACCAAACTAGTTTCACTCCTACATATGGATATACTTTCACTATTAGGGTTAAAGCGAATTTACTATGAACTATAGACATGATATTTTGTTTTCATTCTCTTTGGTTTTCATTCTCTTGTTTTATCTGATTTGGATCTTTTTTAATATTTAACTATTAAAATATGAACTTTGGCTATTTTGATTTTGATGTTTTGGAAATGAAAAAATGAACGAAAAATAAAAAAAAAAAGTTAATATTATAAATTTGTGGCGTCAATGAAATTGGAGTTGGGTGGGCATGGAATAATTTTTATCACGGAAAAAGCGTAAAAAGGAATATTTAATGTCAATGCAATGTTTGGCCATTTCCTTACGCCAAAATGTGAAGTCCCAATTTCAAAATAATGAGCGGAGATTAGTATTTGAATGGGTAAACTATCGGTGATTGGCTTTTATGATTTGATAATATCCACTAGACTTTAGACCTTCTAAGGTGGCAAATTGCTGCCTCATATAGTACCCATTAGCCAACCAAATACAAACGTGTTTCTAGAGTACTGCGGAAAATGTGTTTTAGTTATAGTTTAGGTATATTAAATAAAATTAATTATTTTATCAGCTGTTAACGCCTCTTTTTTAAAAAATATTTCTTAATAGCTGCCAACTGTTTAAAATAATTATGCTGTCAAACGGTTAAAAAAGATAATTATGCTATCAAACAATATAAATAATAGAGATAGCTTTGACTTTAGTCAAAATATTAGATATTACATGAAAAATTATTACGGAACGAGTTTTAGTATATCTAGAGTAATGAAAAGTGTCTATGGATTATATAGGTTGGTATATTTTTATAAAATTATCATGTGTGTTTTGAGAGAGTGAATCACGTTCTTTACCTTATGTACTTTTTATATACCTAACAAAAAATTAATTAATTGAATATAAGATTATTTCAAGAATAGTGAAAAGTGTGTATCATCTATATTGGCTAGTATGCTTTTATAAAATTATCATGCTTTCTGCGAAAGGGTGCATCATACTCTTTGCCCTATGTATTTCTTATTTAACTAATAAAAATAAATAACAAATTAAATATTAATTTGTTTTAGAGGAACGAAAAGTGTGTATCGGCTATATAGGTTAGTTCTGGGTGAAAGAGTGAATCATGTCTTTTACCCTATGTATTTTTTTTTATTTTACTAATAAAAAACGTAATTTTAATTGAATATAAATTTATTTTTAGAGTAATGAAATTTATGTATCAATTATATATATTTTGATCAGTATGCTTTTATAATTTTTTTTTTTTGAATATTGGGAGAAGGTGATTCAAACCTGAATCTATTGTCGGGTCGTACATACACTTATCATTAGGCTATGTCTTGGTGTCAAATAAATAAATAATTATTAAATTTATATGATGCGTGACTTTTCATTAGTTACAAAAATATGTGGGTTTATATAAGTTAATCTTTTTTTTTTTTTAAATGTAATAATTTTGTAAAGAAATATATCAAGTTTCTAATAGAGGCCTAGTGTTATGTCTTTCCTATTTAATTAATAAAAAAGCTTATTTTTAAAATTTTGTATTTTTTCTTAAACAAGAGAGCGCATTCTTTAAAAATAATTCTATTAAAGAGAAGTAAAATTTAAAAATAATAATTTAATTTCAATAATTTTTAATATTAATTTCAATTATTTACTCCATAGACTATTTTTTTATCCTTTATATAGTTAAAATTCAATCTGAAAATTATTTTACAAATTAGATATTAGTTAAATGCATCCATTCATGCATGAATATCATATATTTGACCAAATGTTTATTGTGGCTAAAATTATCAAATTGGAAATTGTAAATATATTTAAATCTAAGGTCATAGAAAATTAGAAATCCAATTGGAATCTAAGAATTCCAAGTTAGTCATTAGACAAAAGTCTTATCAGCATTGTTGTCATTTTTATTATTTAACAAAAATAAAGAAATAAAGAAAAAGGAAAAGAAAGAACACATTTAGTTGAAAAAAAAAATAAAGAAAATAAAGAAAAGGCACATTTCATTTTCAATGGGTTAAATTGAAAAAACACATCAATTTTGGGTGTTAATGCATTATTTCCGGAAGCATGCAGTTGATGTTGACTACGATGCTATTGAAGTTGAATCCGTGACTGTAATGCTGTGCGTCAAAGGATTCTTCTATCAATGTTAGGCTCCATCCATAAATTCAGCCCAGTATTTTTTACCAACAATTTTATAGCAACTTTAATTTTTTTAAATTTAATTTATTAAATACTTTAATTTAACAAATTACATTTATTAGATATTTTAATTGACTCATTAAATACTTCAATTTATAAAATTAAATCGATTAAAAATTTATTTAAATAATTAAAAAATATAAAAATTATTGTTTCAGAAGTTATATTAAATATACATTAATTCAATATTTTGAATATAAAAAATAAAATCTTAAAACTTTAGGAGTGTGAGAAGGTTTAAAATTATTATAATAAATGACATTCACTCTTCCATCGGGTTGATTTTAAAATTTAAGGTTTCATAAATTTTTTTTTTTAATCAAAATGGAGGTTGGACTATATATTAAACCGTTACTATTAGTATGATATATATATATATATATATATATATATATATATATATATATATATATATATATATATATATTTTGTGCAAATACTATTAGTATGATATTTACCCAATTCACTGACATGAAATAAATATTCCTTAATATTTACCATATAGAGTTACCTCCCACGTGTCACAAACCAATGGATTTACCATTATAGTTTACCCCTAAACGGTTATAATCCTTTGAATAAGGGTTTCAGTGGTCAAAGACGTAATGTATGAAATTACGCAAAGGGTAGACTAGACTGCGAATACTGCTGCTTAAGAGATTGCAAAATAGTAATTTTTGGTCGAATATATAAATTTTCACCAGTCAATTTTATAATTTTAATTTTATAGCATGTTAAATTTTATAAATAATTTATTGTGTATTTAAATTTTTATATGTAAAAATATTAATTTAATATATATTTAATATAATTTTTGAAATAAATATTTTCATAAAATTTCAAAAAATTTTATAGGTGTTTAATTAATATAATTTGTAAGTTGAAGTATTTAATGCGTTACGTAAAAACTAAATGTGCTGCAAATTAAAATAACGAAAAAGTAAAGTTATTTATTCAACAATTGTTTTTATATATTAATAAATTCTTTGTCAAATAATTTTTTGACCGTTTACAAAAGTTTAAAATCCTAATATTTTATACCACAGTCTAAACACTTGAGTGTTTACAAAAAAAATTGAGTTTATGAGTTATTAAATTTTTAAAAATTGATATATGAAATAAAGAAGTATTTTATCTCATATTATACAATAATTATAAATAAAAATTAATATTTGAAAATAATATTTTCAAATAAAAAGAAAGTATTTTTTTTTTTTGGAAAATATGATATCACCTTCCTTTCAAAATAATGGTACACATCACTAATTTTGTATATTCCAAAATAAGAATCTAATTTCTTTTTTTTAGTTAAACCTGATAAATTGTATGATAAATCTTCTTATAATTGCTAATTTTAGTTATTTTATTAATTTCATAGTATATATTTGATAAGTTATCTGTAAAACGTGTTTCTCCAGTTATTTGAGTTGAAGCAACACCCTGTATTTTGCTAATTTTGTTATCATTAATAGTATGCTATATACATTTCACATTACTAATTTCATATATTTCAAGACAAGTATTTATTTTTCTTTTTTAGTTCGTAGCCAATAAAATTTCTTTCTAGAAAACGTGTTTCTTCAATAATATGAGTTGGCGGAATACCTTGTATTTAGCTAATTTTAGTTATTATAAAATTATAATATCAATAATATCATATAAATATTTCACATTAATTTCTATATTACTTGCATGCCAAATATAAAATTGATAAAATAGCAAAATATAATTTATATATTTAAATATTTTAGTAATTTTTTTGCTAAATTCAAACTCAATTAATATTTTAAAAGGAAAGAAATTTACAAATCAGAATTGACAACAAATACATGTACAATGTACATTGCCTGGCTACTTGCCTGTAATGCAATAATCCCATATTTACCTACAACCCAAAAAATTGGTGAAAGTGACGGTAAAAAATTTTAGTTGTAAGGTAAAGTGAGAGTGGGACCGCAGAGGGAATGAATGAAGAAAATGTTAAAAAAACAAAAGACGAAAGACTGAGAAAGGGACAATAACGTCATTGACCAAAAGATGTTACTCGTTCACTACTCACTAGCAGTTTCATTTATTCCAGAAGTAATTTGATTTGACAAAACGGACCAACAAAATGACTCCACCTCCACCACTGCCACCACCACTACCGCCACCACTCACTGCCGCTTCGATGGTGGATTTAAAATCCTCACTGTCACACACTCACAAGTCTCGTCCAGAGTCCACCACCCATCAATTTACCAATTTCTCGTGCAAATTTCACAAACTTCTCGTGATGTCATCCATCTACCGGCTACTGGCCCAATCCGTTTTTTTTTTAAACGGTCAACCCAGCCGGAATTTGGTACCACCGACTACATAATTAACAATTGTTTTTTAATTAATTGATTAATTTTTAAATGATGGACAATAATTAGCCTTAATTTAAAAATTTTCAATTATATTAAAAGTGGAAGCTGAATGGGATATGATTAGTGTAGGGATAAAAGAAAAAAATAATAAAATTTTTTATTTTGTTTAGTTATGGAGTGGAGAGTAGTTAAGGAATTGAATGTAAAATTATTCAAAATAAAGAATTAAAGTATTTTCCTTTTTGGAGGTAAAATAAAGAATAAAGGTTGCTTGTTGTGAGAAAGAAATTCATATAAAAGTTGCATATAATGAGATTATTTTTTAAAAATTATATAAAATAAATTTTTAAATAAAAAAAAGAAGAAGAGAGAGAATCTGGTGGGCATTGAGCTGTGATTTAGCTGTCTTTTGATGCATTATTTCTCTTCTTCACACACATCTCCAAAATCCCTAGAAAAAACCCTTCTCCCCCTTCTCTCTCTCCTCTCAAACCCAAAACAAATTCTCCATTCTCTCTCTCTCTCTCTCTCTCTCTCTCTCTCTCTCTCTCTCTCGCTCTTCCTTCAGATCTCTTGCTCAAACCTTAAACAGCATTACTTCAAAGAACCCATTTTCTTGCAAAATCTTGGCTAAGAAACAAAGAAAATCCAAGAAAAGCACAATATATAAAGTGGCATTTTGTAAGTCAGATGTCTCATGTGAGATGAAGAAGAAGACTTACTCCTCTCTTCTTCTTCTTTGCTTTCTCGGCACAATTGTGTGCCTTTGTTCTGCAGACCAGGTCCCAAGTAGTTTCTCCTTCAATGGCCGCCTTAGTGATGCAGAAGCCATGTACATCAAGAAGCGCCAGCTTCTTTACTACAGAGATGAATATGGCGACAGAGGAGAGAAGGTCACAGTTGACCCTTCTCTTGTTTTCGAAAATCCCAGGCTTAAAAATGCTTACATAGCATTACAAGCTTGGAAACAAGCTATTCTTTCTGATCCTCAGAATCTCACTTCTGATTGGGTCGGACCCAATGTCTGCGACTACACTGGAGTTTTCTGTGCTCCAGCTCCTGATAACAAAACTATTCGAACCGTCGCCGGCATTGACCTCAACCACGGTGACATAGCCGGTTACTTACCGGAAGAGCTCGGGTTGCTAGTAGATCTTGCATTGTTTCACATAAATTCAAACAGATTTTGTGGAACTGTTCCTCACAAGTTTAAAGAAATGACATTACTGTTTGAGTTGGATCTGAGCAACAACCGGTTCGCTGGGAAATTTCCTCAGGTGGTTCTTAAGCTACCAAAGCTTAAATTCTTGGATCTGAGATTCAACGAATTTGAAGGGACTGTACCGAAAGAACTGTTTGATAAAGATTTAGATGCAATCTTTATCAACCACAACAGGTTCGTCTTTGATATTCCAGATAATTTTGGTAATTCTCCGGTTTCAGTTATCGTTTTGGCTAATAACAGATTCCATGGGTGTGTTCCTTCAAGTTTGGGTAATATGTCTAATCTGAACGAAATTATTCTCATGAACAATAACTTGAAGTCTTGTTTGCCGCCGGAGATTGGTATGCTGAAGAATTTGACTGTTTTTGATGTGAGCTTTAATCAGTTGTTGGGTCCTTTGCCGGATTCCTTTGGAGGTTTGGTTAGTCTTGAGCAGCTCAATGTAGCTCACAACTTGTTGAGTGGGAATATTCCGGCGAGCATTTGTCAGTTACCGAATTTGGAGAACTTTACATTTTCTTATAATTTCTTCACCGGAGAGCCTCCGGCTTGTTTGAGTCTTCAGGGATTTGAAGATAGAAGGAACTGTTTGCCGGGTAGGCCAGTACAGAGATCTACGGCGCAATGTCAGGCGTTTTTGTCCAAGCCTGTGAACTGTAACTCGTTTAGATGTAAGCCTTTTGTTCCTTCTTTGCCACCTCCTCCTCCGCCTTCACCACCAGTTTATATTCCACAATCACCACCACCACCTGTTTACTCTCCACCTCCACCACCTGTTTACTCTCCGCCTCCACCACCGCCTTCACCTCCACCACCAGTATATTCACCACCTCCTCCGCCTTCACCTCCCCCGCCTGTTTATTCTCCACCTCCGCCTCCACCTTCACCACCACCGCCAGTGTACTCACCTCCTCCACCACCTCCTTCTCCCCCGCCACCTTCACCACCACCACCTCCTCCACCAGTTTACTCTCCACCACCACCCCCACCTTCTCCACCTCCACCTTCACCTCCTCCACCATCGCCTCCTCCTCCATCTCCACCACCGCCCTCACCATTGCCTCCCTGTGTCCGTCTCCCACCACCTCCACCACCAAATTCTCCACCGCCTCCACCACCAAATTCTCCACCACCTCCAATATTTTCTCCACCACCGCCAACTCCTTACTATTACAGCTCTCCACCGCCACCCTCACCACCACATTCGCCACCCCCACCTCCACATTCACCTCCACCCCCACATTCACCCCCACCGCCACATTCACCTCCCCCACCTATCTATCCATACTTATCACCACCGCCACCTCCACCTGTCCATTCTCCACCTCCTCCGGTCCATTCACCACCACCACCATCTCCACCCCCTTGTATAGAGCCACCACCACCTCCGCCGCCACCATGTGTAGAGTATTCACCACCGCCACCTTCACCATCACCACCACCACCACCACCACCAATTGTTTACAAGCCACCGCCACCTCCACCGCCGGTAGTCTATGCATCTCCACCTCCTCCACCAGTTTACCCTTCTCCTCCACCTCCAACTCCAGTGTACGAGGGGCCATTGCCACCAATTACTGGGGTCTCATACGCATCACCTCCTCCTCCGCCCTACTATTGATTCTTTTGAGAATTTTCTCCTCTAACCTTTCATCAAATTCATCAACTAGCAAACCCAAAAACAAGTTTTACAAATTTCTAATGAGGGCTTCTTTTCTCTTTGGGCAATTCTCGTCGCTCTTAGAGAAAGGAATAACAAGAAGATTTGGGAAAGGGTCTGTGCTGTTTTTACTATTCATTGTCCGCCAGCAAAAGGAGTTTCTCTAGATGGCCATTATCAGCATTGTTGATTAAGGAAAGAAAAGCAGAGAACAAAGACAGAGAGGTAAGAGGAGAAATTCTCCATATTTATTCGAAATTGTTATGGGATATTTGAGTCTGAAAATAAAAAATGGCAGAGAAAGTAGATTTGCAGACAGAAAGTTGTATGTATAGTGATGGAATGGAGACCATAATCAGGGCTATTGCTGCTGCTGGTTTCGGCCTTTTTATTGTTATTACCTCTTCTTTTATATCATACATTTGTTTCTTTTGCTTCTTTCTTTTTTCAATTATTTTTCAGTTTTATAGTATAATCATGAACATTTTACATGTATTGATTTGCAGAATTCAGTCCCATTTTCTTTCTTCTTCTGTGTTCGTTAATTTTTTTCCCCTTTGTGATGTCAATGGAGGACTGCGCAGTTGTATTTTGGTTAGTTTGTTTGATCATGTTCTTCATTTTAGATCTATTATTAATAAAATCCTCCAAAGTATATATATATATACACAATCTTGTGTTCTGAATCTAATGTCAGGAATCCAGTTATTCCATGTGCTTCTTGTTTGTCATTTCTTTAGATTCAGTTCAATAATTGGGCTGCGTTTTGGAATTGTGTTTTGATGATCATAGATATCAATCATCAAATTTGAATTTCTTGATATTTTTGCTATTGAACTACTAATTTCCTGCTTCTGTGGGAAACAAAAAATCTTTACATTACATGTATGATCTTATGGATGGAACTTATTAATTGTAGATCAGGACTAAATATATTCTAATTATGGTGGTGGGACCCAAAAGGTCTTCCTATTTCTCCTTTTCTTTTTGTTTATTCACCCTTTCCTCCTTGATTGGTGGCTGGTTAATTCTTTAATTTGTATTTTTTCACTCATTAGATTGAAGATTGTTGGGATTAGCCCCATGTGCTGTTGGTTTGAAATTTTGAATTAAAGGCAAAAACTTTCAAAACCCATTGAATCTTGGACTGTTGATCTTGTGATGCCATGATTAATGGAAAGCTTAAAAAAGTTAGCAAGTCAAATTGGAGAATCAAAAGAGAGAAATCTCTTTCCGATTGTTCCTTCTTGTAGAACTTTCTTTTGTTGACTGTTTGCGCTTCTTTATATTCTTTTCATTTTTCTTCACATTTCTTGTAAAAAGCTGCAAAACTCTTTCATGCTGAGATTTCTTCTTTTGGATATTTCTGTATTCTTTCCCCCCATTTTCCCTTCTCCCAAACAAAGTGCTAGTTTCTTTAAGAAGCACAAAAGGACAGCCAAAGTATCGAAAACCAAAGTTCTTTGTCATCTTGAGACCACAAAGCCACCATTCCCAACAATCCACCGCCACTAGCAGCCCCACCCCACCTACCATATTTTGATGGCATTGTAGGGTTAGCCAAGTTGAGAGAACCCCCATGCCATGATGCTCTTCTAGACAATGTTGACAGCAAAGCTTGGCATCTTCTCTCTAGATTGAGAAATTCACGTAATTATACAGGGCAAGCCATGATATGATATAATCCTTCGATGCGGGTGGATCCCACATTTTTTTTGTAGTGGAAAACGACTGACTATCCCCATACCCATTTTGGTAGAATTTCTGTTTCTGTGTCGTTGGACAATTTAAAGGCAAAGAGGCATAAAATTTTCATGGGTGCTTTCTTCCAAAAATATGGTTGGTTTTGGTTCATTCTATTCCTTAATAAGTTTTCTTCTCAAGATTTTGAAAGAAGTTTCTTCCATGATTTCTTCTGCACTTATTATATCTCTGCATGTGATTTAAGCATTCATATAGAGAAACTACAAGTTTGTCCACACATCATACCATTAAATTATATTATTATTATTATTATTATTATTATTGTTCAAGAGTCTCTCATAATGAATCACAATATTATAAATCAATATATTTTTTTTTTCCAAAACAATTCCTGAAAGTTCTAGAATTAGATTATACCTAAAGAGCTAAAAAGAGTTCACCATGTTCCATAGTAATTACTACATTCGAATTCATTGGTATTAGGACATCCGGTGAACTGAAATAATAATACGGGTTACACAATCGCATCATGGGCTCCTCCAACATATCTTTATGATATGTCATGTTTGTAAATTGTATTAGTAATTCTTAAGGACTTTCAAACCAAGGTCGATAGGTTTGGTATCTTTTGGCAGATGCTTTAATGTTAAATTATGAGTTGTCCTGCTTGGCTAAAAATTGTTCGAATTTTTAAGAGAATGACATAAATGAATGCCCCTTTATTTTATTCGATGGGAACCCTATAAAAGGTCAAAAAATATAAAACAAGTGCCGTCTAGTTGAAGGCAGTGACAAATGTCATGATCAGGTTTAATTTATAAACTTCTGATTAACAAAATTAAAATTGTTTATCAAATTCTAAAATTATAAATAATCTCAAAAAAAAATTGTAAAATTATAAATTAAACCTTCAATTTAATCCGTAATAAACAAGGCAGGGGCTAAAAGTGACCGTTGCCCTAAGGCCAGAATTTTTTTTTAAATTTTTTTCTTTTAAAATTGTAACTTTAAATTTTACCTCCTATAAAGTGAATTTTTTTTATATTTTATTCTTTAATGTTTTGAAATTTTCTTTTCCTTGTTAACTTTTATTTCTAGGTCATAATAAAAGAATAGGCGAGTAGCATTCTAGAAAGCAAAACCCTTTGGGTCACTGTGTGCGCCATTGAATTTCCTTTATCTTGACAGTTTTAAGGCTTATATCATATTGTTACAATTAATATTTGCCAACTTCATCTTTCTCTACCATAATTTTCGAAAGAAAAAAAAAAAAAAAAAAAAACAAGGTCCATGTAGCTTCTACTTGTCTTTTTCTGTCATCAAATTCGTTCATTCGAATGATAAAGATGCAAAATATATCCTACCAAACAAAATTTGATAATTTTCATATAAAGAAATGGACCTACTTAGATGATGCTCACATGGGCTGTTAGGGTTTTTTCTCATCAAACTATATTTTAAATTTGAATATATAATTTGATTGACGTGTTCTCTAAATGGACATAACTATCATTTAATTAGAGGCTCTATGGACAGCCTGTGATTAGGTCGAATATATTAATGGCGTAAAATAATAAAAGTGATGTTCATAAGATTGACTCATCATCCCATGAAAGTCTAGGTATTTTATAACTAAAATTGAAAATCTTAAATCAATATAGTTGGCACCATTATACAAATTTAACACGTGTTCCATTGATAGCAGTTGTTCAGTAAAATTAATTGTTTTAATAGCTATTAGCTGTTTGGGTAACTTTTTATAAAACACTAAAAATTAAACGTTATATGAGTTAACTTTTTATAAAAGATATTCATAAAAGCTAAAAGCTAAACGTTATATGCATTAACTTTTTCTAAAATGTTACCTTAATATCTAAGGTTGTATTCAATAACAGCTGCCTAAAGTGTTCGATAACATAGCGTTTGAATTAATTTTTAGATGTTAAAAGAGCTTTTTATAAAAAAATAACTCATATAACGTTTTATCAAACACAACCATGGTTGTGTTCGGCAACCATGTGACTTTATAATATTTGGTAAAAACTACTTAAAAACATGTTACCCAACATAACCATGTGCCTTTATAGTTCAAAACACTAAAAGCTAGTTAAAAACATATTACCGAACACAATCATAAAAATACAAAAACACTTATTTCAAATAAAAAAAGATTAAAAATCTTTTAACTAACACAATATTTCTCCACCAAATCCCCTTCAATAATTTAAAATTTTCTCATAACAACTAGTCCTAACACTTATTATTATCGATAATCATTGAAATTGAAAGCTTCCATTTTGATAGGAGACGTATGGATGCAAACAATTGCAAGGTAAAATTAATAGTTGAGTTTAGAGTTATAGTTATTAAATAAAGGTTTTCTTAATGATCAATTAGTAGCAATGGACCTTAAGGCGAACCAATTCATGTCCATCTACTTAATCATAGGCTTAGGATTGAACTAGTGTTTAAGTTATATTGCTTCCTTATTAATCAAGAATCTGTATAGACATTATGGGCATAAGCTCATATCAATACTAAAAAATAAGTCAATTAATATTATTTATGTCGGGTTTTAAGGAGTGGGTCACGTCCTTCTGATTTTATTTCTACTACTGTTAATTCTGATTTGCCCCAATATAATTTTTTCTTTCAAAACAAAATTTCTTTTCTTTTTACGATTATTATAATATTTGAGAAAACTAATATTGAAGTGTTTAAAGTTAATATTTATGAATACTAACTAGGAGCTCTTTATTTTTTAGTGAATTGACTTGACACGAGTATAATTTAATTCGAGCATAGTAAACTAGAGATGCTTAATAATGATAGCGTAATTTTTCTACAGCGTGTACATTTCCATAACGATAATATAAATGTTAATCTTTACGAGGATTCAATTCTTTAAGCTAGATTACCCTTTCGAATGAAGGGACCTAATATTAGTTGATGCTTATATTGGCCAAAAAATACTCTTATTGAAATAAATCCCTAACAAAATTAAACTAAAAAAATTATTTATAAAATATTAAAATTAAAAAGAATTTAGGTGATAGCTATAGATATAGGTGATAGCTTTAATTATAGTAACTCCTAAGATATATATAATGATCATCATGTACAATTTGACTATATATAATTGGGTTTGGTGTGGCTAATAATGCTTTACTTTTAGTAATATTGAAGAAAACTGAGAACAGTAAGACATAATAACTACATCATGAATGATTAAAGTTATAAAATTTAAAGGAGGATCCTCCAAAATATGAACACCTAAAGAAAAATTAGCTCTATATTTCCAAAGGCAATATGCATATATATTTGCTTCTCAACACAAACACATACGTGAAAGATGAAAATTCACGCCAGAGAATAACGCTTTAGCCAATTAGGGAAGCTGAAATCCTTCATCCCAAAAATTTTAGTAGAAATCTATGAATTTAGTGGTCTTTTCAGTAAATTTGGAGCCTGTTTGGTTCAGCGGTTCATACCAGCTAATAGTTGATAAAGGTTGCTGATAGCTGAGGGCTGATGGCTGATAGCGGTTAACTAATTATTATTCGTGTTTTATAAAATTTTAGTAGCAGTTACTGTTAAAATATAAAATGACTATTATAGGTATAATTATTTTTATATATTATGATGAATATATATTATTTTTTATTTTAACGTATTATATAAATAAAAATATTAATTAAAATTTTAAAATAATATTTAAGAAAAAAATTTTAAATAATTATAAACAAAGTTATCATAAAAAATAATTATTTTTTATGAGGTTAATGAAGTAAAAAATTTTACAAATACAAATAAGCTACCAGCTGATATGAAAAAATTCTTAAAGGTAACTAATAGAAACAACAGCTTATTGAGACTTCTATCAGCTATCAGCTGTTGATTAAAATAGCTTACCAAACACCTGCAATTCAGCTGTTGGGTACGAAACAGCTATCAACTGCATAAATAAGCTAAACCAAATGCACTCTTACCTATTTTAGTAGTTGTTAGTTGTTTAATAGCTATCAGCTGTTTTATTATTGGTTAGCTATTAAATATTAGCTTTAGTGGTTAATGATTATACAGCGGTTTAGAATAAAAGTGTTTAGTACAAATAACTATTTAATTAGCTGTTTAATATAAAATGACAAAAAATTGTATGAAAGCGAGGAATATGGTAAAGATAAATGACGAGTATAAGTGTCATAAAGAAATTATAACAAGATAAATGTTAATGAAGATATGTTTCATGAAATATTGCCTCAAACTCTAAACACTACGGTAAATATTATATTACCGAACGTTATAACTTATAAGTAATTAAGATAGTATTTCAACCCTATCAAAACACTAAACACTATTTCAAACGCTACTGCCGAACAAGACTTAGATAAGATTGTACGTTTGCTCATACTATAGTTGTTTTTAGTGTTTTTAATTTTTATACAAAATATTGATTTAATATATGATTTGAAATAATAATTTTTTTATTTAATAAATATTCAATTGATCTAATTTTATTAGTTGAAATATTTAATAGGTGTAATTTTGTAAATTGAATTAACGTTTAATAAATAAAATAAAAATCGAGAGTGTCAGAGATTTTTTTTTTTTTTTGAAATATTAAGTGAATTCCGATATAATTATTATCTATTATATATACATATATATATTCACACACATTAACTACTCTTTTTAGGGGTGTCAAAACGGATTGCCGTATCGAGTTCAACACGGATTCGGCTAACACACGACACGATCATGGTCAACATGAACATGACCCATTTAATAATCGTGTTAAATTTGTCGACACGAAAATCATATAAATGACACGAACACGACACGTTTAACCTGCCTAATATCATAAACAGATTGAGTGAATCTTGCTCAAGTTTAAATAAATTTTAGTTGGAGTATTTACATTTGGCGCTAAAATTATTTTTTTTCCTTTTAAATAAACGGGTCACTCGCTAAACTCGTGTGTCAACCCGCGACACAACACGTTTATATTCTCGTCATAAATGGATGACTCATTTATGACACGAACCTGTTTAACCTCAACTCTGACACATCTAATTCGCGTGTTAGGCAAATCGTATTCGAGTGTTAGATCCATTTTGGTACCTCTAATCTTTCTTCTCATTAATTCTCTTTTAAAAGCTTTCTCATTCCCTTCCCCATATTGCACATTTCTGTTGGATTTTGACATTGTTTTAAGTTTTTGGCTTTATTCGGCAAAATTAACTGTTTTAGTAGCGTTTCACTGTTAGCTGTTTCAGTAGCTTTTTATAAAACATTAAAAGTTAAACGTTATATGAGTTAATTTTTTATAAAATGCTACTTTAATATCTATAATTCAAACGTTATGTTACAGAATATTATAAAAAATAACATTCAGTGTTTTGATCAGTTAAAATGCTAAAAATTACTTAAAAAGTCGTTTCACGAGAGGATAGTGTTCCCTCTCGAGTAGTCTACTCCTAATAAATTAAAAAAAATTCTATTAGTTAGTTTGGAGGCCCATTTGTGGTAACAAAAATTTTCAAACCCGTAAAAACATGGCTAAGCTCAATGTATTAATTTCAGTAATCCTACAGGCCTGGGCTACTTAAAATGATTAGCCAATTTCACTTAACAAACAGACTTGGCCCAATTGGGTGCTCATTAGGTTAGTGCAATACCCAGATGTGACCTGGCGTCCGAGCCCAGCGTTTGGTTTTGGGCCCAATATAGTACAAGGCTCCATTTATATTATGTACCCTGAACTTCATCGCCATGTAGAATTAAGTTTACTCTATAATAATGGGGAGATCTAAGAGGTGAAACGGAAAATGATACATTTCTTTCATAATTCTCATCTATGCGAGAAAGATTATTTGATAGCAAATGAGATGTGACAATTCTTTTAAGTATTTTATTTTCTCAACTAAGTTTTACGATAAATATTGAAATGTTGGAGAGTCTTATTCTCCTTAAAAAAAA
Organism: Jatropha curcas; assembly: GCF_041381405.1. Lineage (NCBI taxonomy): Eukaryota > Viridiplantae > Streptophyta > Magnoliopsida > Malpighiales > Euphorbiaceae > Jatropha > Jatropha curcas. The sequence continues at coordinate 26,873,688 of NC_143158.1, forward strand.
AAAATTATGTTAGCAACTAGAAAAAGCCGATCCTATATATGTATTATTTGTTCTCATATATTTACTCATAATATAATTTTATATTTTCTCTTAATTAATTTGTCTATAATATAATATTAGAAATTGTATATTAAAATATATTATCTATATCAATTGCTATAGTACATAATGAATATACATATCAATATTTTTTATTATTTATAAATTATAATATTGATATTGCCATTAGTTTACTTTTATCCCTCTCTATTTTTGGTTTAATATTACAAAGATTTTGATTTATTTATATATAATTTATATATTTATATAACATGATGCTTTTTCTTTGGATTCATAATAATATCATATTCTAATATTAATATTTGTCTTTTTTTTAAAATATTAAAGTTAATCTCCTTTTCTAATATTTGAAAAAAAAAATCAAAAAGGAAATGAAGATCCCTCTCGTATGGAGGCTCTTAGACATTGCCTCAATTATGCTCAACACAATATTCCCTTGAATGGTGTGTGTTTTTTTCTTATTGTCAATTGCTTTGACTTTTTCAGTTTGGATATTTCTGAGTTTCATTTAATTGTTTCGAATTATAAAATAATTTTAAATTTTAGGCTTGACATTAAAACTAAGTTAAAAAATAAAAAATATGAAAGCTCATTTAATTGCTAGAGCTTCTATTCATTTTGCTCGTTCATATATTTGCAATTCAATCACTGATCGAGTATTATTTTTTAATGTAGTACAATCAATAATTTCATTTTAAAATAATAGTTCGCTGAAGTAAATACTAACACTTAATAAATGAATCATGCATCCATGTATTATATTAACGACGGTACATGATCTATTCAAATACACTTAGTTATAAAGTAAGCATTAAATCTAAATAATTTAGAAATTATTAATTCCAACATTTTTTTTACTATAAATATGGTAAATGTTCTTTTACCCCGTGCTAGGCTGTTAGCTGTAAACTATAAATTTGGCAACAAGCAAAAGAAGAATGAATAATGCGAGTGTGAGTTCGGATGACAATATAAAGCAGTACAATAATAATATTAATATTGCTCCGAGGGCACAGCGGCTCCTTGATTGACGTTAATGGAGTAACATCAGTAAAAAACAAGAAAACACTGTAGAGGGAGATTGACACCCAGGTAGGAGGCACGTGCATCCACATGGCTCTAAAATATAGTAACGTATCTGCCCTTTTGACGACATTCTTACGTACTTAATTACTTTTTTTTTAGCCAAAAAATAAATATAATATTTTTATCATTCTTTATTTCGTTTTTTTATTTTATTTTACTTTTTCTTTTTGTCCCTTGCGGCTTTTTTTCATGTTCTCTATCGACTCTTCCCAGTGATTTTTCTTTTCTTTTCTTTTTATACATTATAATTGCAATGACTTAACATATATTATAATTGTTCATATTTTTGGTTAACAATATTATAACCAATATTTAATGTATTTTTTGAAATATATAAAAATCTATAATTTAAAATATTTTATTTTTATATTTAGTAACTTTGTTAAAATTTGAGTAAGAAAATCGAGGAATTTCCGTTGCTTATCTTTTGTAGACGAACTTGAAAAACTTAAGAAAATTATTTTTACAATAGAGTCAGTGGTATGTATATATCTGTATAAAATTAAAACAAAAGAAAAATATATGTAAGAAATTTAAAAAGGAAAAAAGAAAATGCATTATGCTAGTGAAATTTCCATTATTTAACAGCTGTTAATTGTTTTAATTGTGTTTAACTGATAGCTGTATGAGTAATTTTTTATAAAACACTAAAAATTAAATGTTAATATGATAATTAATACATTAGAACCCTACGGAACAAAACTTTTTTTATATTATTACAATGAATTAGTATTAATTGATTAAAAGTGTATGATGAGGGACAGTCTACAGTTTATAGATTATGGTATGGAAACACTTTATGAAAAGTTGTTTACCATTTTGACTCCGAGAGATATTGTTACTGTCGACAACCATTATAACAATTAAGAAACGCCGCTTAATCATTTATTATTATGGCGAATGCACCAAACGCTACAGTCTCTTAGCTCACAACTCAGTTACGAATCCTCGAAAAAAAAAATAAATAAATAAAAATAAAAACTCAATTACGAATCAAACCCACTCCACTAATTATGATGCCTTTCCATTGAACCAAGCCAACACTTTCTTCTTTTCAATTTTAATTTTATAATTAACCCTTTCTATTGCATTTATTATATAAATTACTATTAATAATTTTGAGCGGAATTACTAATATTTTTTGACAATATTTTATTTATATGAATTGCTGTAGTAAATGAGTATCTCATTTGTAATTTTGGTTTTTTACATTTTTGTTCATTGTCTAAAGCAAAATATATATCAAAAAAAAAAAAAAGTTATCAAGTTGTTAGCTAGTTAATTAATCCAAACCTGTACAAATTGATAAATATTTAAATATATTTTTATATCATAATATTTTTAAGAAAATGAGAATTAATATTTAATTTAAAATTCACAAACTCTTTCTGTATAAGTAAAATAAAATATTCTACCACTAGACTATATATAACCCAAATAAAAAATAATCATTGAAGGCACATTCTTTTTGCCTTTTTTTTTTCTTTTTCTTTTTTTTTTTTTAAATTTCCAAATTAAGACTTGAAAAGCTTTCATTCTAGCAACATAACTGTACCAAAAGGTGTTATATAATAAAATCCCAACATTGCACACTACATGGATCTAAAATTATTCTTTGAGGAATATATGTGTTGGCTATATCAATTATTGAAAACTATATAATATAAGATACCTTCAAGTTCAGGTATGCATTTTATATTTAGCTTTGGACAGCTTCATCTTATAATTATTCATGTCAAATTAACTAGACCATATAATTACTACAATAGTAATTATAACACGAGCAATATTCAACTGAATCAAAACATATTGGTTAATTTTTAGATCTTAAATCAAATTATACAAAAATCGAATTTAATAAATTTAATTAGATATATATAAAAATGATTGATCTATAATATAAATATTAGTGTTAATGGAGACGAAAAATATTAGAAATGCTAAAAATATCTCTACTAAATTTATAGATTGTCAAAAATATCTTTATTGGTTTTAATTTTATTGGTTGAAAATTTATTTTGATTGATTATATTGTTTTCCTATTTAAACGTAAATTCTATTGGCTAAAAAAAATTATAATTATAATTATATATTGGATTCTAAATATAATTCTCATTTAAAAATTAAATTAAATAATAAAAGTAATAAATATATGTAAATATTTTTTGCAAAATATTATTTTCATATGTAAAAAATTCTAATTGTATATAATATCTTCTTATTTAAGAACTTTTATTATAATTAAATACTTCATCCTTTCCATTTTATTTGCATGATTTGAAAAAAAATATGCATATTAATAATTTAGTCAACAAAAACCATTTACCCTTAACTGATTAAAATATTAATAAAAGTCATTTATTTGATGGATAATCATAAAATCTGTTTCGGGAAAAATAATTATTTAAGTATATAAATTCACAAACCTTGTAAATATTTTAGAACATCCAAAAAATGAATAATAAGCAAATCAAATAGGATATGAAGAGAGTATTATATATGAGAATCCAAATATATGCATATTTAGGAATTAATTAAATAATAAATTGTAAATATATATGAAAGAATTAAATTAAATAATAAATATAAGCAAAGAATTTTTTTATATGGAAAGAAATTTTAACCGTATATAATATCTTCTTATTTAGGAACTTTTATTATAATTAAATATTATATATTGGAATTCAAATATATCCTTTATTTAGAAATTAATAAATTAATAAAATAATAAATATATTTGAAGGGATTTTCATTTTACATAAAAAATTTTTGTAGGTTTGATTTTCAGATTGATATTTTTATTTATTTTAATGACTAGAATCTTAATCAAAATTTAGGGTTTTATGAGCAATAATCAAGGTAGAAGTGTTTCTTGTTATTTGGATTTTACATTGATTTTTTTTTTTCGGGTTTCTTGATTTTTTTCTATTTTTCAAGGTTATTATTATTTATTAAAAAATATATTATAGGATAATTGTATTGATATAAAATAGAAAATAAAGCTCACTAGAAATATATAAAATACAAAATTATAATATAACAAGTTATATTAACATTGAAAGCTTTTTTTTTTTTCTCAAAAAGTGAAAAAAAAAGAGGAAAACACCAAAAATTATAAACGATGCTCTAAAATCTAGGGATGACAACAGGTATGGTTCGGGTCAGATAGTGCAATCTCCATACCCAAACTCAAACCCTATCCCTATCTCTATATCCTAACCAATATCCTATCGGCTAGAGAATATTATACCCATACTAAATCCAATGGGTTCAGGTATATCTATGGGTCTATGGTGTCTATTGCCCATAAATACCTATTTACTAATTTATTCAAATTGTGTAAAAATTAGATTATATTAAATCAATAAATAAAAGAATTAAAAAATAAAGCATCTTTCCATTAAAAATATGAAAATAAATATTAAAAAATGGTAAATTAAAATTTTAATATTAAAATTGCTCTTCTTATCATAATGTTTGCTTTTTTTATCATAATGTGTCACTCAAGGTAACATTAGTAGACTCTTTAACTGGTAATTAACGAAAACTAGGATGACTTGACACCGCTTGCTTTGAAATATTTGATAAATTAACTCTCTATTGTAATTATTACTTGTGTTGAAGCTTTTGATAAAATATTTTTGTTTTTGTGAGAAAGAAGAAAACAAAAGAGACTCTAACCAATAAGAAATTTTCAATTTCTCGTGCTAACTAATAGTAATTTCAATCTACAATAAATAATATATATAGACTAAAATATAAAATTAAAAATAAGATATTTATTAAATGAAATATTAAATATTGAACTTTAAATTTTAAAATTTTGAAAGTTTTAAATTGTTTAAATAAATTTAAATTATTCAAATTAACTCAAAATTATTCAAATTACAATTATTTTCTTTATTAAATATTTCATACTACAATTTAAAGAAAATAATTAATTTTCAAACTTCTCAGGGTTTGAGTATTGGATTCGGGTATTACCGAATCCAAAGTTTGGATCGGATTTGAATTTTATAATAACAATACTCATACCTTACTCATTTGATTTTTCTAAACCCAATAAAAATCTTAAAAAACGAGTTTGGCTGGAATTAGCTTAGATGCATATCCATCGGGTCGGGCAGATTTTGCCATCACTACTAAAATCATGATTAATATATTAATTATTATAATAGCTAATTAATACTAATTTTCATATTTTAATAATATAGCAATTTATGGTATTATATACTATACAGAGAAAGTAAATTAATTACATTTAAATTATTACAAGAAAATTTAATTTGATTAATAAATAAATTTATTTTCATGAAAATTTTACTTTCAAATTAAAAAAAAATTCTTATTATTAATATATCACTTCCTTAACAAGTTATTTTATTATTGAAATTTTTAAATGCTTTTAGATTATAAAAATATAAACTATTTATAATATTATAATATATTATAAAAATTATATAAATAAAACAAATAAAATAAATTATACTATTTATTTACAACATGGAAAAATCAATAAGTACATGCAACTTGCAATGCACGCTTGGAGAAAACAAATTTTTTCTTTAAAAATTGAATCATGATTCGAATTTCTGAAATATCTTACCAAATCGGTTCGGTTTTTAATTAGAGTCAATCGTTGCTTACCTAAAGGAATTGGTACCACTGTTCCACCGCATAATTATTATTTTTACACACACAGTTGAAAATAAACATAATTAATGGATTTAATCACCGTACTTAATATGATTATCTTGAAAGTTACGACGTGAAGCGGAAACAGGAAGCTTACGGCGGGAAAAAGGAGCAAAGCGTAGCTAAAAGAAAGAATAAAGAAAGAAAAGGCTCCAAAAAGCAAACGCAAACTCTCTCTTCTTCTTTCTTTCACTCAAGGGAGAGTTAAAGGGCAAAAAAGAATGGTTTAAAAGAGACAAAAAACACCGATTGCAGAAGCAAACAAACCAAATCTCTCCGTCCGCCTCTTTCTCTGCGTCGTTCAGTTAATTAAGAGTGTTTGTTTCAAGGAAGATACAGAAGCTCTCTCTCTCTCTCTCTCTCTCTCTCTCTCTCTCTACCGCTCTCTGTATTGTGGCCAGAGAGAGAGATTGATTAAACTGAAGAAGTATTGCCTATATAGATCTATAGCGCCTGTTCTTAAGGTACATTCATTTCTTTCTTTGTATTATTAAGTATTGTGTAAGGCATTGTTTTTTTTTTTCTTGTTTTTGAGTTTTGTTTCTCCACTGATCTAATATTTCTCGAGAAACAAACAAAAAAGACAATAGCAGTGGCAGAGAAGCTCTGGTGTTGTCCTGCTCTGTTTCTAATTAAAACAGAGAAGAGAGGACATGATAGATGCTAAAAGAAATTAACAATTCTGTTCTCATTTCATTGAACTCTGTTGCATTTTCTCGAAAAACAAACAAATAGTAAATTAATAATCATTATTTTTCAAAGGAAGTTTGATCAATGAGGAATAATTTTGCTTTTTCTTGAATCAAAAAATGGAGTTTTCTACACAATCTTTTCTTTTTCTCTGCAAAATGACCAAACAAACCCTCAGTAACAAGCCAAAAAAAATATCATGGAGGGGCAAAATCGTCAGAAAATCCATAATTAAGTAGACTTGCAAGAGAAGAAGGGGAAAGATTCCTTTACTATCATTTCCTTGCACGCCTTCCGATAAATATTTGTTGAAAATTTTAGAAGAAAGAGAAAGAAACAGAGGATTCTTTACTGTTATGGCTACTAACCCGAAAAGATTCACAAGACCTGAAACTTTTTAACAGTTTGTTAACTATTTGCGCACGTTAACTCGTGCACGCCAATCTTGCTAAGCTGGTGAGCAAGAAGCCGTTACATATCTCTTTGTTACTTGCATTCATCTTTTCTATACAGGAATGTGTTTCGTGTGACTAGTGAATAACTTTAAGTGCAAATAGGAATTTATTCCCAGTAAGTTGAGATAGAATTGCTTCCACTTTCGTTAGGATCACTTATTTTAAAGTGACATTCCTAGGTCTAGCTTAATTGAATGTGTATCAGATAGGTACGGCCACGGAATCGTTTATTTTATTAGGAATTGACCCTTACTTTTCATTAAAAAGAAGGTGGAGGTTGGCGGAATTTCTTCGATCAAAAATTTATTTTTTTTTAAATGACAATCAACTATTGATTTGGTGTATCAGAATGCATGCATATTTTTGTATTTTCCTCTAGCAAGTCGAATTGCATGAATTGAAATTATTGATTCAAATTAAGACCAACAAGTCACGTACACTTAGATTTGAATCCCTCTCTTTGGTATAAAACAAAAAGGGCATCTACGGGACCAAAAACACAAATAGCCGTTTTAGGTCATATATAGGCTTTTTGACTAGCTAAGCTCAGCAAGAGAACAGAGGGGTGGAGGACCTAACTTCTCAAGTGGGCTCTTTTTTCAGTTTTTGGTATAAATTTTGTAGCTAATGTGATGGGAAGCCAGTTTTTTATTTTGACGTTTAGGCAATAACAGTACATGGAATCTTATTCTTCTGTGGCAGACGTGTGGTGTACTAACTAATTGCATACATTTTGCAGGTAGAGAAATATAATGATAAATGAAATTAACTCATCATAAAATGCAAGATATACTGAAGATGCGGTGCTAGCTTTAGTGTATGTAATGAAGGAGAAATGGAGAGTGGTACAAGCAGCAACAGCAGAAATGGTAGGCATGCAGTTATACTTAAAGACTCTTCATGGTTTGGACAATTTAGAAATGGGCGTAATCCTTGGATGGCTAGATATGTTTATGCCTTGATTTTTCTCTTTGCTAATCTTCTTGCTTGGGCTGCTCGAGACTATGGCCATGGTGCTCTGTCTGAAATGGAAAGTAAGATTAACATTGCATCATTATGTGTATATATATTTGATTTAATAGTCTTTTGATTCTTGTAATTATTATTTTAGGGTCCGGATCGGAAATTAGAGTAAAGCTACATGTGGCTTAAGTGATTTTGATTTGAAATATGCAGGACTAAGGGTATGTGCTGGTAAATCTGACTGTTTGGGTGCTGAAGGAGTCCTGCGTGTAAGCTTGGGATGTTTTGTATCCTTTGAATCCCATTTAAATTATTATTTTATGATTTAGACTTGGTTTATGGACCCATCCCGTGTACTAAACTAACGAAAATGGAGTTTTGCAAAAATTTGTTCTCACTTAATCTTTTTTTTTTTTTTTCAGTAAATAGTCAAAAATATCTTAATTTCAATAAAGAAATTATTTTTTATTGATTTGGTCAATCCGTGGATGCATAAGCAAGTTAGTCCATTTATTTTACTCCTTATTAGTCTTGATATGGATTAACACTCGTTTTTTATCGGACTGAATTTGATATTAAGGAAAGTTATTGTCATCCCTTAACATTAATAATGGTACTAACAGATATTTTTCATAATAATGTTTGTGTCAACTGTTGGCACCTCAAAGTTCTATGATCCAAGAGATGCATGGCATTCTGGATGGTGGTCTGCAAAGATTGTTATGTGGATTGCATTAACAGTCCTAACCTTCTTGATTCCTTCTGCATTTATTCAGCTTTATGGTTCGTTGGATCATATTTCTTACTCTATCAAAAGTTTATATATGTCTTTTCATCTCCTTTTATATTTGCAAAAGAAATTGCTGGTAATATTTTATCCACTTTATTTTGCAGGGGAGATTGCGCATTTTGGTGCTGGGTAAGCTGTGATTTCTACTATAATTAATTAAACTCTGTATAGATTTTAAGGTATTGATATTAGTTTCTCTAACTTTTTTTAAAAATAATTATATTTTCAGGGTGTTTCTCCTGATTCAGCTAATAAGCATCATTAGCTTTATCACATGGCTCAACGATTGTTGTCTATCTGACAAATATGCAGAAAGATGGTAAGTCATTTTATTACTATAGATATTAATAATTAAACTCTGTGATATTCTTCTGAAAAAAAAATCCATTATTTTAATTAATTCTCAGTCTATGAATCCATCTTGACAAGGGACAATCTTAACTTCTCTTAATAATTAACACTTAGCTCCCAAAAAAGAAAATTATTAGCTTTTTGAAATTTATTGTTGAGAACAAAAATAGCACAAGATTTTTGTGAATTCACATTCAGCGTTTAGAATCATTCTTTTCATTTTTCAGTTGGACAGTGTTTTCCATGTTTTCTTTTTTTTTTTTCTTTCTTTTAGTTGATTTTGTTATTCAATTGATTCAGTTATCGTTTTAGAAAAATGCAAAATACAGTCCTTATGTCGCTCTATAATTTGGGTTTCAAAATTGAGGTCTCGATTTTCGTTTCCTGGAAACGACGAACCATTAATAGAGGCTGAAACGATGCCGTACAGTAAGAAGAAAGAGTAAATACGCCGAAAACCCTCAACCATTACGCTCACTGAAACCCGACAAATAGCTGTAAAATATGACAGACAGTTATAAGACTGTAATACCCTCCTTATATCCTTGTCTTCCAGCGAGTTAAACTTTTGCGCTCACTCAAACCGACGAACCCCAAGTAAACTGTGACGCGCCAAGTTTTCTTTTAAAAAGGGCATGTATGCCTATCTTTGTCGCGCCATTGTTGCAAATTCACGTTTCTGACCAATACTCTTGCTAAGAAAAGGTTTTCTCGTTTCTGATGATGGATGAGGTTGACTGAAGTGCCATGATCATTGGATTGGCTAAATGATGTGCCGTTCTTACAATTCTATTCTTTTCCCTTTCCCTTTAGTTCCCGGCCGCCGTAACGAAGAGCTCCGGCATCTGGTTGCAATGCCTGTGCTCTTTCCACGGATAGTCTCCGCTGCGGCTGCCGTGAACAAAACCGCCATGGAAAATCGGGGAGTATGTGGTTAAATCTCAAATACAATTTTGGATCTGCTCTGTAACTGAATCAAGAGTTTAAATCTCTGACAATTTTTTTGCATACTTTTCATTATTATTATTATTATTATTATTATTATTATCTGCGCAGCACTAATATTTGGAGTTAAAAATTCTGGATTGCAGCCATATGCATGTGATGCTAATTGCAACCATTGCATATGTGATATGCATTGTTGGGATAATTTTGATGTACATTTGGTATGCTCCTGAGCCGTCTTGTCTACTTAACATTTTCTTCATCACATGGACACTTGTGCTTGTACAACTCATGACTAGCATCTCTCTTCATCCAAAAGTAAGTTGCTTTGCTTTTCATATTCATATCCATAACATATTTTGAGAAAGGGGTTTACTAATAATTTATGCTTGATAACAGGTTAATGGTGGTATCTTGACTCCTGGGCTCATGGGTCTTTATGTGGTGTTCCTTTGCTGGTGTGCCATTAGAAGGTATGCTTCTTTCTTCCCTCTTTTCCATGCCCTCAGGCCTTAGCTCACCTTTGGTTCGCTCCAAGCATGCAAAATGTCAATTGTTCTTTCTGCTATACATTTCTTGACAGCAAATAATTGTTTACCATTTTTTGTGTTTAAAGTGAACCAGCAGGTGAAAGTTGCAACAGGAAAGCTGAAGCTTCAAAGAGAACAGATTGGCTTACCATTATAGTAATAACTGAACCCTTTCGAAATACCAAATTTACTGAATGCACTTCTTTCACAAACATGTGGATCCATACATGAAAATGATTTGTAAGTTATGTTTGTTAGAGAAATATGCACAATTTTAATATAATGCATCAGGTGCACTAAATAATTCCTCATTCAGAACAGATTTTTTCATTTTGCAAACCATAAGTTAAAATTTCCATCAGAAAAATGACAACTTCCATGTTTTTAACAGAGCTTTGTTGTTGCTTTACTTGCAATTGTTATTGCAACATTTTCGACTGGTATTGATTCGCAATGCTTTCAGGTTTGCTATTGAACTTTTTAATTACTAGCTAGTTATCATTATTTTTCAAGAGGGAAAAATTAAAAACGAAGTGTCTAACTCTAACAATATGGGTACAGTTCAGGAAAAGTGAAAAAGAGGCAGAGGATGATGTTCCATATGGTTATGGCTTCTTCCACTTTGTCTTTGCCACAGGAGCTATGTACTTTGCAATGCTACTCATCGGCTGGAACACTCATCACGCAATGCAGAAGTACTTTCTATTCCAATGCCTAAGCATTTTTTTGTTTTTGTTTTACGTTCTGTAAGTGCCTTCAGGATCATTTAAAGATGACCCTAAAACATTCAAGGTATGATGGCACTCTAGTCTAAGGTGGGCATTCGGCTTAACCGAACCTTATCAAACCGAATACATTTCATGCTGAGCGAAACCGAACCAAAGACTATGAAAATTGGTTCAGTGTTGAACCAAATCAGATCAGTTTAAGCTTGGCTAGGTTGTTCCAAACCAAATAAGCTATTTTAAGCATAAAAATCAATTCAGTTAGCTATGCAAATGACCGAACTGAAAATCACAAACCATTCGGTTATCACTATTTGAATCGATCACTAATTGATCTCTAAAAATCCTGACTGAACCAAACCGATAAGCAGTTCGGTTTGGACCAAATACTGCTCACCTCTACTATAGTCGTCAAACACTAACATTTACTTGCCTTACTATTCTGCAGATGGACAATTGATGTGGGTTGGACCAGCGCATGGGTCAGAGTAGTGAATGAATGGTTGGCAGTTTGTGTATACTGTAAGTACTTGCCATCGTTGTTGATCAAACCGAGTCAATTTGAATGATAGAATTAAGAAAAAATATTGCAAATATTTTCAAAATCAAACTGGACTGCTCTGTAGAATTGATTTGGTCTATTCGGTTTGTTTTCAGAATTGTTTATATTTTGCTTTAAAAAAACCAATAACATATTAAATTTAAATTATAATGTTTCGATTGACAATTTTCTAAGTTGCAGTGAACTAATAAACTGATTTGCAGTGTGGATGCTGGTGGCTCCAATCATCCTCAAGTGGAGACAAAATGCAGATTCCACATAAGGCATTTCTATTTTAAAACCACCAAAGCATTTTGTATGGTCTGTTGTGCATATGAAACAGTTTCAGAAAGAAGTGTTGCAGTGTACTTTGAAAGAATCAAGCTGGAGGAACACATAATGGCATGTACTGATCCAATTTATTCTTATTACTAATTCTTTTGATGTTGTAATCCTGTAATCCAATCATCCGAATGAGCTCAAAGTAAAAAAAGAAAGATCAATATAATGCAATTTACTTGGGAATGCAAATTAATTCCTGTATCTATGCAACTACTACGGAATATTACTTTACTGAAAAAATAAAAGCACCTCATCAGATATCTACCTGTAAATATATATATATACATTCTAATTAGTATATGGTGCCTCAATATTTGGTCGATTGTAATAATCCACCATGTAATGGAAGAATGATTATATTAGCTAATTAATTATAAGGTTTGGATGATTTTTTTTTTTTTTTTTTTTTTAACATTTTAGTGTATTGGGATACCATGGTATTCCTCCTTACTTAAAATGTTAGAATATTCATTATATTAAAAAAATACATATATTATTCATTGCTTGAATCACATGTAATATTAATTACATCAAATCATCCTAATTAAAATTCTGCCATTCAGGACTATTTCACACCTACCACAACCAACGCCATTGCCGCCACCAATTTGCCACTGCCGCCACCACCACCATACTAATGCTCCACCACCACCACTTCAATCGCCGCCACCTTAACCACTCTACCATCACAGCACAGTTATCACTCTACGTCACCACCACTAAGAATAATTAGTTTGAGAAATATCTGTTACTTTTTAATTACGTTCTAATTATATGAAATCAAAATTTTAAAATTTTTTTCATTTAAACCACATGTTTACTATTTTGGTAAAAAATTGGGCCTTTTTCTTTCGATGCATGTTTATAGAATAAATTGTTCAAAAAGTCATTTTTAAAAGTTGATTTTTTGAGAACTAGATATTACTTCCAAGGAGGCAAATTAAAGCTTGTTCCTAAATTCAATGGCATCGAATGAATCTTGCACTTGTCGGTTGAAACTTGTGATGAAGGGACAAAGAAAAGACAGAACATCAACAATTCCGACAGGGAAAATAAAAATATGAAACGAAAGAAGCACGCAAACAACATACTGCAATTGAAAGAAAAAATCATCTTACTAAACAATATATGCATACAAACTGTACTCAACTATAACAATTGTTTCACAACCTTTTCACAGACTCAACCGCTCACCACACCATGAACTTATGAAATCATACATGAAAAGACAGGAAAAAAAATGATGGCATCTACGAGCACAAGAAAACACACAAAAATGATACAGGCAACACGGATCACTCTCAATGAACAATACAAATGCAATTAGACATTTTAGGCACATAAAAAAAAAAATGAACCTAATCCACAGGAAGTAGTCTACCCTTTTAAAATTATAATTACTCTCTCCCTCTCTCTTGCTCTCCGATCAATTTTCAGGACTGCTATGGACAATTTTTTTGCTTGAAAAACACAGGCATCCTTTAACTTGGCTGGATGATTTAAATAAAACAATATGACCAGAACTTTACACCAGCGATTGGAAGGAAGCAACAAGTTGATGCTTCTAAAATAAGGACGGAGATTCGTTTCGTTTGCATTTATCCAAATGGGTTCCCTCCAACAGAAGAGAAAGATGTTGGGGCGGCAGGGGCTGAGAATCTACCAGCCAACTGTTGATCCATATTTATGGCACCAAAAGCAGCTCCGTCAGTGCTGAAGCCACCCACTCCCTGATGCCTGGGGAAAAACACAGATGTTAAAAAAGAAAGAGGTTTGTACATACAGCTCAAACAATGAATTGTCAGATCATTTCTTAAACACTGTATTTAAAAATTTACCCGTTTTAGAGTTATACTGTTAATTTAATCACGAGTATTTAAAGTTATGGTTTTATAGTAACAAAATAATATTACTTGGTTTTATGGCAAAGGAAGGAACCGAGTAAAAACAAATTGAAAATAACAAAAGAACAATCTGATACAAATAAAGGAGAAGGGAGAACAATAGAAGACAAAAGAGGATAAATATGTCACAAGGAAAAGAAAAAAAGAGCAGCTGGTATTGGGAGAATGCTTGTAAAAATGAAACTTACCCAGAAAATGACATGTTACTTGGTACTTGTGCCATATACGCCCCTGAGGTTTCAATGCAATATTAAGCACAAAGCAGTGAAGCACAGCGAATTTAAAAGCAAAAAAAAAGGGGGGGGGGGGGGGGGGGGGGGGAGGGGGATTTTGGAAGGGAAAATATAAGTTGTAACTTTACTTGGAGGCATAGCTGATGCATAAGGTGGTGGCTGGGAAGGCAATGCTGATGGATAAGGCAACGACTGGGATGGCATCCATGCTGATGAGGGAGTCCCAAGACTAGAAGCGCGTTGTAAGCCTGAAGATGGTGGCATATTTGGAAGAGCACCTTGCAAGGGTGCCATGGAAGGAAACTGTATCAGAAGGAACACAAGTCAGCAAATCTAGGAAAAAACATATCAATTAATTTCAAATAACAAAAAATCATGCACTTCATTTTGTTAATAATTAAGTAGATACGCCAAAACAAAAGGTCAAATCAAGCACTTTTCCCCTCTGAAAAGTTGAAGTTACTATATTTTCCCAAATGGGTAGTAAAGCTTCATGTATATCTTTTGCAGGTCTTTTTTTCCGTATATTTACCCATGTGATGCCAACAATCGTAGCACCAAGTTGCCATGATATTTGATCTTCATGAGTTTGCTAACTTTTTATCTCAGCAAATATCTTTCACTTTTCCCATGCAAAATATTATTGCAGAAAGATTGATTCAAATTCAATTAGAAGTTTAAGATCGAATGAATTAATCACATACAGTATGGACTTGTGCTGGAGATGACTCATTGAGATCAAATGGATTTGTAGACTTTGATTGCTGGACATAAGTTGGCATAGGCTGAAATAAACAAAGTTACTATTGTAAGTAATCTGATGAGAATTGAAACAAGAAACCTGCAAAAATACAATAAAATCATTGACTCATCGTTGTCAGTTAATAAACACACCACTGCAGCATTACTATATTGCATTGCGAACCCCATACCATGGGGTGGACCAGTTTGCCACACTGGAATTGCTGCAGGGAAAGATGAATAGGTTGCAGTGAAAAGATCCTGCACATAATTCAGGATTGGTGTCAAGAGGCATGAACTATTAGATTGATATCCACAAAATACCGATCAACATTAGCTCCATTACCACAGGCAGTTCTTTTCTTCCGGTTGGTTTTACTTCTGCAGATGCGGGTTGTGATATACCAGCTGAGGCAACTGCTGGGGCAGGTGCAGAGACAACTTGGGGTACTCCAACAGATGAGGTACTAAAAGCTGCTTGCACATTAGGGGCCACTGAATAATTCCAAGTCTGCCAAAAAGGCCTCAGAAGCAACATATTAAAAAAAATATCATATAGATAGCATAGATCAAGTACAAATTTCTAGAAGTCTGGTGTACCTGGTTGCCTGAAGCTCCATAAATTGGTGGTCTATGTTGTTGAGTGGTAGACTGACCACTGGAAGCAGGAATTAGATGCGGTTGCTGATGCTGCACACTAGGCCATTGCCCTGCCTCATTAACTTTGCCAAAGGAATTGCCACTGTTAATGGGCATTGTAGGCACCAATCCAGGGGCACCTGATGAAACACCACCAGGATGAAATGTCAAAAATATATTAGCTGGTGACACTGGAGAAGCACCAACATTGAGAGGCAATATAAGTGCATCACCTGCTACCACAGTAGGTGAAGCAGTGGCACTTGGCGCTGCATGGCTCACAGATGCAACTGCTGGAGTACCAGAACCACTTGGCATCCCAGAGATTTGACCAGGTACAGATTGTGTCATCGACAATTGCGAGAGAACAGATTCCAATGGATTTGCATTTGAAGAAGTTTGAGATACCTTAACCTCCGAGACAAAATCAAAAGAAGCCCAATTGTTGTCATTTGTTGTACTTGCAGGTTGTGCAAGGGATTGAGACACAGTTGTCTGTTGTACTTGAGGGGCTGTGGTAACAACAGGTGGTGGTTCAGGATCAGCATCAAAATCAATTAAGCTGGCAGTATTCTCCACTTTAACCTCCATTGAGTTTCCATTGGTGGACCCCAAACTACTAGAAGATGCAGTTCTCTGCAATTAAATGCAAGAAAACTGTGAGATCATTTGTTCCTCCACCACCCAGAGATAAAGTGAAAGATTTGACCATGGTTAAGAACAACAAAGATCAAAATGCTACAATTAAGCTGAGTATGCGAAATCTTTGAACAGAAAAACAATCTGATGATTAACAAAAAAACTCAATTCTATTGAATTTCTACGGAATTTCTATATGCAAGAGAGAGAGAGAGAGAGAGAGAGAGAGAGAGAGAGAAAGAGAGAGATGATTACTAAACAACTTTTACATAAAAATCATATTCAGCAATAAGCACAAATGCAAGTTACCATTTACCAACATGAACCAATTCATTCACAAAGCTAAAGCAAACTATTAATTCCTTTGAGTTTTTCTTTTTGGAGTCAAATTAAACCAGCTCACAGGTAAGCCCAAGCTCAACCTGAATTATTTTAAACAATCTCAGGCCTGAGCTCTGACCAAAGCTCACAGTAAATTTTGAGATGGCCCATTTACTTCACTTTTTTTCCCCAGAACTCTTTGGTAAACCTAAGTTTTAAACCTACTCTATCATACATTGCCATACCATATGAACCTGAGACTCTCTAAAATAAATTTATATATAAATGTATGATAATGAAAGAAACAAAAAAAAATAACAACACATGCTATAAATAAATATTAGAAGAGATTATTCCAGAATGATTACCATGAAAAGTACGTAACAAACAAAAGGTTTATGTGAACCTAGTATGACTTCACTAGAAAATTATCAAAATATATTCAAAAATATATGTCATGCATGTGTATTCATATATTTTCAGACCACTTTGGGCTTGTAAAAACTAAATTAATTTCAGCTCAAGCTCTGCCAGAATTTAATTTGGGCTCAAAACTATTGACCAAACTCAAATCAATCTAAGCCCATGCAAACCTTGCCTCAAAAATTTCGAGCTGAGCAATTCGAGTTTTAGACTAGCTCAACAAAAAGATATAGTCCTAATTCCTATTGAGGCTCATCCAAATCAATACTTTGCTAGAGCAAGCTAAGACACAAGATGCGACGTAATTGGCCTTGAGTAAATCAAGTTGTTTGTGTCATCATAGAGATCCTCAAAGAGGTTCACAAATAGCAAAAACATGTGGTGGACGCCAATTAACAAATCAAGTTTGTTTAGTTTGGAGATCGTAATTGGTGTCTCCCTATTTTTTTAATTTCCAGCAGAATAATTTTTGCTGGTGATATAAAAAGATTAGGGCCCTGTTTATTCATGGAAAAATAGAATTACATTCAATAAATTGATTCCAAGAGAAGTGAAAACTAAAATTTGTTTACTTGCAATAAATTTGAAAACAGTAAAAGTGGAAATGAATTTTCTTATGTTTTCTAGTTTACAACTAAGCTTTAAAGAAATACTTTAAGTAGTTTTCCATTTTTCACTTGAATTCTCTGTAGATTAAAACAAACACAGAGCTCCATCTATTGTTTCCCATGTTTTACAGATTGCTCCATGGCAAATTGAATTTCATGTTTTATTTCCCATTACATGTGAGTGCACCTCAGGGCCAAACAAACACACTCTTTCCCAAAGTCAAATTATATCATGACATCCTAAATCTGGAACATGAACTGCCAAAGAGCTGACACATGAAGTGGCATAAAACCAGCACGAACGAGAATCAGGAGATAAAACAAGTGCATGTTGTGTACTGCTAGGTGATTCATTTGAGGTTGTAATTTTTATGTAGATTCACATACACCAAAGAAGTACAAAAGAAAATTTTGAAACAGGAACGTTGATCTGAAAAGTTCAAACAAAAAAAACTCTTGGGCAGGGATGGATCAATGACAACAAAACAATTGAAGCAGAGACAAAACATTTAAGAATCATATAGACAACTGAATGAAACAGAAGCTCTACCTGTGTCTGTGCAAAGCCATCAGCAGCTCTTACAACATTGGCTTTTGGAGGTTCACTTATACGAAGAGGCATTATATTATCTCCCAAAATTTCTCTTACCGGTCGTACAACAGGGGGGCTAGAAGCCTCTGGATCTTTCAGCCGCTCAGGCGACCTACTTTCCAGCTTAGAATCTCCATCAGACATTCTACGATCATCAGCCTTCTTACCATTTCCAAATCTATCCTCCCGACGCCAATCATTGACTATATCAGGACGTGCAGGACTTCTGTTGTTATCATTATACTGTCGACTTTCTTGTTCATATCCAGGACTTCTTCTTTCATCATACCCATATCTATTTCTGTCATCACTTCTTCCTCCAGGACTAGACATGTCACTGTAACGGCGTTCATACGTGTCCTCATAAGGTGGGCTTCGAGATCCACCTTGGTATGAGTCCTCTTTGTCACCCTGTATGATATTTAAGTTCAATCAGAAGATCAGCATGTTTCTAATTAAAGTATTTTTTAGAATTCAAAAAAATTAAGTTCAATTTCACAAATATTAACTAGAACAAGTTAATCCCTGTTATAATATTTTGAATTCACATAAACAGGGGAAACGACAATCTTACCAACTTTGCACTTGGAGGCTTTCCGTAGTTCCTCTCACCCGTGTAGCGTCTATCTACATAAACATGTTTAATAAAGTCTCGAAGTCTCTCTACATTGCTGGCAGCAAAAACATGAATCAGATTTGCAATCATTATCATAACATATAATAAAACACATCATAGATGAGTGACAACCTGCCATCAGGGGCAGACTGACGCTGTGGATCCCATTCTTTAAGATAAATGTCTCTTGCACGCTGTAAATAAAAGACAGAAGTCAGTTAAGACAAAAACTGAATGGACAAGTCACAGACAATGCTAGGCAGGTATTTAAGAACCAACCTAACTATTGATTGGCAAGAGAGAACATAGAGGAAAGAGAGGGAAAATGGAAGACAGAGAAGGGAAGAGAGAGGAAGATTTAGAGAATAAGAGAATTAAAGAGATGGAAGCTGAATTCTCTTTCTGTAGTTGGATCCCTACTATAATTGAGCATTAGCTATTTACATTTCTAGCTATTACAATTCAACAAGAAGTGCAACACTAAAAACAACCACCAATAAATTCTCACTTTGTAATAGTAATATACCTGATTTCCTCCTCCTTGAAGAGCAGCAACTTCTTGTGACGTAAATTTAGCCATTGATACTGATTTTACTCGGTGGGTGAATTCCCGACTAGAAAAAATTTCAAAGCGTTATATCAGTGCAAGTGAGACTCTCTCTCCCTCTCACTCACTCACCCCACCCCCCACCCCCCCAACTGCACCCCACCCCAAACAAGCACGAGGAGAAAATTCTCAAGAAAACACAGGAATTACGAAACAAGAGAGAGCAACAGACTACTGCAAAGAAATTGGAAAACAACTTAAAAATAGTCATACTTACTGTATGCCACTACAGTTGGTGCAAACAAATGTCCAGAAATTTGTGCAAACATATTGCGGTCCCTGCTCAGTCAATAAAATATTAGCACTATATAACAATCTATATGTGAGCTTTTCTCCAGTAGAACAATAGCCCATGGCACTCCAATTTTCATATGAATACATCAGGCAACTTATTATTACTTCAAAAGAATTTTGTAGTTGACACCAAATGAAACTTTGCATCAAATCATCCATGAGAGACAGTTGGCTAAATTCCATTGAATCATCAACAGATAGGGAAAAAAAAATCTTTTTCCTAATAATAGGCATAACATTTCAGCATCATATGAAAGGACTGTAAATTATAGATAATTAAGCATATTTTTACCATAACCACACATCTAGATAGCTAATCTAATGACTTATTAAATCATAAAAAACATGGTACAGCAAAAGATTTAAAAGATATACTTGAATACTCTATATCCGTGATTATGCATATCCAAACCTTAAAGGTCCTAAAACCTTAGGGAGGTCTAGTAAATACAGAGTAAATACATCCTCAATATTTATTTATTTTTTTCTTAATAGAAAAAAAAAAATAGAAATAGAAGATAACCCTCCTATATAATCT
The DNA here is from genome assembly GCF_041381405.1 of Jatropha curcas. NCBI lineage: Eukaryota > Viridiplantae > Streptophyta > Magnoliopsida > Malpighiales > Euphorbiaceae > Jatropha > Jatropha curcas. The sequence continues at coordinate 26,894,016 of NC_143158.1, forward strand.
CCAAGGAAGCATTGAAATCAATAGACGAACTATTGAATTTCCTTCACATCAACAACTTAATTTCTTTTCATAGATCAGCAACAACTGATTAAGTCCATTTCATTAATCCATGAAGCTCTACACAACAAATTATAATACATAAAAGTCTAACAAAAGATTCATATTGCCAACCCAACTAGTTTGGGATTAAGACTTAGTTATTGTTGTAAAGGTTTCACAAAGCCGAAAGTAAGAAGCATAAAGCATCAAAAGATTGCTTCATTCTCCTATAAAAAAGGTCCTCAACTTCTCCCCAGCCTAGCTATGCAGTAATGCGAAGGCCATTAATCACTATACCATAGATTTACATTTTTTTTTTTTTTTTTACATACGTCTAAGAAACAGCTCATTCATAATTGAGTCCAATTACGTGTTTTTACAATTTTATTCAATCGATTGACCCTTCAACTCTTACCAAAAGAAATGTTCAAATTTGAATTCAACATAACTAAATCCTAAGCCAATTAAGCTAGAATTTTATTTATGGTTTTGCACAATAAATAAACTACAATGCAAAGACAATAGAAGCAGTGGAAAATCACTCACCAAGCAATTACAGTTGATGCATCTCCGGTTCTCAGGAAGCTTCAAAAGTCCCCGAATTATTCGTTCATTCTTCTCGTCTTCTTTAACTCGACTTGCCATTTCACTGCCAGCTTCAATTTAAAAAAAGAAAAAAGAAAGCAGTTTCATAAGCTATTGCAAGCAAAGAGAAAGCTACAAAACACACTTAAAATTAATCTGATAAATTGACTAATCCTCCAATTTAAAAACCAACAAGCCTAACATTATAACCATTCTATGCTTCTATAAACATGATAAGCTTATATTGACTAATCAAAATAATCACATAATGCACTAAATTAACAGAAAAATGAATCTAGATTCGACCATAGTAATTCTGTTCATCTGCAATGCAACTCAGCAAGACCAAGCAACTATAAAGAGACGGAAACTGAAAATTCAACAATCTAAAGAGACGGATCTGATGAATCAAAACAAGCAACAGAAAATGAAAAACACCAGAGTCGTTTTGGAATCAAACAACTAAACAAAATAAAAAACAGAAACAAGACTTACCTATAAAGTTGATTATGGCCTTTTAAGCTTCTTATTATAACTAGAGATCCAGAGCTTAGATTGCCTTTGCCTCTCTCCCTCCGCAGTATTTAATTTGGATAAACAGTGGCAGAGGAAAAGCAGAAAGAGAAATGATCTGCAGATCTTTCAAGAGTCGGTAACCAAGGGGCTTTTGTACAGCTAAGAGCTAACCAAAGTCTGCTTTTCCCGAAAATTAAGAGAGAGAGAGAGGGGGGAAATTAAAATATATATATATGTTAATATAGAAATGAAAAAGAAGGGTATATTTTATGGTGGTATTGGACACAGGGGATCTGTACCCTGTCCCTACGGCTGTGCTGTGGCGTGCGCGTGGCGTGGGATTGTCCCATTTTTGACGGTTTTTATGGTCTTATTTTGTTCAAAGTTACAGACTTGCAGTCACTGAGACTGGTCTAAGATCGTATAAGGCGACTTGTTGAGTCAGTCGGGTTTTATGGTTGTTATCGCCCTTTGCTTTTGCCAAAATTACGCAACTAACCCCGATTTGAAATACTAATTGCTGCTGCTTAGCTACAGTACACTTTATATGTTTCTGGATTTTGATTATCTTGTTTTAAATTTTAATAGGAAAAATCTTAAGATAGAAATTTCATTTTTAGAAAAATTTCAACCTAACAAAATGATGTTTTTTTCTTTTGAAGGAAAAATTATGTTAGTTTAATGGTAAACAACTTAAGAACAACATTCCGGGAATCTAGATCCTACCTATCATAATTTAATTATAATGATAATATTTATAATTACTTTTAGATTTTTTTTCTTTTGAGAAATATATTTAAATTTTTTTTTTTTTAGAATCTTGTATTCTAATCTTTATAAAGTACTTGTCAATTGTTAAATTTTTATTTTTATTTTTGCGGAAATTGTCTAAATTCGCATAGTAACTACAATATTTCCTAATTGAATAAATTCTTTTTTTTTAAATGAATAAATTCTTTTTTATTGAGGAATGATTGTGAGCCCATGAAAAAAAAAATTCATATTTAAAATTTTATTACGTTTCTATTTTAAGATCTAGAAAATAATTTTTAAAACTTAACTAAAATTTGAAAAATAATTTCCCTTTATAACAAAGAATGAGACTTTCTGCACCTGGTATATAAATGGTCTCATAAACCAAATCAATAAAAAAAATAATTTTTTGAAAAATATTACTATTTTATCTTTTTTTTTCCTATTATGTGTTTGGAAATACATTTTCAAACCAAAACACTAATTTGGAATTGATTCGATATATAGACAACCCATACACTAGTATAGATAAGTATTTCCAAATGTTATATTTTCAAACCGTTTCATTTAAAAAAAATATTAACTTTTCATAATTAAAATTATAATATATGTAACATCTTTAAAAAATATGTTTTTAATGAAAAATTATTTTAAAAAATACTTAGGTAGCTTAATTAATTTTTTATTTTTAATTGTGTATTATATTTTAATATGTAATTAGTTTATCATTACATAAAAATATATTTATAATAATATTATTTATTTGTTATAAATAAATTGATAATAAATAGTGCAAATATTTAAAAAATTTTAAATTTTTTTTCTAATGTTTTATCATTTTATTATAAAATTTATGAATTTTTTTTTAGTTTTAAAGTGAAATATAATTTTTTATTATTAACGATTCAACATGTTTTTCTTTTCTCTGTTTCTTTTTTTTTTTTTTTTTTTTAATGAAAAGGAGAGCAGAAACTCTAAGAGAACAAACACATTCTAGGATAGACAACACTAATGGCATCATGCATCAACCATGATGCCAACCCAAGAGGAGGTTCAGTAAGAATATGAGTGCCAAAGAGAAGTTACTGGCCGTCTTCGAAAGACAATCCGCATAATAATTTGCTCCAAGATATACATACCGCACTTTACATATCAAAAAATCTTGAAGCAAATTATTGATGTTAGAACAAGCTGATGAGAAGCTCCAGCAGACTTCACTTTTCCTTGAATAAATTGAATAACAATCGCATTATCATACGCCAACCAAAACCAAGATATGCTTAAACTCTTGACCAGCTTAACACCTTCCATTAAAGATGTGCATGGTTCAGGTTGGAACGGAAATTGCATTATTTTCGGTCCACTCCAAGATATCGGCATATAAAAAATAGAGTTTCAATTATGTCTCATTCTAAAATATCAGGATATAAAAAACGGAGTCCTACTCCATCCCAATAGATATGTAATTGCTTCTCACTTTTTTGGGACGGAACGAAACGGAACGGGAATTCAAATCTATGGGACAGGACGAAATGGGACGGATTGGAAATCAATTGGAATTTCATGTAATCTTACTAAATTATTTTTCATTAAAAAAAAGATAAAATTACTATATTCATCAATTATAATCAAACAAAATTCATTTATATAAATTTGAGTTAAAAAAAAGTATAAAATAAAATAATTAATTCAATCGTTAATAATCTACTACTAAAGTCATAATAGTATATTTTTAAATATTTATTTTCTAGTTAATAAAAGCATTAAATATAATAAAGCAAAATAATATAAAAACTATATACAATTTAAATTTACATGTATTTTATAAATTTTAGCTCATCAATGTTTTTGTCGTTGTTGTCTTTACGCTTATTGAAATTTAATACTTATTTTAATTTAATCTTGAATGTCATTTGAAAAATAAATTATGATAGCATTAAGTATTAACCAATAATCCAATAATTAGATTAATTACAGTTAATATTTTCTCTTGTATTGATTAAGTTTTTCATTTTATGTTTAATAGAAAAGAATTTATTCAAAAAAATTTACTTAGCATATAGTGTGAATAACAGAGGAAAAACTTATATTAAGAAAAATATGTTTAAGTACTTGATTTATTTTATATTTAAAAAGTGCATAATATTTTTTCGTATTATTACTTTAACAATAATTGGTTCAAACAAACTAAAAATAAAAGAATGAAATGATTTTTATGGATATAATTTGAAATTAATAAAAAAAGATAAGTAGAATTTTAAAGAAAAAATGGAAAGAGAATTCTCGATTTTCGGAATGAAATTGATATAACGGAATTTTGATCGGTTTTAATCAAATAACCAATTACGTCTCATAATTACTTTCGAAATTGAAACGTATTAAATTAATATTGAATTTTATCGGGATAAAATATTCGGAACCTTCCATGACCGCCCATAATTCAACATTTGGAATCAAATAAGTATTGGTCTTAAAAAGAAAACCTTACAAATAGAAAAGTCTTTGGCTTTACCTCAATCGCAAAAATCAACAAATTGATTAACTATTCTTTTCTTTTTCTAACATAGTAGAGGACAAAAAAGAATTTGGATTTGATACCTTCCATTCCATGCATCATATCATGAGAAATTAATCAAAACACAATTTATTATTTATACAATAATAAACTTCCGAATTCAGTATTTAAAAAAATAATAATTCAAAAGCAACTTCTATTTTTTACTTTTTATTAAATTACCGGTTTTCTAGATTACTAATTTTATTTTCAAAAAGAAAATTTATTACATTGCACACATGCAAATAGCCTTTTTCTAAAAGCTTTTTATATTACACAGGGAGGAACAAATATTGATTTAAAAATTTTGTTTTAAAAATTCAGGTTAATAGTCGAGGCCGCAAACAAAACAACAATAGCTGCTTTCACTAACACTATGCTATGATTGGTAGAAAATAGGGGAGAAAATAAAATTGAAAAAAAAAGATTAAATTCAGAATTTTATTATTAATAAAGTCTTACATCAAGAAAAAAAAAACTTTATATTTCCCCTCTATTTTCTTTAAATATTTTATTTTCCCCCTAAATTATTATCTAAATACTTTCTAATTGACAATTTAACCCAACCATAATCATTAATCGTCGTGATGATGAAAGTTATTATAGAAAGTCCTGTGATTATCGGCTTTTGATTTACCGGTCAAAATCTTTTGATTGACTCGTAAACAGGCCCAGCCACGCGCGAGGCTAACTGTGTTTCCCAGCCAAAAGCAGTTGCCACTGCCAGTTGCCAGTTGACAATTTCCACGTCTACAGAGTAATTAATTTTTGTCTTTAGCAAATGTGACAACGATGAAGACTGGCTTTTTTCTTTTTAATAAATAATCTCCAATGGGTAATGAATCATATGTATATAAAGCAAGAAGTTTTTTGAATGTTATCTGTTCGCTCAAATAGCGCAAAGCAAGTGGAATTATTGTTGCCAACCTGGCAACTAAATTTAATTGCTAAGCTTCAACGTGGTCTTTATGTGTTTTTCATTTTTCGAAAACAACAACTTCCTTTCATTCACAATACAGAGTATTAACGATACAAAACAAAAATACAGTACAACGTAGAAACTTAGAAGTGGCTAAATGTCAGGAGGATATTGAAGAGAAGCAGTAAAATATCTGGAAATTTCAGATTTTGGACTTGGGGTAAATTAAAGTTTAGCAAAATTATTAATTCTTTTTTTTGAGAAGAAATTATTAATTCATTTTTATTGTCTGAAGAAATTACCATCTATCGCTCTATTATTAAACTACTAAGCCATGTGTAACTCAAATTTTGATGTATGGCTCTGTTAAATTAATATTAAGCCCTTCTCTCTAAAGGTTTATTTTTCCGTAACTTTTTTATTCGTTTGTTTTTAAAAAATTATTTACATTTGATATTTTCCTTAATAAATATTTTTTAAATGATTTATTCTTTTAATCGGTTGCAATATTTAAAATTAGTTAAAAATATTAAAATTTTTAAGTCATAAGAATGCAACAATATTAATAATAATAGAAATTTATATTTTAAAAACTTTTATTGTTAAATACAAAAAGACCATAAAATTTTTATAAAAGTCGTTGGTGACCGATGGTGATGGCCGGTGGTAGTAGTGGTGGCTAATAAATTAAAAAATATAGATTTATAAAGAATGTTCAAAAAATATTTTACTCTTGAAAATGAGAAGTCATTTTCCTTAAAAATGACTTAATTATCTTTTAACCGTGAAAATATTTTTTATTGATTTATTTTCCTAAATGCCTCAAATAAAAAAATTATGAAAAATATTTTCCTATAAATTATTTTACATAAACAAACAAAGATAAAAATACCTACTTTGCTAAACTATGATCTTATTTTTCATTTCTTTTGTTACTCTCAAATCAAAAGCACCACAAATTCAAGTATAGTTAACGGAAAAAAAAACAATTTTACATCAAAACTTTTTCTATGAAAAAACCAAGTTCACCTAGATTACCAAAGAATAACTTTGAACTCTGTGAATTTAGTGGAACTTTATTACAACTTCATAGTAGCACAAAAATTCAAAAATTCATATATTTCCCGCAAATTCTTATAGACAGTTTAGATGGCGGTAAAATAGAGATATATGTAAAATAAAGGGTGAAAATATCTTGAAATTTTGAAAATTCCTTGTTTGATTTGGGTGAAATGTTAAGAAGAGTGTAAAATAAATTTATTTTACATCATTGTAGGCTAATTTTCACTCTATTTTGAGATAAAAGCAATGAGTGATATTTTACACCTTTATTTTACCTTTTCTCTCTTCCTAAACATAGCGTTAGTAACCAAAGATCCTCACGTGGGCTCTCATACTCTGTAGCAGTAACCGGTCTATGCTATGCCGCAATGCATGGTTTTCAAAAAAAAAAAAAAAAACCGAATCGCATAACCTAATCGAATCGAATCAAAATTGAAAAGAACTGTTTTGTAAGAATAATAATCAGAATCGGAGCTGAAAAGATTATGTGTTGATTATGATTCTGGTTCTTGCTAAGAATTGAATTGGAATTGAACCAAAACCAAACCTAATTATGGTGCGGTTCTAATTTTGATTCCTAAGTTATTTGATTCCGATACTAGTTTCAAATTTGAGAATAATTGAATTATAGTTCTATTCATGTCACTGCAAAACCCAACACTAATGCTTTGTTTGGATGAAGGAAGAGAGGGATCATTAAAGTAAGGTATGGTGCAATATGGTACCAGAAAGTATGATAAATATCTTTTTTGTGTTCATTGGAAAGAAATGCTAAATGAAAGTTTAATAACATTGTTTTGTTTGGTTTGATGATAGAGAAAGATAATGTTAAATATAAATATTACGAAAATACAATTGTCATGAAAGATTTATAAATATAATTATAGATAATCTTGAAAATTAAATTTTTTAACTATGGTTACACTCCAATTCAAGATGTTGAAGATTATAGTGTTTAGACGGGTTTTCAACCCCTCAGATAACCTTCAAAAACCTATACTCTCTCTTGAGCTCTCTTCCCAAACAACTAAATAACCTAAGTCTATCTTAATTTACTCTCCAAATCTATCAAATAACCTCCATCCAAAGAATATGTAAATATTAGACTACCTATATTTGTATTGTATAGACCATTATGCCCGTTTAAAAGGAAACTGAAAGAGATTCCAATCTAATTACATGTAATCTTCTTATTTTTAAATATTTCCATTTTTCTGACTTGAATAATCAACTGTGGATACAAGATAATTAACGAAATACAAAGTTTAAATATTTCGTTTTCAAGCGGTACTTGCTGGTGCCGCAATCAACAGAGGACAAGAAAACAGAGAAAGAGAATAAGAAACTAGTAGACGTTGTTGCTTCTTTGGCAGAGGTTCAGGATTTTTCAGAGGGACAGAGAGAGGAGCTCAATGCTGCACTTACTTTTTCCTTTTATTTACTTATTTCTTTTTATTTTTGGCTAGAGGCATCAAGTGAATTGAAGGTATTTTTATAGGTTTTCTTGTATTTTTTATAAAAAAATTTATGATACTTTCAATTTTCACTTTGACCTATTAAAACACTTTAATTATAAAATTGCACATACTATACACTTTAATTAGTCTATTAAACACTTCAACTTATAAAATTAAATTAATTAAACATTTATTGGATAGTTGAAAAATATAAAAATTATTTTTCTAAAAGCTGTAATAACCACATATACAATCAATATTTTTCTTTGCTGGAAGAGCCAAAAACCTACGCTTTACGGTTCGAGGAATTAAACCTCCTGATTATACAAAAAAAAAAAAAAATCAATTGTTTAGATATAAAAGCCAAAAACTTTAAAGATTGTTATTTCTATTTTCTTTTTATTTTGTATAGAAAAGCCAATACCATATATCGTGTGTTCTTTTTTATTTTTTTATTCATGATAACGTATTTTGCAAGAAATTTATGTTTAAGATATATATTATTTATTTTATTACTTATTCGATTTCTAAAATATTTATATTATAATTTTTTTTAAGAGTCTGATTGCAAGGAAAGAATTTGCAAACTTATAGCATAGATTTGAATGTTTTGCATAGATAAAAAAAATACTATTATATGGATATAAAATACAATCCATATAACTTATATTGTTCTAGTGGCATGTCGTCTATGTTATTATTTAGAGTTTGAGAGAATTAATTATGGAATATTATTCTATTCAATTTATGATAAAATGCTAGTAAAACAATTGATATCTACTAGGACAGTTGACAATTATTAAATCAACTAACTTTGTTTAACAAGCCCTAATAATAAAAGTTATATGTTAGGGACTAAAGTGTTAGAGAGGTCCATAAGTTTGACTATAATTTTGGAACTAATTTCTACGTCAATTGATCATTAAAATAAGTTATTTTGAATAAAAGGGCCAATATTTTATTAATGAAATTTTAAGTAAGGGATCTCATAGTGAATTTTTAAAAATAAAAGTCCTTATTATTAATTTGATTATAATTTAGAAACTTTTTTTTCGGTTTATATTTTACCTTATTGAATGATGTAAAAAGTTAATATTTGGAGTAAAATTTACTTAATGATTTGATGATTCTGTGAGCTTTTGTCTATTTCCATTTAGATAATTTTATAATTTGAATAAAATAAATTGATTGCAAAAGAATATTTACGTTTATGTTTTTTATTTTAGTTAAGAAGATGAGTTTATTATTTTTAATTTATTAGGTTAGAAAGTTTTTATATTTTTTAATTTATAGAAAGAAGCTATATTGGCAGTTTTTATTTTGGTAGAAAAAGACAAATAAATATTTTTAAGGAGAAAATAGCATGTTATTGTTTCATGAGATTAATTTATTACATTTTCAATCAAAATGGTAAATATTATATATTTCTTTTAATTTTTATATTCATTTATATCGTTCTTTATGAATTTTTTAATTTATTAAATATAATTATATTAATTTCTATGGTTGTTTACTAACTTTTTAATTTAATTATATTATCAAGCAAATTAATATAATAATAATTATTATTCATAGATGAAATATAAAAAATAAAAAATAAAAAATTAAAATAACTTTAAATATAAAAATAATATATTTCTAACTTACTGTTATATATATCGCGTCAGGAGTACAAGTAGCTGTAGATAAATATTTCCCTCCAAAAAGCTGACGCGGCAAAAAGGACAATTGCATAGCGGAAAGGTCTGTACTTGTAGCTTCGCACTGCTTCACTTCGGCGCTGAATGATCGGATAGGAAAAAAGAGGCAAAATCCCAGAAGAAAACTTCGCACTCTCTCTTTCGAATAAAAACATAGCAGGAGCAGAGAGGTTGAAAGCGTGAAGAAAACGGAACGAGATAAGAGAAACAATACAAGATTCACTATACCTATACTTACAAGAAACCATTTCTTGTTCTTCGTTTACAGGGCGTTTATTCTAATAATCACTCAATCTGTAAGAAATTTTAGAGACGAAATGTTCGTATAAGAACACTCCGTTCTTGTTCATGAAATTAGGGTTTGTTTTCTTTGTTTCAAGTTTAAAAATCAATGGCGAATGCGAAACAAGAAGTGGAACCTTGTTACGACAGTGATTCAGGGGATTCGTGGTCGCCATTGGACTTGCTGAGAATAGAAGCCACCGATGATGACGATATAGACAGCAAAGAAGAGAAAAGGGCTTTAAGGACTGGTCGGAGCTCTCGTTTTGGTTTTGATGATGAATTGCACGGCGCTGGAGGAGCACCGGAGGAGGATGATGAGGACAAAGAAGCTCTTGGTGTGGAAGAGGAAGAAGATGAGAGTTCTGGTGAAGAAGCAGTAGAGGAACTTGAAGATGAATTTGAGGAGGTGGAACCTCTAGAGGCTGCTGAGGTAGGGAGGCAGAGATATGCAGAAGAGGAAGAAAAGGAGAAGGATAAAGAGGCGGTTACAATTCCTAGAACAGGTGCATTCTACATGCACGATGATCGGTGTCAAGGCAGTGGCCGCGGACGCAGGTACTTATTATGTGGTTACTATTCCTCTTTAATATACAAAGTGAGATTCAGAGACATCAACACATCACACTAATTATGAGGGATTAGCTTTATTACGTGTTCTACAGATTTCCGATGTTCTGGTTAGTAAATATTTAGTGTTTCTCTGCGTCTTGATATCTGTAGTAGTTGAAATCTTAGTTGGAGCAGATTAAGTGACCTTTTATACTGGCAAATGGCAATGAGACATAAACTCCATTTGTTTTGAATTTCTCTTCTTGAATTTGTTCGTGCCTTGTTTGATTGATCCTCTAAATGTAGGAGGTCTCAAACACTACCAGATTATTCTAGATAGCGTGACATTGATGAGCATGAATTTTGGTGGTGTTATTGTATTTTGATCTTCAACATGTTGAACTGTGATGAGTTTTGCCTATCCGGATTTCAAACAAGTACCAGTGACACAAGCATCTGTGAGAGCACAGAACCTTTTAGTCCCTGTTGGACAAGAAAGACCAAATTTGACACTGTGATTTTGCTCATCTAATATAACTTCTGCACGAACGTGGATCTCCTTTTCTTTTATTATTTGTTCAATTTTTCAAGCAATCTTAAGTGTCACCCCTCCTAGATCTTACAAGAAAGATTAACTTGAGTGTCACTACGATGAATGTCAAGTAGGTTGAATGTTGGGGGTGTTCATTTTGTAGTGTAAAGTTGTTTTTTACATTCCTTAGATTTTTTTTTTCCAGTATTCTTTATTTTTCATATCCAATGATATCTATTTTTCAACAATTACAATGCCTAATTTTGTTTCCACTTGTTCGTTATTCAACTTTTTCTTTGAGTTTCTTGTCTGTTTATGTGCTCAACCAGATTTATGTGCATTCAGGATGAATTTGGGCAGCAAGAACTTGCAGGAACTCAAAGATGAAAAGAAATGGCCACATGGCAAGTTTCAAGAGATGATGCGGAAGGACCCAGAAAATAAAAAGTTTAATGCCTACACCAAAGTTCCGTCCATTTCCTGAATACTGTTTCTGATTTCTGAAACTTTTGATATGGTGGTGGGAAGAAATATTAGATTGCTGCGTCTCTTATGGTTTAAATGTAAAGTTATTCGTGGAGATATTAGTATGACACATTCTCTGAATATATTTTCAGGTACAGAATTTTTCTGATAGCCATCATCAAGGATACTATAAAAATAAAAGCAGAGGTTGTGATGTTAATGCCAATCAATTTATACCCGACGATAACAATAACTATCAAGGCCTTTCATCAAGAATTGTACGAGGTCGAGGGCCAATGAAATATAAGCCTCTTAACAGCAGCAATGATGTAGATCGACCTGGAAATATGGAGTAAGTTACAATTACGAGGCACTTCCTGTTTACATTGCCTTTTCATAATTGCATGTTAGATTTATATTTATTTTCCTCAAAATTTTCAGATTGAGGAAGTCCCCTGGTATAAAATCAAAAGCTGATTCAGCAAGAACGTTGTCAGACACTTCACAGGCAGACTCTGATTCACTTGCTTCTAAGAAGAAGCATCATCATGCAACTTCTTCCAAACCCGACATCTCTGTGGCAAATAAAAGGAATGTACAACCTCGTTTTCTAGGTTATGATGCATGTATGCCACATTACAAAGAATATATGCAGGGGAACAGTGTAGATGATTATTTTGAGAGGAACAGGCTTTCTGCTCAGGAGTCCATATTTCCAGTTGTTGAACATCGTTATACCGGTCTGCCTTTGCAGCCTTCAGTAACCACATATCCTGATTCTTCCCAGCTGAGGAGTCAGGCAAGGGATTGTCCTCTTCACCCACTGATGATCCATCATTCACCCACATCTTCTAATGCAGTTGATAACCATGTTGTTCAACAAACACCTCTTGGAAGCAGATGTTGCTGTCCTTTACAAGCTTACACTCAGCAGTTGACCTCACATTCAGGTATTGGATCTCAAGCTTCATTTAAAGCTCCAATATCAATTGAATTAGATCTTGGACTGGTGAAATCTCTTGCTAGATGAAGTAAATCAGAAATTGACATTGCTCAAGGTTGGCTAAGAGGTGGCCAATGTGGCGAAACTTGTGTCCATCAGAACTTTACCACAATTGCACCATGTTTGCCTTGTATATCTACTTCTTTTGCCTTGTTCTTTTTTGAATAGAATCCTAAACTTTATGCTTGTGCTATCAGCCACAATGATTGCAGTTATTGTGCGTTCTTCTTAATTTGTAATATGTTAATTCTTAATTTTCTATGGTAATTAAAATGTAGGTCTCCTTGCTTATTTTAGTGATATTGAGTTGTGGCTTCATAATAATTAACACATATCTTCATTCACCTTTTTTTATTTTGTTTGGATGTGCAGCTATGCAGTTTGGAGACCAGCATCTTGGTCATCTTAGTGATCATGTTGATGACAGGGCTGTTGGTAGATCTATGATTCAACCCCAAGCTGGTCTTGGAAATTCTGAGATGACTCGGTATGCTATCTTATTATTAAATCAAAGTATTTTTGTGAGTTTCCTCACTTAAGTTGCATTTCTGCCCCTTGGATGGTCACTAAGTTTAGCATCTCAATCAAACATAGGCCCTTGGCTAAGCTGTCTTACCAAAGACAATTTATTAAGACTAACAATAGAATGATTTATCAGGAAATAATGTCCGTGCTAATAAAAGGAAGATTTCCTTGGATTTTTTTTTTCAGATTTAAAGTCTTAGCTCCCCTACCTTTGAATCAAATTCATGTTTGTCCTGATTAATAAGTAAAAATATACTAGAATCACTGTTTGAGATGGTCCTTTTGCAAGCTGCCTAGACCGTAAGTATTCTTCACTGTAAGTGCTTGTTGTTTGCTGAATTGGCATTCTGATGTTAACATACTAAGGGAAATTCTCTTGTAGCTCCTTGACACTGAAACATTGCACCCCTGAAGTCCAAACAGAGGAGTGGTGAAATTGACCCATAGGATATCTTGATCACAAGTTATAATGTTCATGCAAGGAGAAATAGGTGTAAATAAAATAAGTCAACCATTAATTCAATTTTGGAATGGAAACAGGTATTAGAAAGGATGGTATGGCCTGCCTATCTAAGCTATGTTTGAAAAGAAAATGTTCAAGTTTTGCTTTCTCTGCTTCATAATGCAGACAATTATTTCTTTTTTTTTTTTTTTTTTTTAACAAAATGTTATATATGTCATTTTCAAAATCTTATTATAGAGGTATACCTTTTTATTGTTTGAAATTAGATCCCCAAGTTAAACCTGAATGACAATATGAAGATTGATCAAATTTAATATGAGTTTCAGCTATAATTTTTGTCATGCACATACGTATTCTATCTGATATGCAATCCTTTTTTCATGCTGCCAGTTATGCTGGCTATGATTGGAGGTTTAGCACCTTATTATGTTCCTTATAGTGCTGTTATTATACTTCCTCATTCAGCATGGAGTCTTTTTAAGGTATTGCTAGGTCAGTTACATTTACAGATCTATATTTCCAAATTCTCTATATGAAATTTAGTATTTCTCTGTGTATTGATATCTGTAGTAGTTGAAATCTTATTAGGACCAGAATAAGTGACATTTTATACTATCAAATGGCAATGAGACTTAAACTCCATTTGTCTTGAATATTCCTAATTGAATTCGTTCGTGCCTTGTTTGTTTGATCCTCTAAATGTAAGAAGTCTCAAACATTACCAGATTATTTCTAGATAGCGTGACTTTTATGAGCATGTATTTTGGCGGTGCTATTGTATTTTTAACGTTAACATGTTGAACTGTGATGAGTTCTGCATATCCTGAATTCAAACAAGTACCAGTGACACAAGCATCTGTAAGAGCACAGTACATTTTAGTCCCTTGGAAGTGAAGGACCAAATTTGATACTGTGATTTTGCTCATCTAATATAACTTCTACAAAAGTGTGGATTTTTTTTCTTTTATTTTTTGCTCAATATTTTAAGCAATCTTAATCACCCTGCCTAGATCTTACAAACTTGAGTGTCACCGGAATGAATGTCAAGTAGGTTGAATGTTGTGGGTGTTCATTTTTTAGTGTAAATTTGTTTTTTACATTCCTTTAGATCTTTTTTTCCAGTGTTCGATATTTTTCATATCCAATGATATCCATTTTTCAACAATTTCAATGCCTAATTTTATTTCCACTTGTTCATTATTTCAACTTTTTCTTTGAGTTTCTTTTCTGTTTATGTGCTCAACCAGATTTATGTGCATTCAGGATGAATTTGGGCAGGAAGAACTTTCGGGACCTCAAAGATGAAAAGAAATGGCCACATGATAAGTTTGAAGAGATGATGCGGAAGGACTCGGAAAATAAAAAGTTTAATGCCTACGCCAAAGTTCCGTCTATTTCCTGAATACTGTTTCTGATTTCTGAACTTTTGATATGGTGGTGGGAAGAAATATTAGATTGCTGCATCTCTTATGGCTTAAATGTAAAGTTATTTGTGGAGATATTAGTATGCACATTCTCTGAATATATTTTCAGGTACAGAATTTTTCTGATAGCCATCATCAAGGATACTATAACAATAAAAGCAGAGGTCGTGATGTTAAAGCCAACCGATTTATACCCAATGATAACAATAACAATCAAGGCCCTTCATCAAGAATTGTGCGAGGGGGAGGGCATGTGAAATATAAGCCTCTTAACAGCAGCAATGATGTAGATCCACCTGGAAATATGGAGTAAGTTGCAATTATGAGACATTTCCTGTTTACATTGCCTTTTCATAATTGCCCGTTAGATTTATATTTATTTTCCTCAAAATTTTCAGATTGAGGAAGTCCCCTGGTATAAAATCAAATGCTGATTCAGCAAGAACGTGGTCAGACACTTCACAGGCAGACTCTGATTCACTTGCTTCTAAGAAGAAGCATTATCATGCAACTTCTTCCAAACCCGACATCTCTGTGGCAAATAAAAGGAATGTACAGCCTAGTCTTCCAGGTTATGATGCATGTATACCACATTACAAAGCATATATGCAGGGGAACAATGTAGATGATTATTTTGAGAGGAACAGGCTTTCTGCTCAGGAGTCCATATTTCCAGTTGTTGAACATCATCATACTGTTCTGCCTTTGCAGTCTTCAGTAACCACATATCCTGATTCTTCCCAGCTGAGGAGTCAGGCAAGGGATTGTCCTCTTCACCCACTGATGATCCATCATTCACCTACATCTTCTAATGCAGCTGATAGGCATAACCATGTTGTTCAACAAACACCTCTTGGAAGCAGATGTTGCTGTCCTTTACAAGCTTACACTCAGCAGTTGACCTCACATTCAGGTATTGAATCTCAGGGTTCATTTAAAGCTCCAATACCAATTGGATTAGATCTTGGACAGGTGAAATCTCTTGCTAGATGAAGTAAATCAGAAATTGGCATTGCTCAAGGTTGGCTAAGAGGTGGCCAATGTGGCGAAACTTGTGTCCATCAGAACTTTACCACAATTGCACCATTTTTGCCTTGTATATCTACTTCTTTTGCCTTGTTCTGTTTTGAATAGAACCCTAAACTTTATGCTTGTGCTATCAGCCACAATGATTGCAATTATTGTGCGTTCTTCTTAATTTGTGATATATTAATTCTTAATTTTCTATGGTAATTAAAATGTAGGTCTCCTTGCTTATTTTAGTGATATTGAGTTGTGGTTTACATAATAGTTAACACTAATCTTCATTCACCTTTTTTATTTTGAAATGTTTGGATGTGCAGCTATGCAGTTTGGAAACCAGCATCTTGGTCATCTTAGTGATCATGTCGATGACAGGGCTGTTACTAGATATATGATTCAACCCCAAGTTGGTCTTGGAAATTCTGAGATGACTCGGTATGCTATCTTATTATTAAATCAAAGTATTTTTATGTAGTTTCTTTCCTCCCTTAAAGTTGCATTGCTACCCCTTGTATGGTCACTAAGTTTAGCATCTCAATCAAATGTAGGCCCTTGCCTAAGCTATCTTAACAAAGACAATTGGAGTAAGACTAACAATAGAATGATTTATCAGGAAATAATGTCTTGGGCTATTGGGTCATGTCCTTGCTAATAAAAGGAAGATTTCCTTGGGATTTTTTTTTTCAGATTTAAAGTCTTAGCTCCCCTACCATTGAATCAAATTCATGTTTGTCCTGACTAGAAGTAAAAATATACTAGAATCACCGTTTGAGATGGTCCTTTTGCAAGATATCCAGACTGTGAGTATTCTTCACTGTAAGTGCTTGTTATTTGCTGCCGCTGAAAGTACTTGTTAATTTCGGTGGATTGGCATTCTGATATTAACATAATAAGGAAAATTCTCTTGTAGCTCTTTGACACAGAAACATTGCACTCCCAAAGTCCAAAAAAAGGAGTGTTTAAATTGACCCATAGGAATATCTTGAACACTGGTCTTAATGTTCATGCAAGGAAAAATAGGTGAGAATAAAATAAGTCGACCATTAATTAAATTTTGGAATGGAAACAGGTATTAGAAAGGAGTTATGGCCTGCCTATCTAAAAAATCATTCTTGCTGTGAAGTTAAAGGTTATTGTTGAGGTTTGAGAACTTGAAATAAACATAATATGGTTCAATACGTTGGATACACTAGAAAATAGTGCTTCCTTCCTTGACATTCATACAGGACCCTCCTTCCATATTTATAGATGTATCCCTCATGAATATGAACGGAAGGTGCAAACCAGTGTATCTGAGAATTTAGAATTTGTTAAAAGGAAAAATTGCCCAGGTTTAGTTCTAATTGGATATTTATTCGTTTATTCTTTGACAAATCACTAGCAGACTTGTACTCCTATAGCAATTTTAGATTTATCTCGTTACCTTACACGAATGAATGAGCAAGAAAAATTCTGCTTTCTCATTTTAGTCTGAAGAAGCATGTGGAGTGGATCTGAAATATGAAAGATGGCCATGGAACTGTCGTTTAAAAATCAATGTTTTTGTTGTTTGTCAAACACAAAAATCTTTTAGATATCCTTGGAAATAAGTGTCCTGGTTTCTCTGCATTGGCTATTTTATGCGAATTTGTAATAGAACTGCACTTGTTACTTCTTTTGCGTTGTGTGCTGTTAACAACAGCATGTTTTTAGTCCTGTAACATAATTGCATGATTTATTCTCCTTTGTTGGGAAATGCAAATGATATTTAAATATTTTCATCTTTGATCATTCCAAGGGCTAGCAATGGTAGAATTGGTGTGTTCCAGTCGTTGAAACTTCTCTGCAAAACATCCTTTCCCGACCCTTGCAAAGCCTTGTGCATTGGGAACACCCTTTCACTATTGAGATTTTCTTAATTGTCTACCTTGATTTCAGTAGATAATCCTTGTCTCTGCTCTTGCCTTCCTCTCCCCTGTAATTCCATTTTAAGTGCCATTCACTCTCTTGCTAAACTACGAAATGCTTAATGAACCATATTTAACTGCTTGATTATATTTGAAATAAAAACAGTTGTTGGCTTTCTTCTGCAGTGCTGGAGCCAGTGCAAGCAGACTCAGCCAGGGAAACAAATCTCAAGATGAAACTGGTTAGTATTATGATATTTTTGTTTCGCTGCGAAACTAGGGATCTCGAATAAACTGGTTTTTTGCTATTTATGATAATGGAAGTTTTCAAATGCTGCCTGCTATTTATGATAATAGAAGTTCTCAAATGCAGAAGTTCTGGATGATACTGATGGGTCGCAAAAGATGAAGCCTCAGAGGTAAGTCAACCCATCTGCCTGTGTCTGCAGACGCACGTTCTGCGCCAGTGTCTCAAGTCTTTTTCTAATATGCAGATACTCAAAGATGAATTTTAAAAAGTGAATGGATGATGTCATTTGTTAACAAACAGGTTGGTAATTCATGCTTCTGACATTTGTAGTTTTGCATTGTTCTTCTACTGGAAATTCACTTAATTATCTACTTTCTGATGTCTTCCTTACTCTTTGTACAGACTAAAAACAATTTTTTCACCATGAATAATGTCTTTTCTAATTATTGAATTATTTTGTTAATGATGCTTTACATGAACTTTTTTGTTAAACTACAGTATGGGCAAATAACGTTTCTTCATTCAGCCCCATTCGTTAGCTAATTTTTCTGTTGTTTCGTTAATGCAGGGATGCATCACTACCTACAACTCATGTCGCAGTTTTAAAATGGTGTGGGCAGAGCGATATAGTAAGTGATTTTAGAAAAACATTTTTGAGCTTCGCTAGTGGCACTAGCAGTTGCTAGAAGCAAATATACTCAATAATAGGGGGTGTAAATCCTGAACCCTGTGATGAAAAAAAAATTGTACACACACATACTTAACTGATCAGTAAGTGTCAATTTCTGTGACAAGTTTTGAACTTGCTGCTTTTCTGCAAATTGTCGGTGGCCCAACCCTTAAGAATGGTTCTCGCAATTGCATAATAACATAACATACAGGAAGCATTGTCATTTCTTTACCTCTGAGGCTCTGACGATGCAGAGGTTCATGCATGGTAACCCCATTTTTTCCCCCCGAAATTGCTTGCAGGCTTGGTTTTTGTCAGTTCAGAAATATTAGGAAAATCTTGTTAAATGAACGAACAACTCAGAAAATTATTTGACTGTAATGTCATCACCATCGGAGAATTATAAATAAAAATATAGCCAGTATCTATTTATTATGGAATTAAGTAACCTCTCTCATCCATAAGTGGCGCCCCATTTTTTGATATGATAATTTTGTTTTCCCCCCAACAAACAGTGGCATTGGGATTTCCCCCCTTCTTAGATGAATAGTGTGACTGACATTACCGCAAAATTTTAAAAAATAAAAATAAAACCGCGATTAAAAAAAAAAAGTTTAAAGAAAGTTAAAAATTAAAAATTGAGATAGGCAATGAAAATCGGTTTAATAACCGTTTTTAATTTTGCCTGTTATTTTTATTGAAGAGATGAAAAACTAACCCTTTATTATAATGCTAGAAATTAATTGAAGAATCTTATAAATATTTGAATAAAAGAAAAATGATGGATTAACCATTAAATACAAAGTTAAAAAAATTAGAAAGTGTTTCTTATGTTTACTGTACAAAGGAATACTTTTTTTTTTAAAATTTTAAAGTTAATACTTTACATATATTGTCCATAAATCTTTAAGTTTTTGACAATTGTTAGAGTATTTAGTTAAATATTAGAGCTTCCTCTTGCTCTACACAAGCAAAAAATTTAGTAGTACATGAAATAGTATCATTCTTGTTTAATGCTAATATGAATATGTTTCTCCCTCCTGTCTATTTTATCTCTCATTTAAAATTTTTGTGTTTGCTATATATAGCATAAAACAAAGAGACAGGTCACATTATTATTTCATCCATTCCTATCCATTTAATTTCCTTCTCTGGCTGCATGCAATGACTTCAAATCTTCTTTTTTTTTAAAAAAAAAATATTGTTTACATTTTCTTTAATCAATCAAAGCGAATTCTAAGCAAGTAGAGAGAATTTTGGAATGTCATAGTGGAAACTAAAGCACAAAAAGATTAGGAGGTGGTGCTACCACAACAGTAGTTGAAATACATATGATGTGTGCATAGCCAATCGTTATAGCTTATAGGATTGTGATTGTTGCCTTTATCCCCCCCCCCCCCCCCCCCCCCCCCCCCTCTAAATTCCTTTCTCCCACTGACTATAGTTCCTTTGTAGACTGGAAAATGACCAATTTTTTTTAATCAATGAGGAGGAAAGTGGCCTTTGGCATACTAGACAAATAGATTTTGATTCACTATCATATTTGTAAATTCATGAGTTCTAAAAATAATTTTAATATTATTAATAATTAATGGTTAATCACACTTAAATTGAATAGCAACTCTTGTAAAATAAAAAAAAGTTCAATTTGTTAAAAATATTTATAAAAAGAGGCAATCATAAATTATAAAACATATTAATTTCATATTCATAAAGGTCTTAAAGACTTTGTCAATATTTAAATTATAGTCGAAGTTTTATTGAAAATAGAAAGTCATTTTAAATTTGGACCATGTCAATTGGAGTCAAATTTATAAAAAAAAGAAAATTACTCTTTCAATTTTCAGCTTTTGAAAAAAATATTATTAACAAATATCCTTTTAATCAATCTGCAGCTGAAAAAGAAAATAACTATTATAACTCAAAGATCCGAAAAAGTACTACAAAACTCTCTCCAATATTAAAAAAAAAAAAAAATTAAAACAAAAATCAATGGTTGATATATATTCATGAGTCAAATTACAAAAGAATTTCTATATGTATAACTTTTGATATGAATGATCTGTATTTACTATTTAATTAAATTAAAGAGATGAATTTAATCTGAGATATGAAAAATTAGCTCACATGACAATTATCAATATATAATGCTACAAGATGGTGCAGTACAGTTGGTGAAAGCAGCCATCGCAAACCACAATCTGAGACAGACTCATCCAAAAACATAGAAAACATGCTTTCTCAATTTTCGCTGGATTTTTCATGCTCTACTAAGATGCTTCCCACATCCACTCATGAAATTCTTATAATCCAATTCCATTATATTATAATTTATTTCACTCTTAAAAAAAATATTATGATTTATTTCAAATTAAGGTCATGTGATCAAAAGTGTATATATATATATATATATATGAAGAAAAAATTTACGAAGAAAAATGAATTTAAATACCATATTATACATTTGGTACTAATAGATCGTAAGAAAGTGGTTGTATGGATATATATATATATATATATATATATATATATATATCAGGAATTTTTTCTTTTTTGAATACTGTTTTTAATGTGTGTGTATATACATGTATTGTGAACTTATTATTATTATTATTAGCTTGTCTCCTTTCTGATTTTCCATTAAAAAGAAGCATCATCATCACATGGACCAACCTGTTGAGAAAAATAGAGCTATTAATTTTAAAAAAAAAAATTATGTATTCCAATAATTCAATACTCTACTACTGCTTCTGAGCTCATGGGCTCCAATAATTCATTGCCTGTTTGTCTCGTTTCTACTCTTTTATTGGAGGCAAAGACAGTTGTCAGCACTTTCAATTCTAAACAGTTTTTTTAATTACATAATATCGGTCTACTACTGCTTTCATTTAATAATTAATTAATATGCATAAGCATAGCTTATCTGAAAAGGCCAGTCTACATTCTTATTCTACTCTCTCGTAACGGCCCTGCAATATACCTGCATTTCTATCTGTCTAGAAGGTAATTTGTAAAAAATAAAAAAATAATAAAAATAGAGATTCAAATTTTATTAATTACAATAATCTCCTCTTTCAATTTTGTTTTATATTAACTTTCCCATTCATTGGCAAAATTATATGAAAATTCTTTTTTTTTTTTTTTTTTTTTTTTTTTTTTTTTTTTTTTTATAAAAAAGCACCAACTTTGTTTGGTAGTAGGTAATGTTCTGTTGTTAATTGATTAAATATTTATTTTGACCTAATATGCTTATGGGCAAGCAAAATGAAGATGCTTATCTAGACACATATAATTTATAAATTTTTTTACTACCGTCATTACATATGTAATGAAGTTTGATATTGCAACGATTCCAATTGGAGGACGGTGACGCTTGTCGTTTATGTTCAATTTTTTTTTATTTAAATTTATATTTTGAATTAAGAATGAAGCAAACCATACAATTAAATGGATGAACTATAAAATTAGATTTAGACTTATGATTAAGTCTAATCATTATTAAAGTAACTAAACAATATTAATAGTTAACAGATAGTTAGATCAGCAAATTGTACTATGCTTTCAGATAAATTAAGTCAAAGAGTTTGAAATCCGAAGTTGTTTATGTTGAGAGATGCTTTAACTAAATATAAAGTGTTACATGTATTTATTTATTCTTAGATATTTTTATATTATTGATTAATAATTTTTTTTCTTAAACTAATCATTTTGATGATTCAACACTTATATATTATTTATATATATTTTTTTAATTCCAAACTAATATGAGATATTCTAATTAACTTTCTTAATTTTCTTATTTCTTTTCACCACTTGTGCATATGAAATGAAATAATGTATCGTTGCTTTTAGCACATGTTGTGTTTCTTTCACTACCGGGAAGGTCACATGACGAAAACTCCACTCTTCACTTTTAGTTATTCAATCCATCAAAAGATCCATTGCAAATTTAATTACGTTCTCACATGAACAAATCCCTTCTCTTCAACCCTTTTCAGAAAATTTAGAATGATACCTATCTTTTCTTGTTCTTCACATGACAAAATCTAGTTGGAGTTATTAATACTTAGGTTTGTAGATCCATTTTTTGGTCATTGAGTACCTTTTCTTCTTCATATCTTTCTTTTCTTCCTTTCTCATATCAGCTTTTGGCTTTCCCAATAAAATTAATTTTGACCAAGATTGGTTCTTTTTTCTTCACATTATATTCTCTGTTAGATTTGTTCTTATATTTGGAAAGAGATGGGTAAGCTAAGGTTTGGCAAAGTATTGGACTGCCTTTGTCTGAATTCATCCAATTCTTGTTTCTGTATCAGTTCCTTTGACAGTTTTGATACTGGGTTTGAGAAAAAACCTTTGATAGAAAATGATAACAAATCCCAAGTTCTCAGATTGAAAGATGTTGTTTCTGGTAACCAAACTTTGGCCTTTCAATTGAAGCCTAAGGTATGCTTTCTCTCTCTCTCAAAAACTTTTTTCTTTCTTGATATAGAAAATGGTTAATTTTCAAGATTTCAACCTCTCATTTTCTACGTTATGAATTGTATATTTATTGAACTTTCGATATATATGTGTGTCTGTATGTTATATACGTATGTTTCTTTAGTTAATTAGAGTTTGAAATTGCAAATTTATAGTGCTAAGAGATTATTTTAAGTATTGAAAGTTTATTTCATTAATAACCTTTTCGAATGCTTCTTGTAGATGGTGGTGCTGAGGGTGTCTATGCACTGCCATGGCTGTGCAAGGAAGGTTGAGAAGCATGTTTCAAAGTTGGAAGGTACATGAAATTATATTATATTAATATATAATTTTACTTCAATTATTAGTTATTAAAATCATTATATCATATTATATTTAACCTTCTTCTCTGACAATAAAAATAATTAAACAGGAGTGACTTCTTACAAAATAGATCTGGAAAGCAAAATGGTAGTTCTTATTGGAGACGTAATTCCTTTTGAAGTGCTAGAGAGCGTCTCCAAGGTCAAATATGCTGAGCTTTGGAGTTCTCAAATTCAGCAATTATGATTCATCAAAATACATACTGCATTATATATATATATATATATATAATAATATATTATCTTTCTCCTCACTTATTAATTGTATAAGCTTTTTATTTGTAATATGCCAAGTTTCTAAATCTGTTACTATATATTATATTATTGTCTGGTGTAATTTTTTGGCACCAGATTCTAAGTTTGTTGCTGGCTAGCCACCCTACCAGAATAGTATATTGTGATACTTACTTCCATTTTATGTATTTTCTCTGGGTTTCCATTTCCCAAAATGGAAAATATATATTAATGGGTGCAATGCTCAAGGCTATTGCTATATTTTTCTTGACTTAAATCAGCCATAGTACTTGATTTGTTTATGCTTAGTACAAAGCTGAAATTTAAAAAAAAAAAAAAAGTTTGAGAAAAAGAAATTTCCATGTGTATTCTTATATATATGTGTTGTCTATTATTATTATGACAGTATCAATTATCATTCCATAAACAACCATTCACAAGTCAGAGCATGGTTGGGTTGCTTAAATCCTTTTCTTTAAAATAAAATTGAAGAAGAACTTAAATTGGAATATATTTTTCAGGTCTAGAGATATATCAGTATCAATAGTAGGGCAAACTGTTAATTATATATTCAAGTTTTAAAAGTTAAACTTGAGCGCGAGGTTCCTTACTGTTATCAAAGGAAAATTACGATTTTATCCTTATAAAATATTCAAATTAATTTGCATATTTTTGTATTGTAGAAAATACATTATATATCTCTAAATTTTGGTTCCCTTTGACCATCTTATCCTTCCATCCAATTTTTCCACTTTTCTATGTTAAATCAATGCAAAAAGGTTAGTCAAAACGAGAGATAAAAAACAAAATTATGATTTTATCCACGTAAATATCAAAATTAACTCACATATTCTTGTATTTTGAAAAAATTAATTGCTGGAGTGGCGTTGCAACTAGGGATGGTAATTTAACCCGACCCGGCCCGATTTTGATAGTGTCTAAACGGGATTGGAACATATTTGGATAGTAATTTCAATATATGTCATATTGGGGTTTAGGAGTTGGGTACCCGTTACCCGTTTTGTTTGAAGGAAAGCATCCTCCTAGGTACTTTTGCCTTTTCCTTAAGACGGAAGGATAGGATATTCCAACGAAAGCGAAATTTATGGATATACATGTATTTTCCAAAATAGAAGGATATGCAAATTAATTTTAATACTTTATAGGGACAAAATCATAATTTTTCTATTATTAAATTAACTTACAAACCAATTTACATATCCCATTTCAAAATCAAGTTGGATTTATTTATTAAACGAGCTTAAGGAGCAGGTTTAAGCTCGTTTTTAGTTTAGTTTGAACCAGTTTTTGTTGAGGAAAAAGAAAAAAAAAAAGAAAAAAGAAAAACTTTATGATAATGTCAGATGAAACTTTCCATTTTGATATAAAACATATGGGCTTTTCTCAAAAAAACATAAGGGCTTAATAAGCCCATTTAAAATTTATGATTTTACATTGCGGCCCAAATAAAATTTCAGGGAAAAAGATCTAGATATTGGAAATCCTATGGATGTTTTTGCGCATGGTTTTCCACGTCCACGTGTTCAAGTATCATCTCTTTTCATCTTCTTCTTGTAGACTACAGATAACGGCAACAGACTTTAGTTAAGTCTTTCAAAATCCAGGACCCAGACTTATCGCAGTAAAAAACGACACCGCAATGACGAAACTTTTCTCGCTTTTCTCTCTCTTCCTTCTGATAGCTGTCTCTTCTCCACGTACAACCGCCGTAAACCCGAATCCAATTCCACCGTCCGCCGCCCATGTTGAGCTTACAAACTACGGCTTTCCAATCGGCCTTCTCCCTGCCTCCGTCCGTAACTACACTCTGAACCCGATATCCGGTCAGTTCTTCGTGGATTTCGGTGGCTCGTGTAAAATCACCCTACCTCCTGACAACTACTTGGCTACGTATTCGAAGACGGTGTCCGGCAAGATTGTTCAGGGTCGGATCGCGGAGCTGGATGGGATTCGAGTTCGGGCTTTCTTTAAGTGGTGGTCCATAACGGGAATTAGGTCTAGTGGGGAGGATTTGGTGTTTGAAGTAGGGATGGTTACCGCTAAATATCCATCGAAGAACTTCGACGAGAGCCCTGACTGTGAAGGGAAGCACTCTTCTTCATGAAAGGTTAGGCTTTTATCAAAATTTGAATCCTCCCAATTTACTGTTGCATTGAAAGCGATGCGAATTGATCCATTTCTTAATTAAAAGAAAAAGGAACTATTGATTGACCGATTTATTAAATGATTCTATTTTATTTTAATTATTATGCGTAAGCTGTTTTTAATTTTTAATTTGTAATTATTGGATGTGGCAATTGTTTAATTTTTAATTTGTCTATTTAAGCTGTTAGCACTTCCAAAGAGTAGTTAAAAGAAAATACAATTCTTACTCTGCTGATGCTTTTCCATTACTTTTGTCACGCCGACTTTAACAATGAGAGGAATTGTCCGCCTTAGATCAAGCCAAATTCCCGTACAAGATTGGCAAAACCCGCACGGTGGTTTTGTCCCCGCAGGTGAAATGAGAAACTTGCCACCACCCTATCCTAGTATTTCTGTTAAGCGAGCACGCTTAACCCGGGGTTCTTCCAACTCTCCGGCCATTCCACAAAAGCGCCTCTAATTATTAGTTTTTCCTTTTCTGATTCGATTCATTCCTGCATTCCACTGCCCTAGCTAGCCTGCCATCCTAGAAGCTAGCCAGGAGCTTCGCTCTACCCGCCCTCTTAGGATCGCGGGTCGGGATGTCGCAACTTTGGGTGCTTTGGTTCCTTTTATCGTTGTTGCTCTTTAAAAACCTTCAATCTGCTTGCCTATCTTCAGAGTTATCAGTTGGGTTTATTTGTATCTAACAGAAAATTTACCAGAATCTTGCAACGTAGACTCAATGCAAGTAGGAGATTTGCATGATTAAGACAGGGAAACTAAAATTTACATAAAAGTATATCTTTATAAACTTTAGACACTACATTTTACCGTATCAGTCTTGTCTATGAATTTACATAATCCTTAGAAAGTATGAATGCTCGAAATTGAAGTTTAATTAAGGTATGATGAAGTTCAATATGTAATTGAAGGTTGGTAATTTTATTCGAGTTGGATATCTACTTACCAAGTTTTGGGGAAAATGTTACGTTGTTGCCCCATTCTTTTCTGTATTGATTGTTGAAACTTAGTTCAACTTCCGGCTGAAATTTTATCTTTTAAAGTTTGATAGCTTTTGGTGAAGCCTTAACCAGGGGAGCTATAGTACTGATCTCAATCTTGATTGGTTGATGTGTGACTATTCCATCCAAGCCTCTGCTTAAGAAACCTTCTTCTTCTTCTTCAATATACAATTTTTGGAAACTGAAATTGGATAATTAACTCAGAAGGTTTGCAATATGTGCAACTTTAAGAACTTGTTTGTTTCAGCTTGGATTTGGAATGAGAATGGAAATAATCCTAGTCCAAGAATTTTCTTAAATAACCTAACATTGTAAGAATTTTTCTATGATACCATCTTGATCTATGCATTGCCTTTGTTTTAATTTTTCATTGTTTGGAGTTAAAATATGATTAGGAATAAGTATCATAAATGAGTACTGAAGGTAGATATGAAGTGCATGTTTTTACATGAATAATTACATGTTTGATTGCTTTTGAATATAAGATATGAAAATACAAGCTGAGCTGATTTCCTTTTTCTTCGCAGATTCTATTTGATGCATCTGTCATTGTATTTCTCGTTGTTCGCTTCTATTCTCATGCGATATGTCATTAGGCAGATTCAATAAGTATAACGCAGTTGTATTATGTAAGATTATGAGGATCAGAAGCTTGATATTTTCCTTTGCTTTTGTTTGTATAGATTCAACAAATTATCCAATGTAATGTTTGATGGTTAGCTTGTAACGTTTTCTTAGCTTTGTGTCCTTTTTAGTATAAGGTTAATTAGGTCTTGTTACATTGACTAAACGGCCAACTGGGGTCATTTAGGACGAAAGGACTCGATCATATGATAGGAAATAAAAGTAAGAGAATACAAAATGTATTTCTTATTTTTCCCTTTCTTTTATTGTTATTATTTGAGTTGACATTTGGATATCCTAACTTCCTAAGGAATGATTTTTCTTATTCTTCAATTCTAACCCGCAATTATTTTTTAATATTGAGGGAGGGATTCTAATATGAGCTTATTATTAGGTTATATATGTATCTACCATTAGGTTATATTTTGGTGTGCTTTAACCTGTTATTATTAATAAAATCATATGTAATTGTTATAATCATCAGATTATATATATATCTTCATATTTTATATATATAATTTTTCTTATTGTGCATCATGACACCTACTAAAACGAGAAAAATTTTAAATGCCAAGCCCGTTGAGCTAAACCTAGTCTGTTCGCATCACGTCAAGTCTAGAAGTAGGAAGCACTATCCGCGGAAAAACCTATTTACAAGTATCAAATACTCGTATCTTTTTTAAAAGACCCGAGTCATTTCAGATCAATTATTTGGAATTCTGTTGGTATGTGGTTTGAATTTCTCAGAACCAATTTTCACCCTTGTCTGCGAGGCAAATCGCCTGCTCTTTATCAACAAAAACTTTAAAAAAAAAAAAAATGAAAATATAAACAAAAACGTATTGGGAGCCTACAAAATCCAAATGCATTCTACAGGCTTACAGAAGCAACGGAGGTTGTGAATAATCCTTTTCTTTCCAAGGCGGCAATGATGAAAGCCAGCTCTAGAGTTTGTGAAGGATCGAGTAGTGGTTGATTATCAGAATTTTTGCTATTTACTGTTGAATTTAAGAATGCATTTAGCACTGCTAGTGGTTGATTATCATAAAAAAATGTCTTTTAAATTTTTTTTTTCTATTTTCTCAATAAAAAAATATTCTTATTTTTATTGTACTAATCACAGTCGTTAAATTTACGGCTGACGGAGGATAGATAAATCTTTCCTCTGTTGAAATCAAATCCAAGGAGAGCAAAGCTACTTGTTGAGCGAACCCTGGTCCAGTATTTACTGTAAAAAGGGATGATCTTGGGTTGTCAGGCATGTGCATTGATTGCCCATATAATAAAATTGTGAATGATAGTAGATGAAGCTGATAAATGCCCTCTATAATATAATTCTGCTGCGCACAAAACACGAGGACTATGAACTCATGGTCTCTTTTCAGTTCCCTGAGCAGCTGGTTTGGTTTGGTGAAGGCTGCTGAATGCTTAACTATTTTTAAAATCTCATTGCTGGTTTTAGAACTCAAGTCCTCTGTTAAGTTGGAATTTTCTTTTCAGACTTTATGCACGGAGAACCTACCTCTTAAGAGTGACCCATTATTCCACGTGGGTTTTTTAAATTTATAATTTTTTCAAAATCGAGCAAATAATGGCACCAGTCACAATTGATTAAATAAGAAAAAGTAAAGTAACTGGCTAACTGCATTCTACCGACTACAACGGAAATTTGAAAAAGTAACAATTTTCAAGTTGCACTTTGAATTGTTTATGATGTATAATTTATGAAAAATTGATTTTTTATATCGATTTTTATATTTATAAGAATTTTAATAATAAAAGGACTTCCCCTCGGTTCATTTATACAACTTATAGTTTATGCCTACTCAACAGCTAATATTTTGGACTCTTTTCGTATTAACAGCTAGCTTATCTGAATATTATTTTGTTTATATTTCATTAAGCTCGTAAAACTAACTATTAATAAAATTTTCGAATTAATATTTCTTATGATTTATTTTTTTATAATTATTTAAAAATAATAGTTTTTATTTTTAAAAATTTAATTAGTTTTTTTATTTATATAAATACATTAAAATGAAAAATAATATATCCATTTTAAAATGAAAAATATATTTTTTTAAACACCCAGTATCCGGCACAGTCGACTAATCTAGATTCGGATTTTGTAAAAGTCCATTATGGGGCGACTCTCCCAATCCAGTCTTAAAATATAAACATTATTCGTGATGTATAAAAGAGTAATTATATCTTTAATAGTCATTTTACATTTTAACAACAACTCCGGCAAGGTCCCAAGAGGCAGAAACATCTCCTCTACGGGCGGATCGTAGAATCGTAGTCCGATTTTCGAATGGCACGCTCTAAGACCTAGTTCTCATTGTTGGTATATGTTCCAAAATTTAAATTATTGGTAGATTAAGCTAAAATCAAAGAAATAGTTAATTAAAGGACTTGAAATGTTGGATTGGTGGTGTGGTAAAATGATTATACAATTAGCTTAGCCACTTAATTCTTTGCATGTGAAAACACATATATGAGACTAGAATAGTTAATTGAATACTATTCCTGTTAGGAAACTTCAAAAGATAGAGTTGTTTAATTCTGAAAATTAAAAATATAAGTCATTTTGAATATTTTAACTTTTAAGTTGGTTAGTTGGATATTGAAGTAGATATAATTAAATAACAATAACTTAAAATATTTGAATAGCAGAAAGCGTGACCGTAAAAAGACTTAGTCAATTATTTAGATAACTGCTAATTTAATTTAACTAGGATTGATTACTTGGTATAGATGAAAAGATAGATAACTATACTTGTAGACAACATCACTGGTGAATTTGAATTGGAGTAAAAACTTTAGCAAATGATGGAATGCAAACGGTGAACATTGAATTACAAAGATGGCAGTTGGGGTATGATTGATGAATATGATTATGGCGGATGAGAATTTAGTTTGATTGATTGCGTGATGAATGAGTTTTGAGAATTGTGGTTTAGTCAAATTTTACGGGAGGTTATGCCGTAATTTCGATAGAATCTAGGTTAGTTATAATTAATAATTAAGTTAATAGATCTATGTGTATGTGTGTGTTGAAATGAAGTTCTTTATTTACTTTATTATTATTTTATTATTTATTTATTTTCCAAGGATCAATTATTATATTATATTGTTAATTACTACTCTTTTATTTAATTGTAATTGAAATTGAATGTTTAATTGTGCACTTGCATCACGATATTTAATTGTTTGATGTGCCTGCATTTAATTGCAATATTTGATTATTTGTGTTGTGGCATTGTTATGCTTTGTCTGTGTAGAGTTGAAATGAAATGGGTCACCATGGATTTGTGAGGACGGTCCTGGAAATGATGAAAACATGGAATTTAACCGTCGGCCAAGTATAGGGAGTCTGCGCCCCCGTGTGCACCTGATGAAATGATATGGATGATATAGAAAACCACAGGGTGGCCTCCTGTTGGTATGGAAAAGAAAAGAGTGAATGGGAAACAATGAGAGGGCTGGTCAAGTGAAGATTAAACCGGTCGGCCATGTATGGAAGATCGGCTCTCTGGTGCACACGTAATGAGAGCATGAGCCATGTGGAAGGACGGCTCATCGGGGTTTCGGTGACGTCACAGACCAATTTCCACGTGATGTGATTATGTGAAGGTGTAAATATCTGTGAGTGCTATTGTGATGCCATTTGTGTGACTGCTGCGTGATCATATAGCTAGTCGGATGACTAGATTTAATTATTTACACATTTGTGTGAATGCGTGTGGGGTGCAATAATTATTATTCCTTTTAAAACTCACATGTTTTGTTTAACTTTCCAGGAAGTAGACTCTCATAAATCTCACTTAAAGCTCTGTTTCCTTCACTGCAGGGCTAGAAAATAAAATATTTAATTTCAGTAATTAGCGTAATTGTGAGTTTACAAAAAAATCTAATTGTTCTGTATGATATTGAACTCCGCAGTTATAGGATCGTAACTGATAAATTTATGTGGGTATTTAGTTATTTAATTATGTGAAAGTTTGAATCAGTTAGCCCATCCGATAAATATTATGTAATGTAATTGGGCTTCAATTATGAAATATTTAAAATACCGTATTTGAGCCAGATATAATATAATCATAAGATATGCTATATAA
Organism: Jatropha curcas; assembly: GCF_041381405.1. Lineage (NCBI taxonomy): Eukaryota > Viridiplantae > Streptophyta > Magnoliopsida > Malpighiales > Euphorbiaceae > Jatropha > Jatropha curcas. Next base: position 26,925,669 of record NC_143158.1, read on the forward strand.
AATAATTTGGGCTTACAGTTTCTATGTTGCAATTAGATGTGATTAAATTGAGTGATTGAGGCTTACTACGGGTCTTAGGGCCTTAAGCTTACCTGAGTTCTAGTGCTGGTCTGGCCTTTAAAAATGGGTCGTGACACTACTAATCCAAAACTTTTTATAAATTAAAAAATGACAAAAGAACTTTACACTGACAAATTAAAAACAATAAACTTACCATCTTAACTAAACTAAAAACAATAAACATAAATATTGATTAATCAAAACAATTACTCAAATTATAAAATTACATGAATGAGAAAAGAAAGAAACTTCATGAATTGGTAAGCATATGTGTCTTTTGCTCAAGATATTAATTTGTATCACTATCTAAAAATATGTTGAACATAAAAAAGAAAATAAGAATTTATATGATAAATTTAGTAGATGTAGTATTCATATACATATAACTCAAAAGGGAATTAAGATTTAGAAAAAAAAAGAGGATAATTAAATTATAAAATAATGAAATGTACATCAATTTGTAGTGTGGTTATTAATTATTGAAAAAAAAAATAATGTTCTATTATTAAAACAAAAAATTTATTATTTACATTATTAATTATTGAAAAAAATGAAAACAAAGAGTTTTTTATTAATGAAATAAATTTATTATATGGTTATTAATTATTAAATAAAGAAAATGAAAGGTTTTATAATTTGACTTACTCAAATTAGATAATTAAATAAAAATATAAAAAAATAACAAATTTTCCACATCACCAACTAAGTCTAACAATATCATGCCACATATTTTATATATTTATATAGATAAATAGACAGATAGATAGTATTTATATTTTATAATACTTGTCATACCTGGAATTTCACGTTCCTTAAAAAAAATTATTAAATTTGCCTAAATTACAATAAATTATTGAATAAACTGATTATATTACCTTTAATTTAATACTAATTCTCTAAAAAATCATTAAATTGAAATAATAATTATTGATTATATATAAATGATAAATATGAAAAAAAAAATTATTACTTCTTGAAATTATAATTATAATAAATATTTTTAAATAAATTATTTTTTTCAAATATAACAAACGCTGTGAAATGGAAGTTGTAGATAGATAAATGTACAGATTTAACGGAAACAAATGCGCCTTTGAATTTGTACGGAAAAATGCTCATACCAAAAAGAGTGAAAAAAAAAAAAAAGAACATATCATTAGCAACAAAAATCATCTGCACTGCATGACGTTAAAGTACTACAAGTTGTTGCAATTTACAGAAAATAAAATTCATTAACGCATCAATGCATGGACATATATATATATATATATATATTTAGCAGTAAAGCGGTATCACTTGTTAATTTATCTTTTTAGTTTAATCGACGTGTTTGGTGTAAACATGGTCTGGACACGTGGCTCAGAAACCGCTGATGAGAATTACTACTATGTTGTCCAACAGACCGTGGACTGTTAATCCAAAAATAATAAGATTTGATAAAGAAAAAGACGGGAGTAAATGTTAATTGCATTAAGTTCATGCACATCCAAAAATATGTCTATTTCTATAGTATCCGCTAAGGATGATAATGGATTGGATATCACATTATTCTTCTCCGTCTGTGAAGCAATATATTAGCTTTTCCATCATTCTTTTTACTATAGGGCCGGACGGATCGGAGTGTAGATCGGGTTAGTAAATCCATTTTAAGAATAGAATCTGAATTTCATTTTTTCAGATTTTTATATACATATATTTATTGTATTTGTGATAAATATTATTAATTATATATTGATTTCAATAAAATATATATAAATAAATATGGTAAAATAGTGAAAATCAATAAAATGAAAATAAAGTTATATAATTGAATATGTTTAATAACCTAAATGAAAATAAAACAAGTTCATAGTTCACTTCAACATAATAAATAAAAGAAAAAAGTTAAAAAATAAAAAATAATTGTTCGAGCACATCAATGGTAAACCAAATAGCAAAATAAGAAAATAAATATTGCAAGAACGACCAAATAAATTGAAAAGTAAAAATTAAAAGAAATAGAAAACATATATTTGACAGAGCCATTACTTAATTTGTTATTAACCATTCATATACCAAAATCGATAAAAATTAAAAATTGAAATACCAAATATAACATTATTCCTTTTTTTTTTTAATAAAGACATTGTTGTTTATGAAAAATAATTTATCTGAAAAATATTTTCCTATGTTTGGGATATTCAAGAAAATTAGCTAATGAAAAATATTTTTTTTGTCAAAGAAAACTAAGTTATTTTTAAGAAAAAATGACTTTCTATTTTTAAAAGGAGAAATTATATTTTGGACTTATAACCTTATAATACATATTTAATAATTCATCAATCATTGATAGCCATCGCCATTTATCATCGCCTAGGATGGAATTGGAATGGATACTCGCGAATTTTAAGTAACCCGTATTTATATCCATCTGAAATCCGTTTAAATATTCATTTAGGTACATGTATTCGAATTAGTTTAAAGTTTTATTATCTGCACCCATCCAAAATTTAAAAAGTACTATTATATGGGTAGGGTATTCATAAATTTTAAACAATATATTCAAACTTATTTAAAATATAATTTTTATTAATAATGGATAGGATACCCATGGGTACCCAATGTCAAACTCGTTTAATATAGAGAGTAATGGATAACGGATACCTAAAGACATATACTCATATCCTACTTGTATCTATTACAGGTAGTAATTTTACTACTCATATTCATTCCAAACTTATTTATAAGTAACCACATCCTTTTTAAACAGATCGAAGCTAGACAGATACCCTAAAATTCCCACAGTGTTTCTATCCCTAATCATCGGGGAGTATCAACCACACCCACCAGTTACCATCCACCATTGATCATACCACTAGTCATTAGCGACTATCATAATTTATCATTGTTTATATATTTTTTCATATTTAACAATAAATTTTTAAAAGAACAAATTTCCACAATTGCAGATATTTTTATAGTTTTATAAATTGAAATTTTAAACATTTTATAACTAATTGTTAATATTACAATTAAATATTTAAAAAAGGTTACATTTTTCTTAAAAAATATTAAAAAAAAAAGTTATTTTCTAGAAACAAATACAAATTAAGGTATCTGAGGACAAATAATTTGCATTGCATTTGATAGAGTAGAAAAGAAGAACAAAAAAACAAAAGTGTATCATATAGCATGTCTTACGGTGTAATATGCTTTGAAAAAGAAAACATTCGTTTTTTCTCAAAAAAAATTATTCCTTGCCTAGTTCAATTTCCTATTAATGAATTTCAATTACTATTTTCATCGTCTTCACTTCTTTATTTTCCATAGTGAACAATGAAATGGAAAATTGACATTCGAACGATGCAAGTTGTCGCTATAAAATTCGAACTAACACGGTTTGGTTTATTTGGGTCCTGTCCTCCTCCTATTCCTAGGAGAGAGACACGTTGATCACCTAACCAAACCCTACCAAATTGTGTTTCTTTCAAGTTTCAACCTTATAGTCAAATTTCCAACATGTAAGGTTGATATAAAACCAAGTGTAATTTTCACCTAAAAATGAGTATTTCTATTTCACTGCAAAAAGTGTGAAAAACGAATCATAAAAAGTACCAAAAGCCATGTTTGACATGGCACACACCATCTTCTCTTTTTTCTTTTTCTAATAATTTTTTGACTGATTCTTTTCTAACATTCAATTGACACGTGTCAGTCCTAGTTGCTTTTCTACTGATTCCTATGAGACTCTGACCCAAAAATCAATCCGAGGTTAAAATTAGCAAAACAAAGAAATTAATCATAACACTTGTGACATTTTAAAATGTCATTTACTTTAAAAAAATTATTAAATTTATTTAAATTATAATAAATTATTAAATAAATTGATCATACTATTTTTAATTTAATAATAATTTTTAAAAAAATTATTAAATTGGAAAAATAATTATTAATTATATACAAGAGGTAAATATAGAAAATAATATTTATTACTACTAAAAACTTCAAACGTGATAAATATTTTAAAACAAACTATTTTCTTAAACGTAACAAATATTATCAAATGAAGATAGGACTCAATACTAAGTTAATAACGCGATTTTTTTTTCTCTTTTCATAAAAAAAATGAGAGATCCGTTCGGCTAAACTATATTCTAATTAATGTTTTTTTTTTAGAAATTACTGTAATATCTTTAACATTTATTTAAACTCATTATCGACTTATTTTATTTAGAAAAGCAGCAGTGTACCCATAATCAAACACACTTTTTAGATAAAATGTATTTACCTTTTATTTGAAAAGTATTGATTTTTTGGATGGAATGATCCAAGTTTAAGTAAATGTTAAAAACGTTACAGTAATTTAGACAAAAGTATTAATTATAATATAATTTAAGAATTTACATGTATTTTACTCTAGAAATAATAATTCAAAATTCACGGTAATAGTAGAGCTGACTAATTATATAAACTTTCATTTCAAATCTTTCAATCTGAAATCAAACTTTATTTGAATTTGACTGGTTTTAAATATAATAGGTTTCTATTTCATTAAATTTCAAAACTTTGTTTTTGTTTTCTATGAGCGAATTTTTCCATTTATAATTGATTCCAAAAATTAAAATTGAAATTGATTTAAAATCATTTAATTTTATGTCGAGTTCACGTCTAAAGATCTATTTTGTTCAACGATTCATACCAACTGATATTTAATAGCAACTATTGATAGTTAGTGGCTGATAGCCGATAATGGTGAACTGATCATTGTCCGTGTTTAGTAAAATTTTAGCAACAATTATTGTTAAAATATAAAATTGTCATTAAAAGAATGATTATTTTTATATATTATGACGTATTATATATATATATATATATATTAAATATTTTATTTTTTAATTTTAACGCATTACATAAATAAAAAATATTAATTAAATATTTTAAAATAATATTTAAGAAAAAATAATTTTCATTAGCAATTTGAGGTTAATAAAGTCTAAAATAATATAAATACGAATTTTCAAAATGCAATTGATGAAATTAATAGTTGACTAAGACTTTCCTTTTTTTCGAGTATTGTTAACATGAACTCAAATATATTATGGGATCGTATATATGCTTATCAATGGGCTATGCTTTCTCTGCATGGCTAATCAAGGCATAACGGCTGATTAAAAGTTTGCCAAACACTTGGGATGTAAATATTGGGTATGAATCAGCTGCACGTCCATACTTAGCAACAATTTAGATTCATAATTAAAGAGTAAAACGGCTTGATCCGACGGTTGAGATTGTATCAGCGTGATACGAATAACCACGTAATATTAATTTCTGAATGTCATGGATTGGATTACTCATTTGCTGCCAACAAACCCCAAAAATTAAATTAATAAAATAGAAGTTAATTACAATTCACGCTCTGTGGAACTGCGTGTTTCATCACGTACCAATTGAAACGAAGGACAGTGCTTCACGTACTTTTCCTGCTCAGCAGAACCAACCCTGCTTTCAAACTGAATCAGACTGCCCAAACGTTTGTTTTTTTTTTTTTGCGCGTGAGCTTCCCTCCTCGTCGTCGTCTCAATTGTAGTTGTTCTAAAACGTGAACAACTCGTACAAGCCTCCTCTTCTCTCTCTCTCTAACAAACTAACAACGAAACGAATAGAGGTTTTTCTCTCTTTCTCTCTCTTCTCGGATTTGTGTCCTCTGAAAGCGAATTTTTTGCTATTGGACCCATTAAAACCCTAGGTTCCTCTCCCATTATCCACAGGTACTCTTCTTCCTCTTCTTCTCTTATTTCTGTTTTTTTATTTTTATTTTGGTTTCTCGAATTGTCGTTTTGAGTCTTGGAGTCTGCGTTTTTCTTTCAGATCCGTTTCTCTTTTCCTCGTTTTCTCCTTTCCCGTTTCAGTTTTCTTTCTTTTTCTCAGATTGCTCCACTTGAGTTCTGAAATTTTATGTGCTTTCGCGCATTTCAAATTTTATTTTGTTTTCCTTAATATTTGTTTGTTCACGTTAAATCACACAATGTACGGATATTCATTCGCTAGCGACATGTCGTTTTGGGTTTGATATTTGTTTCCTATTTTTGGCGAGTTTATTTGGAGTTCATATATTTAAATTTTATGCTTAAAAATGGAATTATGTTGATATTGAATGATTTGAAACAGAGAAAGTAGTAATGTGTTTTGAAGGGTTTATTATGTGTTTGTTGTTAATTGTCGATTGGGTATTTCTGTTTGCTTTACACTGCTATTGTTTGGTTCAGTTTTTGCTTCATTCTGTTTGGTTCATTAGCTGCATTGCTGCCAAAAATAGGAAAAGCATATTAAACTCGCAATGAGAGAATTTTGGATCACGCAATTGTAGTTTTTTAAGTTGCAAGAGAAGAAAAGCTAAACAAATGCTTTTATTTTTTATTCACATATGTGAACAATTCAGCTCCATTTAGAAAGTTGGTTAAGTTGATTTATTTGAAATTTGTTCTCTTTTTTTGCTGGGAAATGAAAGTGAAATATTCAATTTGATAGTAAAAATTTTTAATGTTTACGGAAATAATGGAAACTTGAAGATGGTTTTTGATGTTTTGAATTCATTGTTACAGGCAGGGCTGTGGAAATTATTGCGCCGCCTGTTGAAAAATGGATTTAGAGGATAAATTCCTTGCTAGAGGTATTCTCTTTTATCATTTTTTTAATCACTTTTGTATCTTGTTATTTGACTTTCTTAAATGCTTTGAGCACTGCTTGTTTAGTAATAATAGAAGCAGAGGTATTGATTACTTGTTAGGACATAGTTCAGTTCACTGAGATTATTGGACCATGGCTAAATGGCTTTCTTTTCCTTTTTAGTTACACTTGGGGCCACCTAATCCACCCACCTTCCCTTCAATAACCTAATCTCATAGGGATATTTGAAATCTATTTGAGTATTACATATAGATGGATTAACTACTTGAGAGAACATGTAGTAACCTAGTTATCAAAATATTTTAAAATGCTAATAAATCATATATGACAGATGAAACCACATCGCAAACCCCAAGTTATGTATCTTGTTGAGCATTATCTGTTGACCTGCAATCCTAAACGTCTTGTATCTTATAATTCTTGCTATTTTGTTTATTTTAATGTTAGTTTGAAAATATTGTTTATAGATTTTGTGAATCTGCAGTACCTAAACATCCTTCTCTAATCCCATGCTCACTGTTTGCTCAACATCATGGAGAGCTGTCAGAAAAAGCAATATTTTTGTAGTTTGGTTCCTAAATTTTCTTCAAATTTGAAGACTGAACAAATGTTTTAATAAATGGAAGATATTTCAAACTGATTGAGGTTGATGCATCTTCTAGCAGGCTGATCAATAGCAATTTTCTATTTGAATCATCTGCTAATTATATGTAGTCCGTCAATGGCTTCATGTAATTCTAACATTCTTTTCTTTTAATGATTAAATTTATTTTATTTTTTGACTACTAAATTTGACTAAAATTTAGTTAAGACAATTTGAATCAGACCTTCCACACTTTATCTGTTCTTTTGAGATTATCGAGCTCACCCTATGATTTTGTTCTAGCTTTTTCTTTCTTTGTCTCTTGTTTTCTTCTTTATGATTTTCCAAGCCACCCCATTGTCTGACTTGAATACTGATAGTTTGTTCCAATTACTATTTAAAAATTTAATTGAGTTCTATTAGTATTGGATATTACTTTATTGGATTTCTGGTAACTTAAACATTTGAATTTGGGAAATTTTTACAATCTGCTAGGTGATCGAGTTAGATTGGTGATTTGTCTTGCTTTGGTAGCCAATAGGAAACAGGACTATTCTGGGGCTTCTTTAACAGAGGGAAAAAAAAAAAAATGGAAAATCTCTCTCTCAATGTTATATTTACGTCTTGGTTCATTTTTCTGCTCTTTTCCCTTTATACCCAAACTTCTATTGTACATTATTCTTAATAACCGAAATGTGAATATTTCAGAATTTGATGTTTTGATTCTTCTGCTTGAACTTATGCTGGTGGTTCTACATTGTTATTTTCTTTCCCCCCAACAATAGGAAGCTGGGTGAACTGCAGTCGATTTATCGTTTGAATTGTTGCTCTATCCTATTGCTTCATTATTGAAGTTGATTTTTTGACAATGATTTTGGACATCGGGGCGAGAACAGTTCAATTGTCATGACTTTATCACAGGCCAGGCATATGCTTGGCAGATTGTAGCAAGTTTATTAAGTATTTACTTGAATGGTAAATTATATTTAGATGTTTGTTAAACAAAAAATCAAATACCCATGCATCTTCATTCTATCCACATTGATTTTAGTTTTTAGCCAGACAACATATTTTATTTTCCTCCTTTCCTTTCTATGTCATGTATTTTTTAAGAATTCATAACCAAGCAAGGGTGCAGCATTTTTTGACCTTTAAATTTTCTCAATTTGTCAGATCATCCCTTATTTTAGTTGGAAAAGATAACTTTAAGAGTGTATAATTTGATTGATGTTGGACTGCTTGAAGGGCTGGAGGTAAAAGGGAAAGTGGATTTAGCCAATACAAATAAAAATTTTGTTCTCAGAATGCTGGAACACTTATTTGATAATTGATCCGTCCAAAAATATTGTCCTGTTGACTTTTGCACAAAGTTTAAGAAACACATTAGTTATAGTATCACATCATAGAAAATACCCATACTTTTCCAAAATTGTCCTCTCAAAAAAAAGGTTATTCCTAGAATTTAAAATCATTTATAATGAGGGGTATAAAGGAAAAGTAAATATCTCGAGTCAAGAGGACAAACATTTTGGGACATCCAAAAATGGAAATATGGACAAACATTTTGGGATGGAGTACTTAGTAATAACGCTGGCCAACTTTGATCTTTACATTCTTGCACATATAAGTGATTTGTGCACTGTGTATCGTGAAGAATTCTTATTTTTGCTGTTGGTCTATTGTTCCAATCCAGTTTCTGGTGTTCAAAGCCTTTCTTCCAGTGTGCAAAGCACCCCGGAGAAAAATGGGAATTCAGATGATGCTTCAAGAAGTCCAGAACTTCTTCAGGAGTTTCTGAAATCTGGTCCTAAAAAGGAACTCCTTCGAACTTGCTTTGATAAGGACAAGAAGCACACAGCTTCATCAAAGAGCAAAACAGAATTTATGAAGATAGGCAACATAACAGTTAAGAAACAAGAAGCCAAAAAATCTTCTTCCAGTCCCAATAATCAGCCTTCCCTTAAGAAGCAACAAAGGAAGGGGGAAAACCCTACACGACTCACACCTACTTCCGAGCAATTATCGGACTTTGGATGTTCAAATTCGTGGATATGTAAAAATTCTGCTTGTAGAGCTGTTCTGTCCATTGATGACACATTTTGCAGGAGATGCTCTTGCTGTATTTGTCATTTATTTGATGACAATAAAGATCCTAGTCTCTGGTTGGTTTGCACTTCTGAAAATGGTCAGGGGGACTCCTGTGGACTTTCATGTCATATTGAGTGTGCTCTCCAATGTGGAAAGGTGGGTGTTGTTGATCTGGGGCAATTGATGCAGCTGGATGGTAGTTATTGCTGTGCTTCTTGTGGTAAAGTTTCAGGAATACTTGGGTACGTAAATGCAATGCATTTTTTTTTCATTTGTCTAACATTTTTTTAATCAGGTGTTTCATCATTTTTTGGTTCATGTGTTTTGGCACCTTAGAGTTTCCTCTGTACACTCAATTAACAAATAGCTTTCTACTGTTTCATTTTATGAACCGTTTCTTCTTTACCTTTGTATTGGAGAAACTAGAAAACCTCTACTTTATATTCGAGAAACTAGAAAGTGCTTGTCACTGTGTTTTTGCATGCAAGAAACATGTGTGTTACTGTAAACATTGGCATTTATGTCCTCAATCCCATAATGGCTTTTTTGCTGAAAGATAATAAAATGGAGGTCAGTTAATTAAATGGCCTGCAAAAAGAAGAGATTTCCTCTGGTTCTAATGGCATTAGAAGTGGGCTATTTTTATGCTTAAGAAGAAATTTTCTCTGGTTCTAACAGATGTTGGAAGAAGCAGCTAATAATTGCGAAGGATGCCCGTCGTATTGATGCGCTCTGTTATAGGATATACTTGAGCTACAGACTATTGGATGGTACTGCAAGGTTTAAAGAACTGCATGAAATTGTGAAAGATGCAAAAGCCAAACTAGAAACAGAGGTGGGTCCAGTGAATGGTGTTTCTGCCAGGATGGCTCGTGGCATTGTCAGCAGACTCTCTGTTGCTGGTGATGTGCAGAAACTTTGCTCTCTTGCAATTGACAAAGCAGATGAGTGGCTGGCTAGTATTTCAAATGGAAACTCAAACTGCAGAGGTTAGATTTCATAATAATTGTTCCCTATTTTCCAAATCCCGTAAAATGCAAGCATAAAGTTTTACTGAAATGAATAACAAAATTCACCTTTTCTGCAGAGGATTCACTTCCTGCTGCTTGCAGGTTCTTATTTGAAGAAGTGACGTCATCATCTGTCACAATCATTTTAATTGAATTGTCTACTGCATCTGATGATATTAAAGGCTACAAGCTCTGGTATTGCAAGAGTAGAGAAGAAATGCACACAAAAGATCCTATTTGTGTGTTTCCAAGAGCTCAGAGAAGGATTTTGATATCCAATTTGCAGCCCTGTACCGAGTATACTTTCCGGATTGTCTCATATACAGAGGCTGGTGACTGTGGTCACTCTGAGGCTAAGTGTTTTACCAAGAGTGTAGAGATAATTCACAAGAATCCTAATACTTCAGTGGCTGCAAATGGTAAAAAAGCAAATTCCCTCTTGGGAGGAGGTACTTCAGGATCAAAGAGAGAGTCTAAAACTACAATGGCAGTAAATTATTCTGGATTCAAAGTTCGAGAGCTAGGAAAGATCCTCCATCTGGCGTGGGCTCAAGAGCAAGGATGCTTTGAGGGTTTTTGCAGTGCTGATGCAGAAAAATGTTGTGGAGCTGGCAAAGTGACAAAGCCAGCAGAAGATCAATTGCCATCTGTTTCGCGTGGACTTGACTTAAATGTTGTTTCTGTGCCTGATTTGAATGAAGAGCTGACTCCTCCATTTGAGTCCTCCCGGGATGAAGATAATGGTTGTACCTTGGAACAGGCTGTTGAAGCAGATGATGATGCTGCTTCTCATGACATAAAGAAGAATGGCTTAGCCAGATCACATGGTAGTGGAGATTCGCAGACCTGGACTGGTGGGCCAAGTGGAGAAGTGCCAGCTGTTGATTCCCGAGCAGATTTGTGCAGGAAAAGGGCCCATTCTAATGAGGAGATGCTTGACTGTGACAGCACTTTAATAAACGGGTCACCATTCCGTGTATCCAATGGCTCAGGTTGCTTGGATGAAAACTTTGAGTACTGTGTAAAGATAATCCGATGGTTGGAATGTGAAGGTCACATTAACCAAGAATTCAGGTTGAAATTGTTGACATGGTTTAGTTTGAGATCAACAGAACAAGAACGCAGAGTAGTCAACACGTTCATCCAAACTTTGATTGATGATCCTAGTAGTTTGGCAGGACAGTTGGTCGACTCCTTTTCCGATATTATATCCAGCAAGAGACCACGAAATGGTTTCTGTAGCAAGCTGTGGCATTAAATTAGGGCAGGGTATCCTAAAACACAGGATTGCAATTTGCTTCAAGATTTTTTTCTCTCAGTGAAAAAATTACCTCTGATTGTTTTGCCGTTCTTTGTACAGGCATTTTTTACTTGATCACTTCAGGAAGTGATCCATTTATGTTAGGGACAGGTTTGTCCAGCTAAAAGATTGGTTGCTGATTGCAGAGACGGTTGCATTGTTATTGAGGCCAGTGCCTTTTGGATTTGAGGCTTCATGCTGTATAAGGTATTTGTATATGAGGCTTCTTCCTTATGAAGGCGTCAAAAAATTTCGTAAAAATGGTACTAATTACATCTGAAGCAGTAGACTCTAGTTATGAAGAACATCTAATACTTATATGTGGATACTGTTATTATTTTACCTTCTCTGATTCAAAGAAGGCACCTTAATTGATTGCTGAATTTAGTAGTTACATTATCTTCTCTCGGTATACATTTTAGGTTTTAACATGAGCATAAAATTATGAAAATGAGTGTCGTGTTTCCCCACCTTACCAAAGTCTGGAAAATTTTTGTACTTGGAACAGTTGACTGTTAATAACAACTCGAACACAAGTTTGAATATTATTTTTCTTTTTTTTAATTAATAATGCCTCGTTTATACTTATTTTCTAAAATGATATGGATATATTTTGTGAACAGTTGGCAGTTCCCATTTTTCAAGTTTAAGGTTTTAATCAAAACAACTACAAATGATGACATCCCTCGATTTCAAACGACCAAGTCACTACGTCTATTTATCTGATTTCAGAATGACCAAGTTGACTGCTTCGGCAAAGGACTCAAACCTCTCGGACGCCTATGTTTAACGGCTTATCTGTTACAGGGGATAAGAAATTCCTAAATTACAGTGAAAATAACGCTATCTCCTCTACTGTGATGGTTATTGGGTTGTCGGAGAGTGTAAGCGGTTCGAGAACGGGAAGATAGGTCTGCCGTCTATGTCGGACGGCTTATTATAAAAACTACTCCATTGGCTGTCGTCTATTCTACCCAGTTAAACGACGATATGTTTTTCAAAATTCTGCGATCCGCTCGACTCTGGAGATGTCGTCTGTACGTAAGGGGAAAAACCAAAAATACTAAAAAATGCGAGAGCTTCGATCGAACTTTCTTAGCCGCGAAACTGCTCCACATTTTTGCCAAGTCAGCAACTACCAGAGCCAGTCGTACTCAAAACGCTACCGTTTCCACTGAAACATCGATTTTTGAATTATTTTTCAATTTTTATCACATATCACTTGACACCAAAATATGAGGCTCTCAGTCATAGCTCCAACCTCTCTTCTCTCTCTCTCACTCAAACATGCAACTTATCTATGCACCTTCTTCTCTATATTTCTGCTCGCAAACCGTAAATTCTCAATCAAAAGAAGGTAATTATACAGTTAATACATATCAAAACTTACTTTTTTTTAATTCTCTTTTTAATCCAAATTTGTTTCCTCTTTTAGGACTACTTTTACCAGGCAAATGTCTTCAAGTATCACCTTTCGGTTACTCCGTACAACCTCTAAAACTCGAAAAGCCTCTCTGTTTATCACATAAACGGTCTGTTCTTAGCTCCCTCAAAACCAGAGCTTCCTCTGTTCAAGGTAACCGAATTTGAATTTTATGTGAAAAAAAAAAATTCAAATAATGATGGAATTTTCGGTAACTGTTTTCTAACTGATTTTGCATTATCGTTGGTTGTAGATGCTTCTGAAATATCAACTGGATCAGCTGAGAGCGATGTATTGAAAGCTTTGTCTCAGATTATTGATCCAGATTTTGGAACAGATATTGTCTCATGTGGTTTTGTTAAAGATTTATATATTGTTGAAGATCAAGGAGAGGTTCCTTTATTTCACAGCAATGGAATTTTTTCTTTCGTACATATATTTAGAGGATTAAAATAAATTAATGCTCTTACTGAAAGATATTTGAATTTTTGCATTTTAGGTTTCGTTTCGGTTGGAGCTTACAACACCAGCATGTCCAGTCAAGGACATGGTAAATATGACAATCAAGAACTCCCATTTTGTTTGCAAGGGTAGTATTTTGTTTTATATGATGAAAACTTTGTAGATAGCTAGTAAATAGCTCACAACTTAATAGCATGTTTGTCTTTTTCTCGTGGGCTGTGTTCGATTGTTTGAATCTAATTGTGATTAAGTAATCTTGAAAAGTTTTTATCAACAGTTTGAGCAGAGAGCCAATGAAGTGGTGGCTATGCTTCCTTGGGTCAAGAATGTGAAAGTAACAATGTCAGCACAACCAGCTAGACCTGTTTTTGCAGGGCAACTTCCTGCTGGGTTGCAGACGATTTCAAATATTGTGGCAGTTTCAAGTTGCAAGGTAGACTTCCTATGAACTTTGATTTTCTCATTTCGTATCTGCCATAGGATTTGATCATGTGCACTAGACAGTAGACATGTTTTGATGGTAGCATTCTAGGCTCTGGTTTTAGATGTCTCATAAAGTTAATCCTTTTTGAATGATTGGATTTTGATTGCATCATCTCTAGTATGGGGGAAATACTACTAGGAAATCATGATAAAAGTCATGCTTCTCCTTCAGCTTTTGATGGGAGAAGAACTGATCACACTTCCTTGCTAATGCTATTTCCACATTGTGGTATTTGCTTAAAATGTGAAGTAATTAAACCACAATCTATTTCTTCTAATTTTTCTCAGCACTTTTATTTGTGAAAAGTCGTGCAGGGAGGTGTGGGGAAATCTACAGTAGCGGTAAATCTTGCTTATACTTTGGCTGATATGGGTGCTAGAGTAGGCATTTTTGATGCAGATGTATACGGTCCAAGTTTACCAACGATGGTCTCCCCTGAAAACCGTTTGCTAGAAATGGTATTTATCTTTCTTTTTTGCAGCAATTTAGTCAAATTTCTGTAATTGTGACTGTATAAACTTCCTATAGAATCCGGAGAAGAGAACAATTATTCCAACTGAATACTTGGGAGTCAAGTTGGTATCTTTTGGATTCGCTGGACAAGGTCGTGCAATAATGCGAGGTCCAATGGTTTCTGGGGTTATCAACCAACTTCTGACTACTACTGAGTGGTAGGTTGTGCTTCTCAATATCTTTTAGGACTTACATAGCAAATAAAAAATAGAGAGGGTGTGTTTATTATTTATTGTTGTCTGTATTGGCTGGCTATTTGCTTCTTGATGATGCTAGATGGAATTCTAATTTTTCATACTATTTACTGATCTCAATGCAGGGGAGAGCTTGATTACCTTGTTATTGACATGCCACCTGGAACTGGAGATATACAGCTCACTTTATGCCAGGTTTGAGTTCTTGCATTTTTGGTCTCAACTATTTTTAATCCAGCAAACATGGTTAACTTAAGGTTTCTTATGAAGAATGGGCTTGCTGAATCAACAACTGGATGTTAGCACATTTTTGTTGCAGTACATCCACATGCTTATAACTTTCACAACATCAATATTTTCACATTTTGAGCTTGGTAAAATAAAATTCAGGTAGTCCCATTAACTGCTGCTGTTATTGTGACCACCCCGCAAAAGCTAGCATTTATCGATGTTGCCAAAGGAGTCCGCATGTTTTCCAAGCTTAAGGTGTGCATTTTTCACTTTACTGTTACTTTAGAATTTCTTTTCAAATGATTATTTGAAATCACATCCTTCCTAATTGGACCATATTATATATTTTTTTTATTTGGAAGAATTAATTAATAATGTTAATTATAATCATAACCATTCAAAATAATTTATTACTTATCTTTTATCACCATTACTTATTTGTGTATTCTGCTCAACTGTATAGGTTCCTTGTGTTGCGGTCGTTGAGAATATGTGTCACTTTGATGCTGATGGGAAACGCTATTACCCATTTGGTAGAGGTTCAGGTTCTCAGGCATGCACATTATCTGATGATCAAATTTCTTGCTTCATGGAAAATTAAGATTTTTCAATTCAAGCATTCTCTACACCATCTCATCTGTCTTTTTTTTTTTTTTTTTTTGGTTGTATCTTTATTGAAAAGGAGTATGTTAATGCACTTGGATAACATGTTTGCAGGTTGTCCAGCAGTTTGGAATTCCTCATCTGTTTGATCTTCCGATTAGGCCAAATGTATGCGCTTCTAATATGCTAAGCTTGAATCTGCTTTGGATGCATTATATCACTGCTAGGCTCGAATCTGCTCTGGATGCATGCTTAAATTTCCTTTTTATTTGTTGGTAGATTGTGCTGCTCTATCATAAAAATTTCTAGTTTTTTCAATTGTTTATTGGATTTATAAGTTGCAAAGGTCCTATCTGATGCACATGCATGGCTCATGCACCTTTTTGGTTCTTTAATATTCATGTAGCTTTTATTTTTCCCGGGGAACCTGAATTAGTAATATTTGGCACTTTCACTCTTATGCATCTATTGCTATTCTTAATCCCTCCTTAAATTTGCCTTGTCTGAGCCAGCCATAAGATACCTGTATGAAAATAATGTAATTTCAGTTTGATATGCTGTACAATTATTACTCCTCTGCATGCTTCCCTTTTAAGTACCAAGCACTCGTTTATTTGTAAGCAATAAAAATTCTGAAATTTTGTCATATATGGTGAAATTCATTATCAAATTGAAGATTAATTTCATTAATTGTATAGCTATCTGCTTCTGGGGATAGCGGAATGCCTGAAGTGGTGGCTGATCCTCAAGGTGAAGTTTCCAAGATATTTCAGGACCTTGGAATTTGTGTTGTGCAACAATGTGCCAAGATTCGTCAGCAAGGTACTACCTCTGAATCTTGTCTTAGCAAGAAACTACTTGTCATAATGCACGTCATCATACTTCTGTTTTGCAATTTGCTTTGGATCTTTTAAATGGTCAAAAGGGAAGGCTATAGAGTATTGACTTTCAAGAGCTCATATCTTATTGCAAAAATAGAAATTTAAACTTCTGGAATTTCACTTGAAACCTGGACCGAATGATTGTTTTGTTATGTTTTTCCTTTACAGTGTCAACGGCTGTCATGTATGATAAATCAATTAAGGCAATAAAGGTCAAGGTGCCAGATTCAGATGAAGAGTTCCTTTTGCATCCAGCAACTGTTAGACGGAATGATCGCTCCGCCCAAAGTGTGGTATGTAGGAATTTAGTCTGGACAGAAGGCCCTTATTTACTTGACTGTGAGCTCGCTTTGATTACGTAGCCCAGTGACATAGTATTGACTAAAACGAGTCAATAGATTCTGAAATAAAGATATCATCTAGCACTTGACTGTGAGTTTGCGTCGATTACTTAGCCCAGTAACATCGTATTGGCTAAAACGAGTCAATAGGTTCTGAAATACAGATACCATCTAGCACTTGGGCAGAACTACAACTAAACAACTTTTTCTGCTTTGGTTAGGCCTTTACAGCTGGTCTAAATGAGGGTTATCACAAACATGGCATGAAGAACTTGGACCTTTTTGGTCTTGGTTTCTTTTATATTAACTTCAGTCCCAGTTTGCCACCCATCTGATTATAGGTTTGTGAAGGGCGTTCTTTATTCTGGCAAAGCCTGATTGAGGTCGATCTTCAGTGGTTTGAGCTTATGATTTACATTTACTTTATGCCCACCCAGCTCACCAAATAAATAACTTAGATTCTATATATTTTTTATTAATATCAGCCATGGATGGTGAAAAATGGAGGTTCAAATAGTTGGGCAGATCTTTGACTAAACTTCAAAAGTTCCAGCCCTGCTGTACTTTTGAACTAATTTGGTTACAGTTTATTAGTCTAGTTGTGAAGGTCAAAACGAAAAGGGATCTGTAACTTCTGATGCAAATTAGTTGAGAGAATTGACAGCCTATTTGACCAATGTTTATAAAGCAGACAAAAAGTTACTTTCTTGTTAGAAAATTAGCCTTGACAAATCCTCTTTTGTTATTAAAGTCCACTATGGCTTCTTTTTCATTTGTTTATTCAAAATAGGATGAATGGACTGGGGAGCAAAAGCTGCAGTACACTGATGTTCCAGAAGATATTGAACCTGAAGAAATTCAGCCAATGGGAAATTATGCCGTGCAAATAACATGGCCAGATGGCTTTAACCAGGTGACTTTTTGCAATTATTGGTAAACATGACCATTCCATGGAAAGCTACTGTTATTATCAATAATCTAGTACTGTTATATGAAGTGACACTTCCGTTTTGACCAAACTAATGCCTCTGTTAGAACAAAATGCAAAGCATGTTTATGGTAATATTAGGTTAGTTCTGTGAGGCAAATGCTGTATGCAAATGAGTGTTGTTATTGGCCTACTCTCATGGCCGAGTTGGGAACTCGACCCCTTTGCCTTGGCTAGTGATCTGTCTTGGATTTATGTTTCAATATATGCTTCTGCTGGGAGCCAAATCCATTTCCTACCTATATCAGAGACGTCTTGATATACATCTCCTACTTTTGAATACAACAAAAACGAGGACTAAATTTTAATCCCAAAGTAGTTGAGACATGAAATGCATCATAAATGTCAGAGTAGCATTCTTTAATGAAGTGTTAATGGAAACATTGGAGTTCCTTTTCTTTTTTCTTTTCTGAGAATAACATTGGAGAAAGATTAGTGACGTAGTGAGTGTACTGTGATATGAATCATAAATTTAGTGACTTGGTGAGTGTACGGTCACAAAGGTTATTATATCCATATCAACACTGTACAATCCACAGTGGTTGTGGTTAACTGGTGGTAACAGAACAATTTCAAACTGTTCAGGTGGTATATATTAGGCTTGAAAAAACTATAGTTCAGTGCGAATTTAAAATTTTTAATTTTTGTCAAAATTTTATCGGTTTTATCATTAATCTGCATACATGTGCGAGTGTATTGTATCCATGGCCTTGGAGTAGTAGAAAAGAATTCAATAAAATGCATTTTATTTGCAAAACATGCCCATCTAATCTTCTATTAATATCCTGTAACATCTAATTAATTCATGTGATATGGTACAGATTGCTCCTTATGATCAATTACAAACAATAGAACGATTAGTCGGTGTTCCTGAACCAACTCCTATGAGGGTAACGTATAATCTTCATCATTTTACTATTTTTATGCATATTGAATCTATTCATTGATGAACTGAGATTCTTAATTGTTTGTCCCTTTTTGCACAGGCATAAATTTATCAAGTGAAAATAGGGATACTACAAAATGAAGGATCTTTCTTAATAGAGTGACCTCAATCAGAAGAAGTAGATTGAAGCTTTGTGTAAGATCCTCAAGTGTGCTATTTGGCCATTTTGTCATCTCTTTCGTTTTGAGCCTGGGGCAACATATGTATAGCAGAAAACTATAATAGTGAAAATTCTAATAGATGCATGCCAATTTTGTTTCATTTTTCAGATCTTCTATCATTTTATTTTCACTTTAGGGTATCTGAATAATTCTTTATTAGATTTTATTCACATACTTCTACAAATCTAACTTGGGCAATTAGGTTAGCAATTCAATGGTTGTGAGGTTAAAAAGCTACTATAGTATTATTTCTGGAAAAACAGAGTTCATATTATAATATTTTAAGAGCTACAAAAAACATGAAGACAAAATAAATTAATTTACATGTTATTAGTTTTTATGTTTACATTTACTTTTGGACAATATGTGAATGCAAAATTTTTTTTGGATGTATTCTTAAAAATAATATTGAAGTGGATTTCTCAAAACAATATGTTTGATTTTCTTTTATTTTATTTTATTTTTTTGAAATATTACTTGAGTGATTTAAGCCATAAATTTTATTAGAATTATTCAATTGGCGTAACCCAACAGTATTCATGATTTTATAATTTTGTCCATTTCAGCATCAACAAGTGAATTGAAAAATAAAACTATATGAAATAACTCATTTAAGAAAACTACATAAAAAAAAGTTAGTGTGTTTCCTTCAAAAAAAAAAAAAAAAAAAATAGTGTGTACATGATAAAAGTGGCAAAAGAATGAGTATAAGATCTAAACTAATCCGGGTTTTAAGGTAGATTGAAGTTTTCTTCTTAGCATCTATGGATTGTGGCTCAATTGACAGATTGAAAACATAGGTTGAGTATATGGGAGAAACTTTTGGATTTGGTCCCCACTAAACACACCTGCAGGGAGGGGTGAAGAGCCTTAATTGTGATTAAACCTTAAACTGGATACTGATGGTTAACAAAAAAAAAAAAGTTTTCTTCGTTGCATTAATTAAATATTTAAGTGATTTTTGTGGGACTCAATAATTAAAATATGAGTACTAATTTGTCTAGAATTAAAATTTTAATCCCAAAATAAAGTGCAGAGCAATGATTAATAATTTCCAATCAATAATTGAAAATCAACAAAATAATTGAATTACATTGATATGGTTTGGTTCAATATTCACCTATAACAAATTGTGCTTATACTCCCATTCCTACAAGTAACCCTCTTCTCAATTAATAGTCAACCTATGTGTTAGGTTCTTTTTTGGGAAAGAGTAATGAATTCGTTGGCTGACAGCTTGATTTGTGAATTAATTACGGGTATGTTAGGTATGTAAAATACACCAATTAAAAAAATAAAGTGCGTGCGATCTAACTTCTAGGATGTGGATTTGGTTCCACGGTAAATGTTTCACCAGTTGTGTGATTAAAATAAAATTGGCAGAGAAAATTGTAAACGAAAGCTTGATTGCTTGAAAAGCAAATTGAATTTGATTGCTTGTATTGAAAAAAGAGCTTATAATTACAGGAAATGTAAATAGATAGTCTTAGAAAAATAAAAATAAGGCTTTGAAGATAAAATTGCTTGATTCGTTGGAGAGTTTGATTTGATTTGTTGAATTCGTCGAAGAATTTGGTTGTATTAATTGGTTCCCTTGCTCCATTTCTAAGCTCCAGGCAGTTACCAACAGGATCCATTGACACACGTTTCCCTCATTGGCTCCTTACGTCCCTACCTTCTGTATATGTCAACGGCCGCTTGAAGAGTGCATCCATTTTTCCCAGTTGCAGCTCACGTATTCTATTATCCCTTTCTTTTTTTATTAATTGATTAATTAATAAAAACAATATCAATTGGGTCTCAATTAATTAAACATGCAAGCCCAAATTCAAAATACAAAACTCAAATCGAAAAACTCATAAAATAGATTCAACAATCGCGGTTCATATTAAGTTAGCCTGCTAAATCATGTTTAATATGTTAATCCATTTTAAAAATCCTAACCCATTTCTAATTAAAAGTTCAAAAATTAAAAATGCAATCACAAACAAATAAGCAAGAAACCCTAACATTTCATTCACCTTCTCTTTGCGTGGCCATCCTTCTAAGACCTGACGACTCGCCATTTTTGGCCTTTCATTTAGCCAATTCTTTGGCTTTGTTTCTCGAATGGCCATGTGTCAATGACGTTGATGACTGCTTCTTGCATTCAATTCACTTTCCATATATATATATATATATATATATATATATATACAAACACAATCTGCACGTTTTCTTTTCCTTCTGTTTCGTTTTTTTTTTCTTTTAAAGGAAATTCATGGACATTTGGTCATCTGCATACGCATCAATTTTCTTCCCTTTTCGTTTTTTTTTTAATAATATATATAATAACTAATATATATATATACAAACACAATCTGCACGTTTTCTTTTCCTTCTGTTTCGTTTTTTTTTTCTTTTAAAGGAAATTCATGGACATTTGGTCATCTGCATACGCATCAATTTTCTTCCCTTTTCGTTTTTTTTTTAATAATATATATAATAACTAATATATATATATACAAACACAATCTGCACGTTTTCTTTTCCTTCTGTTTCGTTTATTTTTTTTTCTTTTAAAGGAAATTTATGGACATTTGGTCACCTGCATACGCATCAATTTTCTTCCCTATATATATATATATATAAAAGGAAAGTGAGTCTTTTTTAGATGGCAGTAAATTTATAAAATGAAAATTAATAGGTTGATTCCCGTGTTTTGTCTCTAATGAACTTTTAAGAATTATAGCCATGGAACTAATAAAAAAATTTTCCATAGGCATCGGGTTTTTTTTTACACTAATTTCACTGGCAACCATTTTTCTAGATTTTAGCACCAGTGAAATATATTTTTTTCCCCTCTGATTAAGGAAAAACTAATTCCTTTGATGTGATTATAAATTTGGATTGCAAATTATGTACCTCTAATCTCTGCTAATAGGTTCCACTGCTTCATTTGCTAACTCCTTGGACGGTGCCCTTGCTAATGCACCAGCTTCTCAAGTAAGTTCCTCTGCTAAACTTTGAACCCTTTCTTTTTGTTAGGTTCTCTCAAGACCCTTTCTTTTTGTCAGGTTCTCTCAAAGGACATTTGTGACTGGTTCATCATCCTCTCTATCAGTTATTTCTAAATATATTTTCCGAATTGAGGTGACTCCCTTGGCTAATATGTCTTCTGCTCGACAGTCTTCTCTTCTCATTGTTTAAGATTCAAATATTCTAGTTATCTCTTCTCCACAAGTATGCTCTTTATCGCACCTATCTTGTGTCGCACCTTCTTCTTCTCAAGACAGGCTTGGATAGAAAGTCATGAGACACACTCCTCTATATTTGATAGCACCAGTAGACCTAACACCGGTTTAAAGATATGAACCTCTACTGACCTTTTTTTTTTTTTTTTGAATTTGTATAAATATATTTAAAGCCGTGAATCGGCCTTTACACATTTATGAAAGAAACGACTAGTAGGCCTGTTTACTTTATTCATGATTGTCATGGAACTAGCTATGTCAACTGCCTATAATTGTTGCATTGCTTGCTACAGGTGACCTTTCTTAATGGGGTCATGGGATCAACCCCACTAACATTGCTGATGATCCTTCATTTTCCACCTAGTGAGATAGTACTCCTTGAGGTAACAGCTACTTGCATTTCTCTTGTGGAGCTCTCCTGTATTACTTGATAGCCAATAAGCATTTCCTTTAGGCCCTTATGACCATAAAAATGTATGATCTTCTGTTTCAGCTCAAGTTTCAACAGACTGCTAATATGCAAAAGTCTTGAATTTCTAGGGGTACTGAGGTTGACTTTCTCCAAAAGATCTTAGACTTTAGTAAAAACATCGTCCAGGTTAAGAAATGTTAATTCTTCCCCGAAGATCACTTCAGCACCATCAACCTCCAAGTACTCCTCTAAAGCTAACCTGTCAAATAGTTGATGCAAATAAATTATGGAGATAGTAGTTGCAGCTGTTGCCATCTCCTTATTAGTATATGACTTAATAGTCATAGAGCTCTGAGACATTAGTCTCCCACCTTGGCCTTTTATAAGGCACGATGGCTAATGATGGTGTTGAACCAGCTCCAGAGGTCTTTACAGTTGAAGAGCTAGGATCCTCTGAATCTTCGCTAATTAAATACTCTAGTTGTTTTGTGGGTCCAGCTCCCTTTGAAAATTTCTATTACCAATATTGCTGCGACTCTTTAGGTGTCTTTAAGGACTTCAAATGAACCTGCAACTTCTTCAATTCATCAATGATACTCCTTACATCTACATCAACAATGTTGATAGATGCCACATGTATGAAAAGATCCTCATCAATCAACATCTGCTCTTTGTCAGGGAACCTCAACACTCCTTTGTTAATGCAATCCTGTAGAGCATTCCTGAAACTCCAACAATTATTAGTATTATGGTTCCAAAAATTATGGTACTTATACTATTGCTTGCCCTTCATCTCTTCTTTTGTCAGCAACTTATGACTAGATGGAAAAGATATAAACTTTTCCTTCAGTAAGAAATTGAATGTCTCCTCTGTCTTAGAAACATCAAATGTGAATTGAGTCTCTGAACTGGATTTCTTCTTTTAAGGAATTATCTTTACTGGAGCTCCAAGGTTTGGACACACAAAGGAATCTAAATTAACCAAGTTAGCCACAATTATTTCCTGATGAAGCTCCTAATTGTAAGTTCCCGGTGAGCTTCTTTTCATTTGTGATTTTTCTTTTAGCAGCTCTTCATATTTTGTTATCTTAGCCACCAGCTCATAGAAATCTCTAAAATCCATCCCTTGGAATTTCTTCCTCAGCATAAAGTCTAAGCCTCTCTAAGCCATCTTGACAAACTCGTGGTCAGGTAAGAACGCCTTACACTTGTTCCTCAGCTTCTTAAACCTTGTAATAAATGAGTCAACTATCTCTCCACTTCTTTATGTCAGCTTGGATAACTCAGCCACACAACCTTTGGCTCAGCTTTAAAGCACTGGGTATGGAAGAGACGCTCTATCTCATACCATGAATTGACTGAGTTCCTCTGAAGTGTTGAATGCCAGGTGAAAGTTTTACCTGTCAAGGAGTTAGGCAATAATCGCAACTTATAATTAGCAAAATTTGCTAGATTCACAAGTTCCCCACATTGGATGGCGAATCTGGCTATATGCTCCATGGTCGATTGTCCATCTTCTTCTGAGAATAATGTGAAGTCTGGAATTCTGAACCTCCTGAGAATAATGTGAAGTCTGAAATTCTGTACCTCCTGAGATAAGGGTTCTCTCTGTCGATTGTTTTTGAATACGGCTTCACAAACTCTAGGTGGCCAGATTGTCTGAGGCTAGGCCCATACAGCTCCTGCACAGGGTCCATCAAAACATTCATGGTGACTTGGAGAATCTGAGGAATAAGATTACCTGCCGTTTTGAGGAGCCTAAAGACACTAATGAATGTATTATGGGGAGCTGCATTGAAGGCAATCCCTCTCGTTCCTTGGCTTCCTCCTATGCCTTTCAACGATTGAGGAGTATGAGAAGCCTCAACCTCATAGACACATGGGTTAGTCGTAGGATTAGTGGTCCCAAAAACTATGGTAAGAGTAACTGGAGGCCTGCTAATGAGGCGACCCATCTAGAGTGGTGCCTTTGATGGGTGGTGAACCGGCTTCTCTCTCTAATGTGGTGGTTGATAACTCTCTTCAGCAAGAGCATGATCACTGTCAGTGTCCCCCGAGGGACTTCGAGGTGGTTGCCCCCGGAGTTCTTTGGCACACTTGGATGAAGATTCATTCTCCCCCTTAGCAGAAGACTTGCTAGCAGGAGATTGATTGACAGGTGAGTCCATAACATCAATCTTTTTCCAGTGACCTTCTCCATGAAGACATTTATGGTTTGCAGCAATTAGGCCATCATTTGCCTCTGTTCTTTCAGTATTGCTTTCACATAAGAAGAATCAGAGACATCATTAGAAACATAAATTGTTTTACCTGAGCATTTATTGAGTTCGTTAGAGATAAGTGCAACTTCTAGGGGATTTTGAGCAGGAGAGTTCATTTCTCCTTCCTCATGAGGAGATGTTCTCTTTCAAGGCTTCCTAGGCCTACTCTCATAGGTCCTCCATCCAAACTCAGAGACCCGACAACAGTTTCTTTTTCAACAACAAAATGAGTTTTTCGAGTCATGGTGTTCTCTCAAAACTCAGATGAAAGATGGAATACACAAAAGTTGTCCCATTGAGCATGCCACTAAAGATTATTGATTCTTTTTTGGAAAAGATCAACGAATCAGTTGGCTGACAGCTTGATTTGTAAATTAATTGCAGGCGTGCCAGGTGTGTGAATTACACCAACTGAAAAAATAAAGTGCGCTCGATCTAACTTCTAGGCTGTGGATTTGGTTCTATGGTAAACACTTCACCAATTGTGCAATTAAAATAAAATTGACAGAGAAAATTGTAAAAGAGAGCTTGATTGCTTGAAAAGCAAATTGAATTTGATTGCTTGTATTGAAAAAAGAGCTTATAATTACAGGAAATGTAAATAGACAGTGCCTAGGAAAATAAAAACAAGGCTTTGAAGATAAAATTGTTTGACTAATTGGAGAGTTTGATTTGATTTGTTGAATTCGTCAAAGAATTTGGTTGTATTGGTTGGTTCCCTTGTTCCATTTTTAAGCTCCACAGGCAGTTACCAAAAGGATCCACTGACACACGTTTCCGTCATTGGCTCCCTAAGTCCCCACCTTCTTTATATGTCAACAATCGCTTGAGGATTGCATCCATTTTTCCTAACTACAGCTCACGTCTTCTATTATCCATTTCTTTTTTATTAATTAATTAATAAAAATAAATCAATAGGCTCCAAATTAATTAAACATCCAAACCCAAACTCAAAATATAAAGCTCAAATTTAAAAACTCACAAATAGGTTAAACATATGATATATAGTTTTCTCCTTCTCTTGAAATGAAAATGATTGAATTATATAATCATTTAATTGTAATATATATTCCTGCCCCTTCTAGGTCGGGCTATTCTTAACGGGCTTCGGTATTATTATACTAAGGCTTTGAAATTATTGTTACTGCGGTTGTATAATACTCATTATATATAGTATATGATGAAAAAAAAAAAAAGAAAATGATTGAATTATTAGTAAAGAGTAATGACGTGATACGAAGATGTTGATGGGTCCAGAAAAAGGAGAAAGATTTACAATCCAGCTACTACAAGTTAAACAGCAGCAAGAAGTAACAAAGCACTAACATCTAAAAGAAGCTTTTTCAGCTTTTGGTCCTGAAAATGAAAAGGCAGCAGCATTTGCAGGATGTTTCCCATTGGCATTTAACAATAGTCGGATTTAGGAACCGTCTTTTAAATGAGAGGCACCAAACCAACTAACTTTTCTAGATATATATATTTTCATCAATTCAAAAAGAAGATCCATTAAAGGAATCAGTGTTTTGGCGCATCAAGGAAGTGTCCATTTCTTTAGTAACCAGTACTGTCATGGGGACCCTACAGCCTTTATATTCAAGTTTTCTTCTTTTTCTTTTTTATTTTATTTTATTAAAAACATTGCCGACTATGCAAGAAGGGCTATCTTTCCTCAAATAATACTCACTGAATTAGTAAAAACTCATAATATAGATGGTTTATTATGTTCTTTCTTAGACAAAATTATTAACATAAATGAAACCACTTTGATTGTGTTAGTAATATCACTCAAAATTACATCTTATCCCTTCCATTTCGAGGTCATGTTTGGTTAGGGGTAAGTAGAGAGGGGAAGTTGAAGTTCCCAGAAAGTAGAAATTAGTCATGTTTGGTTGGTTGCCACTAGAAGAGAAGTTCTCGGGAATTTAAAAACCCTTGCCCTAAGGAACTTAAGTTCATAAGCTTAAAGTATTATCACTTCCTATTTTGTCCTTTTCTTTTTATTTTTTTGTTTGCCAAAGGCTTCATATGAGGACTCTTCTAGTAGACATATTTATGTCCTTTTAATATCAAATATTGTGAACACATTTTTACTTTCTGAGAATTCAAATAATCAATCAAACACAATCATATTATACTTTCTGGAAAGTTAGTAGATAATTGAATATAGATAAACAAAATCACAGATGATCTAAATTGTAAAAAAAAAAAAAAAAAAAAAAAAAAAAAAAAAAAAAGAAGTTATAATTGATTAAATTATTAATTTAAAAGGATTAAACTTGTCCTATAAAAGATTAGTCTCTCATATAATCGAGAAATGGGAGGTAAGAGGGTAGCTTGGATCTATTGTCAAGTCATATATGCATTTACCACAGGATTATACCTTGGTGTGTGGATGGGAGGACACCCTTAGTAATATATATATATAAAAGATTAAACTCTATGACCCCACTCATAGGTAAAACCAATAAAAATATAATTTTTTTAAAATTTATTTATATTTTATCCTTGTTTCCAATTTATGGTCATAAACATTTTCGTTTTAATAAAAAAAAATATTTTTCATTAGTTTGGTTCATAAATAAGTTTATAGACTAGATTTAAGCATGTTTATTCCATTTTTAAAATACATATAAAGTCTAATAGAAAGTATCTAGGGATGGGCATAATTTAGTCATAAAGCACTCATGCGTTTTGCATGATAAGACTGAGTTTGAGACTCAGATTCTCACTGCATCTCATCCCTCAAATTTCAATTAAATGATGGAAGTTCACCATCCAACTAACAGAAGCCATTAATTCTCTTGCATTTATGCTTTAGCAGGTAGAGTAGCATTCACCTTTTATCCACTCCTTAATAATTTAGTTTTATACTTTTGGCTTTTAATTTTTGACTTTTAGCATTTAATTGTTTAAAACCAACCTTTTGTCCTTCCCACCAGTCAATGCCAAAAAAGGCTCCAGTTGAGTTTAATACAAGCTTTTTGGTATAGATTAGAAATTTTCCCTCATCGACAACGAGGTTGAAATAATGTTGGCCAAAAGAGAAATGAAGATTTGTATTTTTATTTTGATGGTCAGATTTATATAAATTTTTTTATCTTTTTTACTCACACAACTAATAATACCATTCTACTTTCTTTACTTTAATGGGAATTTCAGACCAATTTCATATCATCAATGGGTTACATAGCAAAAAGTCCAGCAGTTTGTCACCAAGTCAGTTGCCACAGTATAAAAATTGAGTCCCGCAAGTGCATAATCATTTTTCTGATTTGTCACGTCATCCATAGATACTTAATTGTAAAGTTTTATAAATTCAGATACTGAATTGCTTATGTTTTCTGTTGAGACGCCAAAATAAAAAAACCGTGAAAGCGCAGATACTAGTAGTATAATTATCCCATATAAAAAGCATACGGCCAAGGTTATGGATTAGAAATTTTCCTTCGTCTACAACGAGGCTGAAATAATGTTGGCCAAAAAAGCAACGAGGATCTGTATTTTTATTTTGATGAACAGATTTATATAAATTTTTTATCTTTTTTTACTCATTTAACTAAAAATACCAATTCCATTTTCTTTATTTTAATATAAATAATTATATTAAAATAAATTTTACTCAATACTTTTAATTTATTTTAATGAAAAGTATAATAAAGAATTACGTCTTAAAAAGGTCTACATCAAGAATTATCCTTGAATTTTGAAATTTATAAACTATTTTCAGAGAATCCACCTTATCCATGGATTTTTTTTCTTTTAAATCAATTGACTGTTTAAAAAATTTCAATGTGATATTTCTTCAGATTTTGGAATTTATAAATTATTATAAGAGAATCCACCTTATCCATGATTTTTTTTTCTTTTAAATCAATTCACTGTTTAAAAATTTTCAATGCGAAATTTCATTGACAACCTTGTTGAATTGAGGAATAACTGAATCAGGTTGGACCTATTCTAATATTATATTAGAACTCATAAGGTGAAAATGTGCAACCAATTAGCTAGCCAGTTTGCCACTATTGTATCCCTTTTATGAATTTAATATTTAGTTAGTATGAGATTTTTAAAAATATGTAATCATTATATTATCTATATCTATACTATATATAAACTAGGTGATCTTCCGCCCTTCGTGCGACTGTAGAAAATATATTTTTTTTATTTGAATCGTAAAATATATGTTTTGAGTAAAATTTTAAAAATTCAAAATGTGGAAAATGATATTACACCTTCTAAGAAATGTGTAAGTTTTAAAAAGAAAAAGTTAGAAGATAATTCTAACATTAGTTATTGTATAGTTCACAACAAATATTGACTATTTTTTAGCGAAGATTTGCCTATGATCATGTGTAGCTTTGCCTTCCTTAAATTAGAAGTAGATGCTGAAATTTTCTATTAAAAATAAAAGAAACTATATAATTTTGTACGTATGAATATGACCTGTTATATTTTAAAATTATAGCCATCAAAGTATAAACGTGTACTAATTGAATTACATGAATTTATTTGCTTAAGTTGATACTGAATTTACAGTCATCTCTGGAATCAATTAAGTTTCATTTTTTTTATTGAAAGTAGCTTATAAAATCATATTTCTTGACAATGTTGGTTGTCTTTTGAACCTAAAACACACAAAATAATCCATAAGTTAAAAAAAAAAGCCAAAAAGAGAGGTTAAATGGTATTATTCACATCAATTTCTAATTTTAAATACATAATGCAGTGGCTAAGGTCTTTCTATTGTTATTGTTGATTAGTTTGAATCACTATGTTATGTTAATTAAGCTACAACTCTACATATTGAGGTTTTTTTTTAAGACAATAACAACATTTAACAATAGATTTTTTTTTAATAAGTGTATGTTTAATTAATAATTTGTTGTTTTATTTGTTAAAATTTTATTATACTAAATGAAGAGTTTAAACATTATTCTGGTAAATGAAAAGTTTTGAAAACGTTCAAATAAATTCTTTTAATGTAATTAGTCATTATTTGATTTTGTTACTGTTTTATATTATTAGAAGATGAGTGGTGTAATAATTTCTTGTTATTATTTTGTAACAAATAAATTTTATACATAATTTTAGGATAATAAATTAGCCAATAATTTCTCCCAATCAAGATAAAAGAAATTACTCAAATATTGTAAATCTCTTCAAATGAAGCGTCATGTCAGCATATAGGAAAAATTAATGATCCTCCTTTATATATATATATATATATGTGTGTGTGTGTGGAATATGGAGGAATAATGGCATTTCCAGCGGCGCCCTTAATAAAATTTGAATAACTAAAATAACTTTAATAACAACAAATTAGAAAATTATATTTATTAAAATTATTTTTTAAATAAATACATATAGATAATTAAATATTTTAAAATTTAAAATTTTATCTTTTTTAAATTTATTTTTTAATAAATATTTATGATAAGAAACATTTGAAAATTTTAATTTACAAATATATATAATATTTTAGTTATTAGTTGATATTGTAGAAATTTTTAGATAAGTAACGATATAAATTTAACTAAATTATGTGTGTATATAAACATTGGTGTTTTATTAATTAATCGTCATATTCATATTAATCTTATATGAAATTTTATTTTAACATTATAAAAATTTAAATAATATAAGATAAAAATTATAATTAATATTTAATATATAAAATAAGTATAAATATAAATAATAAATAAAAGTGAATAATGACATAAAACGTTCGAATGAATGAGAACAACCAACAATTAGAAACGTCATTTTAGTTGCTTGTGGGGTTTTGATTGATTACAAATTTGAATTCCATCAATTACTGTTGAGGGACAGTTAGGGAGGTTGAGGTTGTTTGAGGTACGTTTCCCTTTCAATCACATAATTACCAATCAATTAATAATTCAATTGCATTAGTACATGGACGTTGAAGTGGAGCTTTCTTTTTTTTTTTTTTTTTTTTTTTTTTTTTTTTTTTTTTTCCTTTTAATATCCATTTATGTTCAAATATTCTTTCACTATTTGCATTTTGAAGTTCAATTCGAGTTTTCTTTTAAAATTAGTTTTTTTTAATATAAAATTTGTTTATTTATAAGTATTTTAAATTGGTTCAATTAATGAAAATTGAGTTAATTAGAATTCCACATTGAATAAAAAATAAAAAATACAAAACAATGTACAAGGATGGAAAGCTAACTACTTAATTGGTTAGTTTTAATTTTTTTTATTAAGTGTGATTCATGAAAAAATAGCTTATAAGAAAGTAATCACACAGTATCAGTGTTATTAATTTTATGATTAACGATTTAGTTCAATTTTTATGTTAAATAAAATTCGAATCTTATGGATATATAAAAAATTGAGCATGTCGAGTCGATTCACATGCTCAACTATCTCTTACCCAACAAAATAAGTGGATAAGTGGGGAAGTTAATGTAAAAAAGAAGAGCAAGAGAATGTATATAATTATATTAGAAGAGGATAAAATTATGAAGGGTTTGAATTTAAAAAAGATAATGAATATGGTTAGGAATAGGAAATTTAATGCGTTGATAGTTTTACTTCGTTTTTAGTTTTAAAATGTTAATTTTATAGTTTGATATTTTGAACTCAACAATCTCACAAGTCATTAGGTTCTTTTTCACGCTGTGTTTCAGTATATAATTTTGAATTGAAATTTATATAAATACATTATTCGCAATTAAGTTTTTAGTATCTTTTGATAAAATTAATAGAAATATATCGGCTAAACCATTAAAAAAATTTCAAACTTTATGTGTAGGTTTAACTGTAACTTGAATTCAATTTTCTTCTCTTAGTATCATGAACTTCAATTTTAATTATAATAACATTGTAGTTGCAAATTATACCCAATTTAATAAATAATATATTATTTTTATGGGATCCAATTTAACTTTTTTCCAAATCAGACTCTTTCTGGCCACCACTGTTTATAAATAAATAATTATTTTTATTTATTTATGTAAAATATTAAAATAAAAAATAATATATTCATCTTAAAAATAAATATTTTTATAATATTAACAACAAGTAATAATTTTCTAAAGATAAAATGACACTGTAATAAATAAAATTTATTTTTATAGTAGATATAACTTAAGTATAAATAAATTTTCATACTTAAAAAATAGCAATAACAAAAGCCGTATAACTAACTAAAATTTATTATTTTATTTGGATTTTAATGAATTTAAATTCCTAACTAGTACTCCATATTCCCACAATATAAGTGGTTTTTGGTTTATTATTTTGCCAAAAATATAAATCGTTTTGGTATTTCAATAAGTAATAAATTACTTTTTTTTTTCAATGTTGCCCTTGTTTACACTAAATACAATAAATATTTCACAAACAACTATTAATTTTGAGATAAATGATAATTTGGTCAAATTACCCTTAAATTTTTTATAATCTAGGAGAATTAATTGCTTTCTTAATCAATGTGCAAAAACCTACTTATATTTTGAAACAGAGAGAGTATTAGTTAGGGTATTATTAAACAATAAATTTTTTATTAACCTGACTATAAGATTAAATATAAGTCGAATGAAAATAATATTTTATTCATTAAACTGGACATAATTTGAAATTAAGAAGCTAAAATTGAATACAATTTAAAATTAAGGTGTTATCATAATTAAAGTTAGAAATTCAAGATATTATGAGAAAAAAAAGTTGAATTTTAGCTACAATTAAAATTATAGGTAAAATTTGAAATTTTTTAAATGATTTAGCCGAAATATATCTACGATTTTTTTTTTATTAAGTTTGAAAAATTATACGAATTTTATGATTCGATTAGATTCAGGATTCTGAAGATAAGAATTTGATTCTCGCTTCTATAAATAATAATTTCAATTCTAAAAAAAAAAAAAAAAAAAAAAGGGAAGACTTTGCGCGGTGGGGTGACAATTCGTTAACAGTGAGCACGTATTGTTGGAGATTTGTCGCCCAAAAGCGACTTCACTTCACATGGCCTACGCCGCACTATTCATGGAAACCTCATACTCTCACGCCCAGTTACTTCAATCCATTCATTGATTTATTTTGACAGTAGCCACATGATTCTGCCATGCACAATTTTAATAAATGTTCATTTTTTATATTTAATTTTAATTTTTTATTAAAATTTTTTTTAAAGAAACTTATAAAATTTAAATTTATGGTATTAATTTTTTTCTTTTAAATGATAAGAATATGATGATAGAAATAAATGACAATTAATAGTTACAATAATAAAAATATTCTAATGAAAATTAATTGAAAATAACAGTTACAACTTACGTGACAAAATTATTATGAGAAGATGAAATGCCAAGTGTAAAAATAAATATTAATAAATAATATTCTAATAAATATTTAGTTTTGTATGTTTTTATGTCTCAATTTTTAATATTTATATAATTGATTTATAGATAAATAATTTTAAAATTTACAATGTTCAAATCTAATTTAACAAATATAAATAATATTTTGAAAATTTTAATTATAATATTAAACTATTCAAGATGGAGTGTTTTTACCTCTTTTATAAACATATCCAATGCGAATCTAAATTAATCAAGCCAATAGATTTCAGATACCGAATGTTTTTTTTTTTTTTTAAAAAAGACCAAATCTACCATATTTATTTAACATCAAGATACTTTGTGTCCAACCAAATAAATAAAATACAAACAAACAAAGATTAGTTGTTTTGCATAAGAAACAAACACAAGTGCCAAAGAACCACTTTTTATTGACCTTCTCAAAAGGCAATTTTTGGTCAATAAATTATGGTCTAAAATTCTTGACATGAACATAATAGAAGCTCTTATCTTCTCTCACATGTCAATAAAATAATGGGTTTCAAATCAATTTGGTGATTCTTATCTTCTCCAATCAATTCAAAGCCTTTAAGGAAATATATATATTTCAGAAACAAACGTTGCCCAATTCTATTTGTCCAATGTGCTTTGTTTTTGTAGATTTCCTGCTAAGGGACAACAACTAAATGTGTAGGACAAATTGTTGTTACAATAATAGTACAATTTTTATATATGGAAGTAAATGTCACTAGATGTTTCTTGATTGTGACATCTTATTTATCTCGAGTCATTTTATTATTTTTTATATTTTATAATTAAGATTAGCTATAAAATTTAATAATATTTTTAATTATTTTATACATATTATTATTGTTATTAAGAAAAGTTCTTTCAATTTGTAAATATACTTGATATTAACATTATTGAGAATTGACCAACTGCTACTTAACCGTTTCAAAATAAGTTACATTCGGTCAAAAACTCATATTTCTTATGTATTTAAAGTCTGAAATTCTCGGTCAGCATTTAGTTTTTTATCTTTTGCTCCAAACGCAAAAAAGAGCCGTTACTACTCGGTTCTCTTAGTACAATACAATTCTTGTTTACAATTTTCATTACCATAGCTACTTATTGAGGTAATTCCAGTTATTTTATCTATAATTAGCAAGTGGAACTACAAGAAGGTTTGGAGGGTCATGGACTCAAATTTTTCAAAATATAAATTTTCTCTCCTAAATTTTATTTATATTGTTTAACAATATTTAAAATCTAGCTCAATCTTTATTTTGTTGTCTACTAGTATTTAAAATCTAGTCCTGTTGTGAAGCTAATCTGAAGGTATAGTATCAAAATTATGTATTTTTCTTGAACGAATTTGACAACACACGTCTGTTCTTAATTTAATCTTATTTAAGAATTATCATTGAAGATTAATTCTAAAAATTAATCAAACATAAAATTTAATTTAGGATTTCATATTTGAGTTTGATGTTAAACAAATTTAACATAAACATAAATAAAATCGTAGAAATGTATATCCTTTTCATTGCCCTTTATAGTTATTTCCAAAATTGTAAAACACGAAACTGTTCAAGAAAAGGACATATAAAAATCAAGATCTCGTCCACACCACCACAGAAAAAGATTTGAACAATCTTCAGTTTCAATCATGAAACCTTTCCCAAAATTATTTTAAAAATAGCATTTTTTTCACAATGAAAAAGATTAAAAAATAAAAAACTGTTTTTGCAGTTAAAAATTTGCAAAGTTTCACTCATTAAAATGATAATTCATTGGAAAAGAATAATGTTTGAACAATTGATGAACTCTCATTAATAAATTACTTCTTAATTTTATTTTATCATAAAAATTTTTGAAAAGATAAAAATTCAATTTCAATGTAAAGAAAAAGAAAAAAAGAATGGCGCATAGAGGAAGAAGAAGAAGAAGAAGAAGTGGGGTGTAGGGGAAACCAAAGACATTACTGGACATGAGAATTTCCCAATAGAATAAGGAAGAATAGGGGAGGAGAACATGATTGGGGCCCACAAACTTTAATGAGAGAAAAGGTAGGCCTTGGACTCATTATCTTTTGTTTTTCACTCACATCCCAACATCA
This sequence comes from Jatropha curcas, assembly GCF_041381405.1. Taxonomy (NCBI): domain Eukaryota; kingdom Viridiplantae; phylum Streptophyta; class Magnoliopsida; order Malpighiales; family Euphorbiaceae; genus Jatropha; species Jatropha curcas. The sequence continues at coordinate 26,960,949 of NC_143158.1, forward strand.
CTCCAATTAACACAAAAGACAAAATGGTCCTTTTGTGTCTCAAGCCTCAACACATATATGTCAGATCCACCCAACCACTCCAACCAATCCTTTTTTTCTTTTGTGGTTCAGCTTTCTTGGCCCCACAAGGATTCACATTGCACCCAATTATAAAACCCTAATAATAGAATTAGATTTGTTTGTACAAGTTAAACACTTAACCTTAGCATCATCTACTTGTCTTATATGATATGAAGAATCTACTACAGCTACTCTTATTAACTTACATACAGCCAAGAGATAATTTTATTCCTGAAATTGGATGATAGACTATAGTTTGTTATTGGTGATATAGTTGATTCTTATTATTATTATTATTATTATTATTATTATTATTGTAGTTCAAAATATTTAATTTGCAAATAGTAACATAATAAAATTGTTATAAACGAGAATCATTGTAAAAAATATTTCTAGGACTGCAAAGCTCTGTTTGGTAAGACGCAATAGAATATAATGCAATATACTTAAATGGATTTTTAGTATAATATATGTATTAAATATGCATTTGGTTATATTGTATAACATTTTATTAAAATCGTCAAATGAAATTTAAATCCGTTTATAAATAGTAAAAATAACAAACTTATAATAATTCAAGATATTTGAGTAAATGATCAAATGAATGAAGCCATAAATGAAGAATGTACTCCTTCTATCTCGTTTTAGAGTTTTTTTTTTTTTATTCACAAGATATTAGTTGATTTGAGAATATGAAGAAGTACTTAATAAACTTTTTTCAATTTTACTCTTAAATATTTTTCAGTTTTGCCCTTATATTCATTAAACACATTAATGATTAATGATGTGAGATAAATGATAAATTACTCAAATTAATGAATAATTTATTATAATCTAGAGAAATTAATTATTTTCATAAATGGTTTATATTTATGGACCGAGAAAGTATATTTTTTAATAGAGAAAAAGAAAAATGTATGTAATTGCATACATCATCTAGTTAAGAAATGCACGTCCATAACCAAGTATATGAGTTGTAAAAATAATCATAACTTTATACGAATGAATAAAATGTCAATTTTGTATAAATTAAATGCTTAATTAATTTAGGGTTGCAAATACTATTAATAATATTTGATAGACAACAGTGATACTTAGCTAAAAGGAAATTAATCTACTAATAAATGAGTAATCTGTAAATGGGCAGACATGACTTTATATTAGGAAATAATACCCCTTAATATTTCTCTCTCAAATCCCTCGTGTAACTAACCACATCTCAACTAGGGGTGTAAATGAGCCGAGCCGAGCTCGAATCTGCCGAGCTCGAAGCTCGGCTTGATAGATTTTAGCTTGTCTTGAAACTCAACCAGCCTGAAAATTTAGGTTTAGGTTCGACTTGAGCTCGATTCAAGCTTGACTTTAAACTTGAATTCAACTCGAAAAATTTTAAGTCTGAGTTATACTCGAGGCTCGAGTAACCTAAAATAATATTATATATAAGTATGTATTTATGAAAATTCGATAAGACTTGATGAGTTTTCGAGCTGAATATCATTAGACTCGAGCTCGACTCGATTGCTAAACGAGTAGACTCAAACTCGATTTAAGCCGAACCTTTTTGAATTTTTTCAAGCCGAGCTCGAATAGCTCACCAATCGGTTCGACTCATTTATATTTCTAATCTCAGCTCTGTATATAAGGCCAAGTCCCTTGAAAAGAGTTAATGTTTTTCTATATTCTCAGTAGTCTTGTAATCATTATTTTCGTTAACATTATATTTTGAGACTATCAATAATCTTACACAATTCCACTTGTTATAGTTAAATATTAATTCACCATTCAAATTACAAGCTTTTCATACTTTAAACTTTTTTTTATTAGAATAAAAAAAATTCTCAATTTTATCAAAATCAAATACCATCGACGCATCTTTAGTTAAAAAAAAAAAAAAAAAAAAAGTAAAGCATGGATTCGATTTTAGACACATTATTCTCATGGAGGGCGGCCTACCATAAAGCAATAAAAAGAATGGCCAAAAAAAGTCAAGGTCATTAAGATCCCAACGGCCCTGATGAATTTGGTCTAATTTAATTATGATCAGTCAAAGATTCACGTGCCACGTGTTTTGGCGTGATTGACTCCTATCCTATCCATTTCACTTACACTCGTTGGGATCAGTATTTTTAAATGAAACATCTAATTGAATCGGAATTTCGTCCGTATCATGAATCTAAGAGCCTTAACATAATGGCTAAGATGAGCCTTGGTGACAAAAAGATGATGGATTCATATCCTATTTCATCCCGATTTTATTTCATTACTTGTCAAATTTCATTTCTATTTTTAATGGATATGACATTGCACTGTGAGAGAGAGAGGGATGTAAGGGCTGACATGAAAAAACAAAAACCGAAAAATAGTATTTTTTTTTCATTTAATAAAAAAGTTATACGTTAAATACGTGGCTACGACTGAAAATTTTAAAAGTATTTTATTTTCATAAATATAAAAGTTTAAATAATTTTAAATTATAAATTGAAATTGATTCCTGTTAAATGATCGGGTATATAGTCTGGCTTCTTCAAGTGAAATTAACCCCTCATCTGCCATGCCATCCCGTATTTCTTAACCGTGAGCTTGTCCTGTATCAGGCCAAGACACATGTATTAACTGTTTTTTTATTTTTCTTTTGAAATAAGACAATTAACTGTTTTTTATTTTTCTTTTCACATAAGACACATGTATTGACCGTTAAACATGGACCTATTCTTTTTTTTTTTTTTTCTTGTTTTCCTTTCCCGGTGAAAGTACAGTGAAATTTTTAAAAGTTAATTCAATTTGCCAAATAGATTTGCTTCTTAATCCCTATTTTATTAATCAAAATATCTTTGTCAGCGAAAAAAAACTTTTTTTAATTGAATTTAATTTTTAAAATGCACGTATTCGATGTCAGAGTGTATCCTTGTTACATGTTAATTATTAAATGCTAAATTTAATAATTTATTTCAAGTTTATAATTTTAAACAAATTAAAAGAAGTCAATTAGGTGTGATCCGATTGGTTTTCTTATCTTTTGTAGATGATGTAGGGATCAAGAAGTTTCGAATTCCAAACCTTTTCACCATAAAAATTATCACAAATTCAGTGAATATTATCGTTTGAGATCTCTAAATGATATTGAAATGAATATATAGGCCTAAATACTTTTAAAGTAAACTTTTTTTCCCTTAATTGCCATAGAAAAAATATAAATAGCTCTCAAAATTATATCAAAATTAACACATGAGTCTGGTACTTCAAAAAATGACTATCACATCCCACTATCTTGATAGTGAATAAAATAAATCCTTAAAATCTTCAAGAATCTAAAGCTAAAAATGATAACACTTAAATAGTTATAAAAGAAAGTTTAATCACTAAAAAAGCTTGAAATTTGTTTTTTTTTTCAAATTTGATCAATATTTTTAATTTTGTCTATGAATACAATATACTTGTTTTTTATTATCGATTCTGGCCTCTGGCATAGAGTCTGATTGAGTGTGATCGAATAATGCAGCTTCGGAGATAAAGAAACTTATTTGGTGGACTTTGGGATTGTTGCTCGAGGGTTTATCAAGAGTTTGTTAATTATAATAACTGTACCAAATTCTTTTAAGTTTACATAGAGATGAGAAGGTGATTGTCTCAACAATACAATTTTTCAATTTAGAAATTTTAAAAGCAATGGTGAACTGCCCAAAACTAGCAATGTAGATGTGAATTAGCGCATTGTGGGCCAACTAATGGCCGAATAAGTAACAAACTAATAGAATTTGGATGGACGCCGTAATTGATAAAAAAAAAAAAAAACTTGAGGTAGTAATTAATAAAAGTAAAAGTATTGGATAAATTTGTAAAAAAAAAAAATATCAAAGTTCAGGTTTCCTTTTGTTTTTTTTTTTTTTTTTTTTTTTTTTTTTTTTTTTTTTTGTAATTTAGCCTAAAAGAAATCTCTAAAATTTACAAGAATTCATCGAGAACAAACTTTAGTTCACAAATTAGAAATGTGATAAATGACAAATGTGATAGTGAATATTTTTGAATATACAGTGGGATTTAAATATTAATTTTAATATAATTTAAGGATTCATTTATATTTTTTACTTATATTTTGACGGAAAAGAAATTTGTGTTTTGAACAAATCAAAATATCTATTCGAAAGCAAAAAATTAAAACCTCAAAATTTGTTCTTGAAAATAACAGAATCTATACTGATTTCGATATAATTCGAGAACCGCAGATATTTTTTCTTTAAAAGAAAGTGGATCTATATTTGGCATGATAATTAGTGAATAAATGTTTTTTGAAGTTTACCAAACCATCACTTTTCAGCTGTCAAGAATTTGATTGGTTAAAAGAAAATCCTTTATAGTCTAATTCAAAAATGGCTATTTCAATTTATATTGAAACCCAACTAAAATCGACTGGATTGGAATCCATTTCAAATTGACCTCTAGATTGGAATCGAAAGCACCTAATATGGTCCTAGTCCCAAGAAATGACTGGCCACCCTCCATCGATCTAATCCAATCCTGAAATTTAGTCAGCGAGTTGGAACCATACCGGATTGATAGTTGCCAATTAATTAGCTACCCATCCTTTGAGCTTAATAATTATGCAGAAAAGACTTGAGAGGAGTTGAAGTTTCATAACTAAAAACCTTTTCTCTGAGCCATTTCTATAGCACATTTTGCCTGTTTGCGGGCTTTTTTTTTTTTTTTTTATGTATAATATTTCTCTGAGCCACCGCGACAAATTACATTGCAAATTCATAAAACATATTCCGGTTCATTAGAAATAGAAATTAGGAGGAGGAGGTTCAATAATAAAACCGTCTTACGAAACATTTTATTCACTATTTTGTTAAATAAAATAAAATAAAATAATAAATATTTTATTCGCTTTTCACTATAAACCTTTTTGGTTCTTATATTTTTAAATAAAATAATGACAAAAAAATAAAAATGAGGATTTAAAACATTAATATTTCATTTATAAAATTAATGCGAATTTATTAACATTAGTTTCAAAAGAATAAAAAAAAAAAGTTAAATTAATGAATTTTTTTGGATATTATTAAGTGAATACGTAGTAAAATTTGTTTTGTAAAATGTTGGAGCTAAATGACCGATTCACACGAGAGCATCATGAGAAAGTATGAGAATGATTAACATGAAAATTGATGGCTCAAGGAGTTATTTGCAGCTTTTGAAATAAAATAATGGATTGAGAAAATCAAAACAAAAAGCTACCCCTTGAACCTGCTCAGCAGGTAACCAATTCAACATTTAATGGCTAGGATTGATTTAATGATAATCTAAAGGTCAGAAATTACTACTGTATTTTATGTTTCGGCATGAAGTGTGACCCTTCCCTTGCATCTATCACTCTTTGCTTAATATTATTATTCTTTTTGGTATTATGCTTAATTATTTAGTGTTAAACGTCTCTCTCTTCCTATATAACAGAATACGATACACAGGAACAACTACCAGACCCATTTTCTCTCTCTTTTTCCCTTATAACCCATTGTTTTCTTGTTTTTCTTCGTCAGACAAGCATGGTGGCTCTTGAAATAGGTCTATCAAAAGCCATGAACGCAAGAATCATCGGCTCCGGTAGCGAAGTCCTGGTTCTTGCACATGGGTATGGAGGAGATCAGAGTGCTTGGGATAAAATAGTTCCAAACTTGTCTATGCATTTCAGGATTCTGGTTTTTGACTGGATATTTTCTAGTGCTGTTACAGAAAATCAAGAAGGAGAAGGGCTTTTTGACCCTGAAAAGTACTCTTCTTTTGATGCTTTTGCTGACGACTTAATTTCTCTTATAGAAGAGATGAACCTTAAATCACCACTAGTTTTTGTTGGTCATTCCATGTCTGGTATGATTGGTTGCATTGCTTCCATTAAGAGGCCTGACCTTTTTCAGAGATTGATACTTATTGCAGCTTCTCCCAGGTAAAAACGTCACTACTGTTACTCTTCTTGATTCAAAACCCAATTTTTTCTTTTTTTCTTTTTGGTTTGCCGATATGTTTTCATGGTTTGGTTAAAATAATATTCAACTAAAATTCTTTTTTAAGAGTGATAATTTCAGATCTCGAATCTTAACTTTGCAAATAAATTCCGCCCTCAAATACAATCCATCTTATCGAACTTTGTTGATCTCTTTTTATTTTTCCCCATATTTTATTCGACTATATATGAAATATGAAGGTTCAAACTCAGATGATACTAGTCCTGAGAAAATAATTCCAATTTTATATTATATATTTTCTATATAAATATATATATAGAAAAACCAATACAAGATATAGCTTGTTTTGTTTTTTTTTCTTTTAAATATATTCTCGTATCCTTTTTTATACAAGATTAATCTTATTTTAGAGTTCACGATTGTCTCTCCATAAATTGAATCCTTAATTTTACAAAAAAAATCATAGGTTAAACTCAAATAAGCGTTACCAGCTATTGGTTATGGTAATAACTTGTTTTCTCTTTGACAGTGAATAATTTCTTTAGTTTCTTGCTAGCTTTATTTCGTAAATCTCTTTTTTTTTTTTTAATGTGTTTATAGTTTTACTAACCCTTATTACTTCTTATCTTTTTTCTAGTAATTACTCTTTGTTGTCAATATGATTGAAGAATACTAAGAGTATTTAATATTTATAGTTGAAACAGTTTTTCTTTAGATCATGATTTTTGCATTTTGTTCAGAAAAAAGAGTTTAATCGTTGTTGAGCAGTTCTAAATAGTTAATATATGTAAACTTTATTTTAAAATAAATTATTTATTAGTGTTGAAGTACAGGACAATAAAAATTCTTTTAAGGGGAAAAGATGAAGGCTATGATTATAGGGACAATTTAAAAGCATAGGGAGGGTTTATTTTGTGGGGTATTGAAATTGCAACCCCACTATTAGATGGGTGGTTGGGATAATTATACTAGAAGATAAAAGGCACAACATAATAAAAATATACTAAGAAACCTATATATATACGCGATCCTGTCGTTTGAGCAATTGAAATATAACTGTGATGATTAAATTGATGTACCATCTACTACCACAAAACGACAACCAAACTTGTGGAAACGAACAAGATTAGTTATGATGCTGCCATCTTCTTTGTCTTCTTGTCTTTGTGCTCCGTTTATGTAGTCCATGAATTTTCTTTTTAAGTATTACCATTAGGCTCTTATTTAGGTTTAACATCGTATTTTTATAATTTGGAAAATAATTTAAATATGTATAAACCAAAGTCCATTCTCTATGTAAATCAAAACCCTAAACAAACAAATAAATATATTTTTGTTAATTAATTATACCTTTTATGATTTAAATTTTTGTTGCCGGCCTAGTGTATAAAATCTTTTTTTCTTTTTCTTTTTTCAAGATACCACAAATTTTTAAAGATTTATTTGATACCAACAATGTGTTCATTGGAGATTGAAATGGTAATTGCCTGCGAGTGAGAGCACGAGTTCGATTTCTAAAAATGCATTTGATCCTTGGAAATGCATAAAAACCTTTACGCTCTATGATTTGAAGGGATCAAATTTGTTTGGGGCCCTAACAAGGGCAGAGCTCTTGCGGGCTGAAGCGGGCCGGACCACCTAAAGAATTTTTTAATTTATAAAAAATTATATTTTGTTCCTAAAAAATATAGAAAAATCATATTTGGCCCTCTAAATGTTTAAAAAAAAATTTCATTTAATTAGATCCTGCAAAATAATTGTCCTAGCTCTGTCCTGATCGCGAATGAGTTATATTTAAGTATTGAGTCTAGGAGCAATGAATTTAGATTATGATTTCTGTATGTATATATAAAATTCTTGATAATGCATTTCCATGTGATGTGTAGGTACATAAATGCAGATAATTATGAAGGAGGGTTCAAGAGCTCAGATATTGACAGTTTAATTAAAAACATAGAAACCAACTTCCAAAACTGGGTTCCATGCTTTGCTGCTGTTGTTATGGATTCAAAAGATCCTGAATCAGTAGAGAAGTTTATAAATTGCTTGTCTAACATGAGGCCTGAAATTGCCCTCTCAATAGCCAAAACTGTGTTTTACTCCGATGAAAGGGACATTCTTGAAAAGGTTCAGGTTCCTTGCACCATAATTCAACCATCAAACGACATTGTTGTGCCAAACTCAGTTGCATACTACATGCAAGAGAAGATCAAGACAAAATCAACGGTGGAGATTATAGATAGTGATGGCCATTTCCCTCATCTAACGGCACACCAGCAGTTACTTGACGTGCTTAATGGGGCATTAGGACTTGCAAACAATTAGACTGTTCTGTTCTGGTTTTTCAGGAGCAAAATATGGTAAAAGAATAATAAATTTCTGTTGGGTAGTTCTTGTGTGTTCATAATTTGATGGAAGGAATTAAATAGTAGGACTTTAATGTAACATTATGGTTTTGGTTTGTATTAGTGTTGTGGGTTTAACTGTATTTTATATATGAGTGTGATTATGTAGTTGGGATTTGTTGGTTTTATTATTAATATTTGTAAATTCTTTTTCTTTTCTGTTATTTAATGTTCAGGATTTTCTTTGTTTATGTGATCTTGTTACTCTGAAATGTAATATATACTTGATAGGCATGTCTATGGCAGATCCTGTTGGATTTAATTTTCTATTGTGGGCTTAATATGTAAAATTAAATATGTACAGCAGTCCAATTGTAAAGTCAATTTTAAATGTGGTCTTGATTGTGAATAATTGACTATTGAGGTATCAACTAATTATAGATATTAAGTGTAGAGACCATTATATAATTCCTATTACGTTAAAGGACCGAAATAGGAATTGTACTAACCCTACAGGTATATAAAGGTCGTGGTCCCCAGAGGAGTTGAATACGATTCAGTTTTACGTTCCTTTCGTATTGCTTCCGCTAAATCGATTCTTCAATTCTCTGGAAGGCTGCAAACCTAATTCTACACATCAAGATCGACAAACAACGATGTCAGGTACGCAACCTTTTTCTTATTCAATCTATTTTGTTGAATCTAGTGATTTGCACGATTTAGGTTATTGTGGAATTATTTGAGATTAATTATTCACAAGTGGTATCAGAGCCTTGTGCATAATTGCTAGATTTTAGATTGATTTTCGTATGTTTTTTATTTGTTTACCCTACTGTTTACGGATTGAGGGTTTTGTTTAATAAAAAAATTTTTTTTTTTTTTTCTCACTGTTCTTCGGATTCCCCAAGAACAGGTAAGAGGTTTTGAACAAACGCCATTGACGATTAATTGTTCGTTTGATATTTTATATATATATATATATATATTTTTTTTTTTTCTTCTGGCCGGATTTTGTTTAAAAAAAAAAAAAAATTCAGATCGTTTTTGGTTGGCGGCGGACCTGTTATTGTTTTTGTTTTTTAGGGTTAGGGATGGCAAATTACAGTTAGGTCCCTGGAAAATTTCGGTTTAGGCCCTTAAGTTTCTGTAATTTCGGATTAGGCCCCTAAGTTTCTGTAACTTCAGATTAGACCCCTTAATTTTCTGTAACTTCAGATTAGGCCCCTAATTTCCTGTTTTCTTTCGTCTAGACCCATGGATATATATTTAATTAAATTAGATCCCGAACTTTATTTATTCAAATTTATTTAGTCCAATTTTATAACTTAGTCTCTAATTTAGTGACTTAAAGACTAGATTATAATTTTTTTTAGGGCTAAATAATTTTAGATTATTAAATATTTAGACAATCAATTCATTTAATTGCAATTGTTTTGTTTTAATTACAATTAAATGAATTAATTTGTCGACTTGAGATTAAATTTTGGAGTGATTAAGTCCCTATTGTGTTTGATATTTGTTAAAATAAATTGATTTGATCAATAAGTCACCAAAGTGACCTCTATTGCTTGAATTGATTTATTTTAGAATATTAGACAGGTGTATTAGAATTCGTTGCGGATAGTTAATCGGCCCAAAGGAAGGTTGCTATCTGGCTGAGTTTTGAATACATGTTGGCAATAAGTATGTGATAATTGTTTGATTATTTTCATGACAATGATATATCGGCCCAAAGGAAGATTTATTATTTGTCAGGACTATGTTATCAATATTTGATTGCTGCGTTGAGATACTAATTACAAGTTAATGTTTTACATCCAAAGATGAGAATATTAATGTTGTGTCTGTATCTTATTTCCATTTTTTAATCTCTACTTATGTGAATTATTTCATTTGTGGATTGTGAGCTTATACTTATCTATTTGTTTATTTTCTCTAATGTCAGCTAACATGTCATTTAATCCTGATTGTGTCCCTAAACTTGAGGGATCAAATTTTGAGTCTTGGAAATCAGATATTATGATCTTTCTGGGCTGTATGGATTTGGATCTTGCATTCAGGATGGACGAACCTGCTCCTCTTACTGATACGAGCACTGATGTTCAAAGGGTTCAGTATGAGAAGTGGGAGCGTTCTAATCGCTTAGGTCTAATGATCATGCAGAAAGGAGTCCCAGAACATGTTCGAGACTCTGTCTCAGCTGAAAAGAACAATGCTCAAAACTATCTTGCCGAGCTGGAGAGGGCTTATGTCAAGAATGACAAAGCCGAAGTGGGAACACTTTTAGGAAAATTAACCTCCATGAAGTTTGCTGGCAATGGTGGTGTTCGGGAGCATATTCTTAGCATGTCTCAGATTGCAAAGAGACTGAAGGCGCTGGGTATGGCTTTACCAGATGACCTTTTAGTCCATTTGGTTATGAATTCTCTTCCTTCTCAGTATGGACAAATTAGGACTTCCTATAATTGTCAGCCGAATAAATGGACTCTTAACGAGCTCATTTCTCATTGTGTTGATGAGGAGGAAAAGATGAATTCTAACAAAAGAGAGAGTGCTCATTTTGTTTCTTCAGCTGGGAAGGGCAAGAACAAGAAAAGAAAGAGGCCTTTTGCAAAGACTGTTGAAAAGGCTATTGAGAAACCTGCTGCTGCTACTGCTGTAGATCCAGTACAAAAGAAGCCTTATGTGCCAAAATGCTTCTTTTGTGGAAAGACGGATCACTTGAGAAAGGACTGTCCTAAATTTGCTATTTGGCTTGCAAAGAGGGGTAAGTACCTTGTTTTAGTCTGTTGTGAAGTTAATTTAACTTCAGCTCCTAAAAACACTTATTGGATGGACTCTGGTGCTACCGCTCATATAAGTGTTTCATTGCAAGGCTGCCTCAACTACAGAAAGCCAACTGACGGTGAAAGATACGTCTATGTGGGAAATGGCGATCTGGTTGAAGTAGAGGCAATTGGACATTTTAGATTATGTTTAAGTACTGGCTATTTTTTGGATCTTATAGATACTTTTGTTATTCCCTCTTTTAGAAGGAATTTGATTTCTGTTTCCTTTTTGGACAAATTTGGTTTTCATTGTTCTTTTGGAGACAGTGTATTCACTTTATCTATGAATTCAAAAGTTTTGGGTACTGGTTGCTTGAATGAATGTGATAATCTATATATGTTAGACGTTGATACTAGTTATCATGAATCCCTGCATGTTACTACAAGAGGTACCAAAAGAAAGTTGAATATTGATAACTCAGCTGTACTTTGGCATAGACGTTTGGGTCATGTATCCAAATCAAGAATTGAGCGTCTTGTTTCTGATGGTATCTTAGATACACTTGATTACACAGGTTTGGATTCTTGTATTGAGTGTATTAAAGGAAAACAGACTAAACAAAAGAGACTAGGTGCCATTCGGTCATCCAATGTTTTAGAACTGATTCATACAGATATTTGCGGTCCATTCCATATTGCAGCTAGAAATGGCCAAAGATATTTTATATCATTCATTGATGACTATTCTCGTTATGGTTACTTATATCTCATTCATGAAAAATCTGAGTCTTTGGACGTGTTCAAATCTTATAAAGCCGAAGTTGAAAATCAACTAGGAAAGAAGATTAAATCTGTTCGATCTGACCGTGGTGGTGAATATTATGGTAAATATGACGGTTCAGGCGAACAACGTCCAGGACCTTTTGCGCTTTTCCTACAGGAATGTGGAATTGTCCCTCAATATACAATGCCTGGTACTCCCAGCATGAATGGTGTATCTGAGAGACGTAATAGGACTCTTATGGATATGGTAAGGAGTATGATTAGTCATTCTACTTTACCAGAGTCTCTGTGGGGTGAAGCGTTAAAGACAGCAGCTTATCTTCTCAATAGGATTCCATCTAAAGCAGTTGCTAAAACACCTTATGAACTTTGGACTGGACGTAAGCCTAGTCTAAAGCATCTTCATGTTTGGGGATGTCCAGCTGAAGCAAGGCCTTATAAGCCGAATGAAACAAAACTGGACTCCAAAACTATCAGCAGCTACTTTGTTGGATATTCTGAGCGGTCTAGGGGTTACAAGTTTTATAATCCTACTTCCAGAACTTTTTTTGAAACGAGAATTGCAACATTTTTTGAGGATGTTGATTTTGGAGGGAGAAATAAAGAAAGAAACATTGTCTTTGAAGAGGAACCAAGTAAGGATGATTCGGTTCTCATTCCTTTTGTTGTTTCTGATAGCGTACAGACTCCAGTTGCTCCTGTAGCTATTCAAGATCCAATTCAAGACAATGCTATTCTTCCTCAAGAACAAATTCAACAACCTCAAGAATTAGAGCCTGTTCAAATGCCTTTGAGGAGATCTACTAGGGAGAGAAGAAGTGCTATTCCAGATGATTATATAGTGTTTCTTCAGGAACATGAGGATACTGTAGACATGATAGATGATGATCCAGTTAGTTTCTATCATGCCATGCAGAGTTCTGACTCTCATAAGTGGATTGAGGCAATGAACGAAGAGTATAAGTCTATGCAAGACAATCAAGTTTGGGATCTTGTTCAATTACCTGAAGGAAAGAAACCCATTGGTTGCAAATGGATATTTAAAACCAAAAGGGATTCTCAAGGTAATGTGGAAAGATATAAAGCACGTCTTGTAGCAAAAGGCTTTACTCAAAAGGAAGGGATTGACTATAAAGAAACCTTCTCTCCAGTTTCTTCGAAGGATTCTTTTAGGACAATCATGGCCTTAGTTGCAAATCTTGATCTTGAGCTTCATCAAATGGATGTTAAGACTGCGTTTCTCAATGGCGACATTGATGAAACAATATATATGGTGCAACCAGAAAATTTTGTAATTGGAGATCCAAAACATCTGGTATGCAAATTAAAGAAATCCATTTATGGACTCAAGCAAGCTTCTCGTCAATGGTACTTTAAGTTCAACCAAGTAATTGTCTCGTTTGGCTTTGAGGCAAATGCTGTTGAAAATTGTGTGTACCATATGTTCAGTGGGAGTAGGTTTATCTTTTTGGTCTTATATGTGGATGACATACTTCTTGCTACTAATTGTAAAGTCTTGCTGCATGAAACCAAAGTTTTTCTTTCAAAGCATTTTGAGATGAAAGATTTAGGTGAAGCTTCTTTTGTTTTAGGGATTCAGATACATCGAGACCGTTCTCGAGGTATTCTTGGATTATCACAAAAGAGCTATATTGATAAAGTGCTCAAGAGATTTAGTATGCAGAATTCTAGACCATTGGATACCCCTATTGCAAAAGGTGATAAATTTAGTAATCAACAATGTCCAAAGAGTGAACTTGAAATTCAGGAAATGCAAAAGGTTCCTTATGCGTCAGCTGTAGGAAGTCTTATGTATGTTCAAGTTTGTACTCGTCCAGACATTTCTTTTATAGTTGGCATGTTAGGTAGATATCTTAGCAATCCAGGAATGGATCATTGGAAAGCAGCCAAAAGAGTCATGAGATATCTTCAGAGGACTAAGGGACATATGCTCACATATAGGAGATCAGATCAGCTTGAGATCATTGGGTATACTGATTCTGATTTTGCTGGATGCCAAGACAGTAGAAAATCCACATCTGGCTACGTTTTTCTATTGGCTGGCGGTGCTATTTCTTGGAAGAGTGTGAAACAAACTCTAGTAGCAACCTCCACCATGGAAGCTGAATTTGTAGCATCTTATGAGGCATCCAATCAAGCTATTTGGCTGAGAAACCTTGTCACTGGGCTGCGTGTAGTAGGTGGAATAGAAAGACCAATGAAGTTGTATTGTGACAGCAGGTCAGCCGTTTTATTCTCCAACAACAACAGGAGCTCTTCTCGATCAAAACACATTGAGATTAAGTTCTTGGCTGTGAAGGAGAGGGTACAGAGTGGACAGATATCCTTAGAGCATATTGGAACAAACTCTATGATTGCGGATCCGCTTACAAAGGCAGTGATACCAAAAGTTTTCCATGAGCACACCGCTCATATGGGTATCGTTTTGTTTGAGACTGTCTAGTTTTAGTGGGAGTTTGCTCTTTATGTTTGCATTATGTTTTTTGAATGCTCTATTTTGTTTTGGATATGTTTTATTATGAAATTTTGTTGAGTACTCATTTTGGTTGATGGTTACACTCTGTATTATTATTATTATTGTTTTGCTTGATCTCACTTTTGTTGGTGACCAGTTGGAAACAGACATGATGATCACATTGCATGTAGTTTTCATGCTACACTTCTATAATGAATCTATGTCATTTAGGGATATTGGTAATGTAGTTGATGATGAACTTAGTCATGAGATCTATGGCGAATGTTTCTTCAGCTCTTTATCAATATAACTAATGGACGAGATTGTTTTTGGATACCTTGTATGACTGCGTTTGTTGAGCTCATTTTGGTGTATGTATTTTATTTAACATATGTTCGCCCAAGTGGGAGATTGTTGGATTTAATTTTCTATTGTGGGCTTAATATGTAAAATTAAATATGTACAGCAGTCCAATTGTAAAGTCAATTTTAAATGTGGTCTTGATTGTGAATAATTGACTATTGAGGTATCAACTAATTATAGATATTAAGTGTAGAGACCATTATATAATTCCTATTACGTTAAAGGACCGAAATAGGAATTGTACTAACCCTACAGGTATATAAAGGTCGTGGTCCCCAGAGGAGTTGAATACGATTCAGTTTTACGTTCCTTTCGTATTGCTTCCGCTAAATCGATTCTTCAATTCTCTGGAAGGCTGCAAACCTAATTCTACACATCAAGATCGACAAACAACGATGTCAGGTACGCAACCTTTTTCTTATTCAATCTATTTTGTTGAATCTAGTGATTTGCACGATTTAGGTTATTGTGGAATTATTTGAGATTAATTATTCACAGATCCATGTTGTGTGTATGGAGCCCTATATATAAAAAGAAAAATAAATAAATAAATAAATGAAAAATGGCTACTCATTCAATTCAAGAGACAGATATATATATTGTGGAGCCCCGTACGTACATGGTTATCCCTGAAACTAAGCAAAATGCGTAAATATTTAATATTTAAATAGTAATTGACAATGAGAGAGAGGCATGTCTGAGGCAGTTTGCAAGCATGTGCAAGGCAGTTCTTATATTTTTTTTCATAATATATACAGAAATTTATCCAGAAATTTGGTGTATTTTTCTTGCAGCCCTTAAACTTTTTGCGGAATTAAATATTAACACTGCATTTTCACATTTCAGTTATAATCATGTTTCTCATCAAAATGAAATAAATTTGCAGAAATCAATAAGTTGATAATTTCCAAAACACAGAGATTTGCTGTTCTTTGACCCTTTTCTCAACCTTAATATATCCCAGGGCAGCTCTTTTTTTTATTTTCCTCATAAATTACAGGGGGGATGGGACTTTTATTTCTGTACATATGGACCCAAGTTACTGATTTTCACTATTCTACATGCTTTGTATGTTTTCTTATTTAAAGATTTGCGAGGGTGGAAAATGTGCTATTGTTCTGAATAACGAGGCATTTTCATGTTTGGAGTATAATGGTAATTAGGTAAAAATTGATAAATATAAATAATGAGTAAACGACGAACAATGATAGCAAACAATGCATGTCATAAAAAAAATTAGTTCTTCCAACAACGGTGAGTCTAAATCTTGAATCAGTTAAATTTTAAATTCTTAATTTTATAAATAAAGTTTATTTGAAGAGTTAACCCACTTTTTATTTGTCTTTCAAGATTTTTTTTTTTTAAATCAAAAGATTTTATCCAACCATAAAAAATAGTTGGGCTTTTTATTTGTGTTTAAGCTATATAGGTTTTACTCCCCATTGTTCTTCCGGAGCAGTGAGTGAATGAATGAACGACGGTGTTCAAGCTGTGTCCGTCCTCAGAAGTCAGTGACGACCACGACAGAACACCATAAATAATACGGAGACAGCCATAAACAACAAAACAAAGCCACCAGACGGTGTGGCACTGACAAATTTCTGCAAGGGGGACGACCTGCCGATTTGATGACGGCAACAAAACTAATAACCAGGTCGTAGGTAAATTAGTTGACTCAAAGGTCCAATAGGAGTTGGGCCTAATTAAAAACACGAAAGCCCATTAAATTCAAATATAATCATCTTATGGGTAAACTGTAAACCGGTCCAACTTCAGAAATACATTTCTCACAGAAAATCTGTGACACTGATTTTTTACTTGCACAAAAATGAAAAGCTTACTCTCAGCATCAGTTCTCCTTTTCAAGTCAAAAATTATTTTTACTCCTCACACTCTGCCATTGAATTCTCTCAACGTTCCTCTCCATTGCAAGTCCTCTCTGTCCTATCGCAGCTTCGCGATCATGGCTTCTGCTTCTGAAGATTTCGTTAAAGGAAATGTTTATCCAAACGGCGTTGCTGTCATCACTCTCGATCGCCCCAAAGCTCTCAATGCCATGAACTTAGGTGATTCCTCTCTCTCTCTCTCTCTCTCTCTCTAATTTATTTTCATTTTTATTTTAATTTTGAAGTTTCATTTATCAATGAAAAATATATCAAATGGATGGTTTTGGATCCAATTTTGAGTATTTAGGCTTAGCTTGGTGTTGTTATGAGGTTAGGGCTTGAATTGGATATTCGAATTTCCAAATAATAGAAGGAAATCAGGAATCTTCTGTTTCTTGGTCATCGTTTTTGCTTGGTTTTGGTTTTTGGTTTTACTTCGAATATGAACATGTAACCTTCTTATGATGTAGATATGGACGTCAAATACAAAAATTTTCTCGACGAATGGGAATCCGATCCAAAGGTTAAATGTGTTCTGGTTGAAGGCAGCGCTCCTCGTGCATTTTGCGCAGGTAATATATAGTGGGAAGTCCTGTTTTTCCCCCCTTTATCCGATAATCTGTAGTATTAGAAATAGAGCTTCTCTTAAGTTTGTTTCATTGAACTGAAAGCGTAAATTATTATTATTATTATTATTATTAATATCATTTGTCTTTAGTAATTTTTGTTTTTCTTTGTTGTGTGGGTTATCGAGTGTAAGGGAACGTTTTGAGGGTAATCATCAATGTCTTATGCAGGAATGGATATTAAAGGGGTTGTTGCTGAAATTCAAAAGGACAAAAATACACCTCTTGTGCAGAAGGTGCTTTTGCACTTTTTTGCTCTGTTTCTTATCTGAATATGGTTCTTTATATTTATTCTGTGTTTCTGTGCTGTTACCAACTATGCGCTATCTATATGTACTTTTCCCCTATTCAGTTTATGGTTGTTTGATTCATTCTTTCAGTGCTTGTCTAATTGAGTACTGAGGTCCTAGTTTATATGCAGGTGGTGATGTGAAGACAATAACCACCAAAAAACATCTCTCGGATATGATTGAGGTCTTGTTGTGTTCTTTTAGTTATATCACTGTCTCATAAACTTACACACTATGTTTGTTTGAAACAAGTTGGCTTCCTTGCCATATTGCCTCTATTGCTCATGCTGTCAAAGTCTATGTATAAAATTCTAATTCATCATTTGATCAACTTTCATGTTACTACTTTCTATTGTGGTAAACAGTAGTGTCAGGCTGTCAACTTCTCTCCCTATAGTTTGGATGACATCAATTAGGTATGACTTCCAAGAGTTAATATATCAAGATTTCTAAGTGTCTCCAATGGTTATCCATGAAAAACAAAAAAGGAGGATCACATTGTGACTCAATGAACCATTTTATCTATTTTATTGCTTAACCTGTTTTTCGTTCTCAAATCAAAGAAGAATAATTTGGTGGTTGTGTCAAGGCTTATGCTCAGCTGAACACATATATAGGACCAACAATCTACATAGAATTAAGTAATGCTTCCTGCAATATTAATAGTAACTTGCAAGTACTGTGGAATTCTAATTGATGTTTTCTTTTCTTTCTTTCTATTTGCATCAATTGCTATCTTTTTGTTTCTGTTTCTGCATGCTTTCTTTTGTATATTTCCCTTTTTGTTTGATAAACTAATTAGTATTGGATTGATAATGTCAGTGGTCAACACCCGCTGTTTCGTTATTGCATAGGAAGGATTGAAATAAAAATGTGGAAAAATCTGTATATATGCAATCTGACTTTAGAGTGATTATTTTATAATGAAGTAGTTATTTAGTAAATCAGTAAATGACATATACAGCAGTTTTCATGGAAAACTTAGTTTAGCACTTTTACTTTGGCTGCATTGAATTGAGTTTCTAGTCCCACGTCTATTTTGAATTGTTATGTATTTGTTGGCTGCTTGGCTCTTTTTATATATTGAGTTGGCTTCTAAAAATTTTGCATCGAGTTCTTTTTTAATTTTTTTATTTTTTAAGTAAACTAAATATGCCTCGCGCTCCTTTGTCTGTCAGGTATTTACTGCGGAATATTCTCTAATATGCAAAATTTCTGATTACAAGAAACCATATATATCCTTTATGGATGGCATAACAATGGGTTTTGGAATTGGCCTTTCTGGTCATGGTCGCTACCGGATTGTAACAGAGGTACAATACCAGTTAAATGGATGTCCTATAAATCTTATGATTTTTAAGAATGCAATCTTAAATTGCTACACTAACTTGTATACTCTGTGCACTGATGTGCAGAGAACTGTTCTCGCGATGCCAGAAAATGGAATTGGCTTGTTCCCAGATGTTGGGTTTTCCTATATAGCTGCACATAGTCCAGGAGAAGGATCAGTTGGTATGGTTTTTATGTCTGTTGTTCTTATTCATCATCTATTGTATGTGAAGCTTCTCTATGATTCTGATGAGGGGAGCTGAGTTTTACACAAATAAAATGGAAGAAATTTCCAAATCATTTTTCATCCTGTTCGCTTTAGATGAAAAGCCCCAACTAGGAAACCTCCTTTCTTATACCATCCTATGCTGGAAGAAAATAGTTCTTGCTAATCCACTAACTGTATGGGCAAAAAGCGCAAAGCGTAAGACTTACATATTCGCACAACACTTGTACCTAAGTTCATAGGGTTATGAAAAGTGTTTAATTTCCTTTGTTGAACTAGAATCTGGCGTTTGCTCTCTTCTTGACACATATAGATTGGGAATTCGTTTTAAAAGGACCGACACTTGATATGGTGGTTTTTTTATGGGGTGGGTGGAACGAGGGCATGGTAGCAAAGTAACCTAATATAGTTATTGTAATTTGTATGGTTTTCTGGAAAGAAATTTTTAAACATTCCACACTCAAAAATGAAAAGAAAAAATGATCATAATTTGAGATCAAATTTATGGTGCCTATCTAGTGCTTTCTATTTCTGAAGAGTTATAAGATCCTGTTGACTAGCCTAGTTATCTTATACGGGAATTGATGGTTAACTTTTTGTCACTTTGGCTGACAGTTTATAGAATAGGCATTTGTATTTATATTGATAACTAGCATCTCTGCAGAACAGTTTATCATATTCTTGTCCTTGATATATTTTATCTGACGCAGGTGCTTATCTTGGATTGACTGGCAAGAGGATTTCTACACCCTCAGATGCACTATTTGTAGGTCTTGGATCACATTATGTGCCTTCTGGGAATTTAGCCTCGTTGAAGGAGGCCCTTTTGTCAACTACCTTGTACATCCTGCAGAACCTTTCCTTTCATTTTAATCTTGGTGAAAAGTAACAGTATTTATGCAGAACTGCTTTAGTAATAGTTATTCTTTTAACTGTCATAAATCATTATAAATAATAGCAATTCACCAAAATAATTAGAAGGGGAAGAACACCTTGCATTGATATTACTACTGCATTGATTTGGTTCTAAATAATGAAGGAATCAATGTCAAAGTTCTCATTAAAGAAGTATATACTATTTGAATACAGTTCCCAGGATCCGCATGATGATATCAAAGCACTTTTAGCAAAGTACAGTAGTGAACCAGAGTCAGAAGCTGAATTGAAGTTGCTTTTGCCTCGAATAATCTCAACCTTTGGCGCAAATAAGTCAGTGAGTGAGATTATTGAAGACCTGAAAAAACATCAACAGAGTGGTGATGCCAAAGGTTAGATAATTAGTCTATAAATGAGCTAAACCTTTGATTTTTGGTGGCATTAAACCCCCTATTTCTTGTTTTTGATAGTAACCTGTGGTCTGGATTAACTTCTTTTGATTTTCTCTCCCCAACCTCCCCTTTTCTACTCCACTGTAATCTTTTATCATCTCTTTTCACAGTGGTGGAGTGGGCTAATGATGCACTTCAGGGAATTGGAAAGGGCGCTCCTTTTTCTCTTTCCTTGACACAAAATTATTTCTCCAAAGTTGCATCTGCCTATGGAAAACCCGACAATGAACTATTCACTGTGAGCTTGCAGCTATGATTTTCACCATCTTTATTTTGCTATAAATTCCTATTCCAAACAATGCATAGTTCACAAAGTGATCTCTGTGCTCTGCTGGCAATTTGTTGCATCCAGTTAAATGGCGTGATGAAAACAGAATATCGCATTGCCCTAAGATCTTCTCTGCGAAATGATTTTGCTGAAGGGGTCAGGGCAGTCTTGGTGGACAAGGATCAGGTTCTATTCTCTGTATTTCTTTTCTATGGTACAATTTTGTAACTATGTTTTGGAGTGGTGGAATTGAAACTCGATTCTGCTACTAGTAGCTAGCTTACTAATTTCTATCTTTGTCCGACTTACTACTGCGATATAATGTAGCAATTATTAAATAAAATTCCGTAAGTGGTTCACATTATTGGATTTTAGTTAAGAGACACTAGCAAAATTACAATTCACTAGTTAGCTTAGTGGAGACAAAAATAGGGTTCAGTGCTAGTATGATACAAACCCGCCTCTGAAAACTTATTCAAGAAAGAAATTTAACTCCTCAAGTGCTTTGCACATGGGTTTATAGCGTTTGGAAGAAGTCAAAACTGTTAGAGAAGATGGAATTAATTAGTTGCTGGAATTTCTCAAAGTATAGAAACTGCTTCACGTGCCTGGTTTTTCTGCTGCAGTTCACTTATCCGCTTCCCCACTTTCCCAATTACTTTAGGATTTGATTTGCTTTCCTGTCAGTATGTATATTTTGTTTTCTTGTTCTTTATTTCATCATTATTGAAGTATTAATCAGAGTTATAAGGAGTCTGGTCCTCTCCATACAGACTAATCAAATAAAGTTTTCCCTTTTTCTCAATAAATTTTCTTTTTATTTTCTGCTGCTGCTATCATAGTATTGAAATGGGACTGTCTTCTCCTCCTCTCTCACCATCAATGGTTTAAAAAATCCTTTATGTTATCTGAAAGACTGAAACGTTAAAATGTGCATTCCTTGCCCTTCAGTTTGTCATATTGTGTTGGATTATTTGGTCTAATGGTATTACTAACCATGGAATTACAGAATCCAAGGTGGAATCCCCCAAGTTTGGAAGAAGTTGATCAAAATGAAGTGGATTCTCTCTTCAGACCACTTAGCCCAGAGGTTGAGGAGTTGACTGTGTGAGTGTTCCACGTGAAATTATATCCTACTTCGCTTGGATAACAGAAGCATTGGAGAGACATTATGGAATAGTATCGCTGCTGCTGCTATTGTAGACGAACCTTAAAATAATGTTGGTCGTTGTGGTTGCCACTCCACAAAAATTCTAGTGATTGCTGGATTTGTGAGTGGACCCAAACTAGGTTTTTATTTTCATCTGTCCAATTGTAATCCGTACTGTTCAAGGAAGTGTCATTAAAGCAGGAGAATGTTCAATGGACGTGTTTATGTTTTATCTTTTCTGTAGCTCAAGTCTGTGGAAGACGCCTGTTCTTGAAGCCCTACCGTTACTTTTTCCCATTATAAGCTTGTTTTTTGCCATTACAAGTTACTTCAATGGAGTGATGCCCTGCTCCAATGAAAAGAACATTTCTCGACCTAACTTTAAAGTGATTTACCAGCTGAAAAATAATTTCCATTACAAAAAAAAATATTGAGGAAAATGAGAAGATGATTCCAAGCTACTTTGTTAACCACCATTGGTTAGTGCCCTTTAAACATGTTTAGCCATACAGATCATAATCTGCAAGTTATTCAAAGAGAGGTGAAGGCTTAAGTCGAAAAATTCTGTCGCTTTATAGCAGCATAGAAAGACAGCATCAGTCACCTCTCACTGCATTTAGGCTGATTGAAGACGTAAAAATAGATAAAGCTAAAGCCTGAAGGCAAATGTCTCTCATTGTGATTATACTTTGAAGAAGCGATGGGATATGTGACATGTATATCAAGTGTCTAATGTAGGCATCCTCAGCATTCATGTGATGCCAGAATGGCATGTTTTGCTAGTCATACAAAAAATTTCAGACAAAGGGGTGTATTGCAATTAGAAAATGTGACTCATCCAAAGTGATTCCAATCTGATATTTCTAGGAGCAATCTCCACTCCTCAAACTTTGTAGTAGATCCAAGTACCCAGAGCATTCGGGAGTAATGTACCTGCAATAAAAGCAAGTGAATTAGAATTCTAAAAGGAAAATCACATTAATATAAATGAGTGTATTATTTGGTAATTTTAACTTGACAAGTCCATCTCTCAAAAAGTTATAATGCGATAAACAAGCGCTGACCTAATTAAAAGTTTAAAACGGGGAAAACTTCGGAGGCACTCACTTAAGTCATGCCTATAGTAATCGTTTTCCAAACGTAACAATGATAAGCCCAGTAATGAGCAGCAACGGTGAGGGGTTACTAAGATAGATTTTGATTTGATCACCTTCACAATTTATGTAGGTCTAAATGAAATGGATTATAATTACACATAGAGACTTGCTCCCTCTTCAACCTTTCCATAACAAGGTCGAACAATCTAAGATAAAAAAGAATGAGTAAACTCAAGCAAGTTTCCGTGTGATTTACAATGAACATGTTAGTGGAAAAACGAGGAAAATTGAACTCCTGCAACTGGAGTATGTGTCAAAAACAATGTCATTGATAGATTTTTGCTCTGCCATAAAATTACTCAAGTCTATAGCAGGCTTCTCTTCAACCATACGTATTTGCCATAATGGAAGCTTTGAGTTCAAGCTTGGGGCTTCTCAAAAGGATGGTAGGCAATGATTTTTTTTACATATGGAGGCAGAAACGCTGGCTGAACTCTTGCCCAGTTGGGAGGGCCATTAAATATGAAAGGCAATAGTTCTTATTCCAATTGACTTTCTGGTCCTAACACGTTCTAGAAATAGGTTAGAGTTTCTTGTTCATGAAGGAAAGAGGATGACGCTGACCTGGAACTAGCATAATTTCATGTAGAAAATGATTATTTTTGTGGCATGGATGGATAAATACTGTTAATAAATAGGTTACTGCTATCTTTGAGGTTAAATTACTCAATTATATTTGAAAATGTCAAATCAAGAGGGTCAAAAGATTCGAAAACAAACAGCATCAACAATAGAGAATGAATACCCATGCCGAAATAGGAAATCGATGATGACAAGAGAGCAATTCGGCTTGTAAAAATGTGTCCTCCGTACAACATTACCGACATATTTCACAGGCATTAAATTGAAACTCTCCACTTCTCCATCTGCAACAATTCAACAGCATCATAGAGGATTTGGAAAGATGGCAGAGAAACATTTTGCAGGAGGATGAAATACTCAAAATATCAAATTTAGAAGCAAAAATGTTCAAGGATACCAACATATAATTATAACTGACCGAACGCAAGAAGAGATTCAACAGCTTTACCTTGATTCTTTGGTATAAAACTTTCAGGAAGTTTTAGATCATAGCAAAATAGAACATCTCTCTTATATCTATAACCTTCAATATCCATGTAAGAAACAGCACCGACTGGTATGGCTCTGCCAGAAAAAACAATTGTGAACCCATCAGAAAGAAAGAGAATAGCAACAGAATCATGTACAACTCTAGATACAAATCTGCCACCCCATGGATTTCCCTAGCCAATACAATACAATACAATACAATACAAGGCATGCTGGACGTATGAAACATGCTTGATAATTCATGGCTAGAGAAAACTTACTTATGGGAAATAGATAGAGGTATTCCTGCTTCCTCTTCACATTCCTTTATGATATTCTCTCCACAAGAGATCCCATGTGGCTGCCATTGCCGTAATGGAAATAATATGTAAGAGTCTTAGAAATAAAGGGAAAAATATATAGGGCAGTCTTAAAATTAATCTTTTTATACCAAAAGGCAAGAGAGCGGTCTAAATCAGACTGTTTCATCCAGTTTCCATCCAATATATGGCCCTACAATATATAGTAACAAAGAATTCTTCTCACTTCTAAACTTCATGAGGCTTAACACAGGCATTACATGCTGAAAGCTCAGTTCAACTTTAAGATCTCATGGTTCACAAAAGCTTTGTCATTTTAGTACTTTGAGCTTTCTAATCATAAACTATTAATTATTAGATAATATGCTGTAAATTAGAATTTTGGGAGCCTTTTATCTTAATCTCACTAAAACAACTAAGCATGCTTCATTGCTTGATTAAAAAATGACTGTCTTTCAAAGAACGTTAAGACATCAAAAAGACCACAAAAATTTAAAGAAAACCTCCAGAAGAGGTAAGAGACAATATCCTTCAAAAATTCAAAAGTCGAATACAGATATGAGAGAGTAAAATTGATAGGTAGTTACAAACATTTCCTCCAGCAACAAGATGATCAAGCATCCCTGGATAAGTGGGTTTCGCTTCACTTCTCTTTGCTATCCATAGAAATTTCTCCCCATCCCTTTCAACAAAGCCATTCATGTGAACTCCATAGGCCTATTCTTAGAAGAAGAAGAAAGAACATCCATACTCAAAGATTAAGAAATACAAATTACACAGAACATCAAAGTATACAAGCTACATAAACATACCTTTATTCCAAAATAAGGAGCTGCAGCACGTTCCAATGAAAAAAAGACCGGCGAATCAAAGGATGATACCACAGGGTATAGCTGATCAAAACCAGTAAAATCAATAAGCATCCATATAACATAACTTTGAACTGAAACGGCTGAAACCTAAAACTCCAGAAATGTTCAATTATCCATTGCATAATCATAATTAAAATGTCAAACTCTAATTTTTTATATAAATAAAACAAGAACGAAAAATGGATACCAAGATGTAGTGATTGATAGCAATATACCTCATTTCGTATACCTGGAATCAATTCTTCTTCCCCTAAGCATTTAATAACTTCTCCAACAACTCTAGTCCTATCCTCTGGCGTTTTTAGCCTTTCATTTAAAGTTACATAGCTCTCAAACCGGCCTTCATGAGAATTACTTTGAGGGAAAAGAAATACATCCTTGAACCTCCTCAACTGGTCAAGAAAACTGCACATAAAAGTTTCAAAACGACATTCTAAATCTATAATTGGATTGGCATTAGAAATTGAAAAACAGGAAAACGAACAGAAAAAGAAAAAGAAGTTACCCATAATGTACATAACCAACAATTTCATCTTCAATAATGAATGGAATAAACTCAGATTGCATTTCCTGCAAACATTACAATCTCAAAATAAGAACAGAATTTTGCACTTTCTTAGCAACCAAAAAGAATAGGGGTAGTACAAAGCCCCGATTGCAGAATTGGATCTTTTCGAAGAAGCCAGAGAGATCCGAGGAATCGTTAGGGACATATTCAGGTTGCGAAACTTTTTCGACGTCGTCCCAAGTGAAGCTGCTGTTGCTGCTAATACTGATATGAGAGATAACTGGTGGAGAGCGAGAACTGGATCGTATTGAAGCAGAATAGTTAGAAATGGAGCATAGTGGAAATGTTTGAGTCGTTGGATGAGATATGAAGGATTTTGAGACGCAGAGAGAAGGAAATGCGAGACGGATTTTGTTAGAAAAGAGGTGGTGCCGGAGGGACATACCGGAGGCAGCCATTAGAGACGGAACTTGGACGGAGGGAGAGGATAGTTGAAGCGTTGAAAGTCCGTTAAGCGGCAGTGCCACGGCGCAAGCATTTTAGCTTTGTCTAAATACATTTAAATTTTTATCATCCGCACTCGTGAAAAATTCATTTAAAATATTTTGAATATATTTGTTTAATTATTTAAATTTAAATTTATTTAAAATAAAATTTTTAGGATAATAAATAGAATATTTATGAATATCAAATTTATGAATATTTGTTTCAGCATTATATTTTTCTTTTTTTTAATTTTAAATTTTTTTTTTATTTTTTCTATATTATGATTGGAAAACTTAAATATTTTAATTAGTATTTAATGTTAATTATCTATATTGAACTATTTAAATTATTAACTTCATTTGTATATAATTATCTACTCTAAAATATAGTCTATTAAGTTGTTTAAGTTATACGTATGTTTGTGATTTGTTTCTACTCAATGATGGCAACGCGAGCTAGCCACCAGAATTGAAAGAAAAGAATTTGATATGTATGTTTGTGATTTGTTTCTATAAATCATAATTACTATATTTTATTATTCAAAAGCTTTGGTCTTTGTTTTTGCATCTGCAGATTGATGAGCCTAGGAAAGCTATTGGCTTTCAATCATGATGATTTAACTGCAGTAGAATTTAATTGATTTAAGAGAGAATTTCTAAATATGACTACAGTTACTCGTTGCGTCAAAATTATTGGCCGTTGCTAGTATTATTTGATACTCCTTTGGTCATGTTTTATTTATATAGTTTGACAAAATGTATATAATAAAAATTTAGTCAATAAAAGTTAGTTTGTCTTTTTTTATCCTTAATAACTCATTAAGATATTAATAAAAATTTTTCATTTAATGAATAATTATAAAAGTTATTATAAAATAAATAATTGTTTACATTTACAAATTTAAAAACTTTGCAAACATTTTGAGACATCAAAAAAAAAAAAAAGCAAGCAAACAAAATGGAACGGAGAGAGTATTAATTTTGACTTTTTATCAAGTTTTTGTTTAGTAATTTGTTTTAAAATTTTCATTTGTTGAGGTTATTTTATTATTTATTATAATTATCTTATTTTGTCAAATGTTATGAACTTGAATTTATACGTCTTAATATTATAAACATAAATTATTATCACGAATACTAAATGTTATGGATCTTGGGTCAAGGATAGAAATCAAGATCTAATCAAAATATTGCAAAGGCAATATTTTTTTTTATTGAATATTTAATAATTAAATATTCGCTTGTTTTTTGGGATGCTTTGAAAGGAAGGTACAATTATCAAAAGCTCGTCATGAATTGATGCATTTATCATTGCAAAGCTTACAAAACTGTAAGTTATTTTAATTTTGCAATATCGAGATTATTGTCTTATTGTTATATTATTATTGCTATATTAGCATATATTATCCCTATGGTACAAATTTTGAGAATTAATTGATTTATTTCTTAAATATAATTAAGATATTATTGTTATTATGTTTGGAGCTCATATTAGCTCTTGATCTAAAATTGTTAATGATATTTATACCTCGAATATGCTCACGAAGTAGCAATATCGAGAAAAAAAGTTTTATGATAAACTTTGGATTTAATTCACGTCCTTTTATTATTGAGCTCCTAATTAATATCATGAAGTTTGTCCAATAAGATTTTCTCCATTTTCTAAAGCGCATGGAATCACACATAATATTAGACATGAGAGTCATGAAATCCACCCAACTACATTTGATGCATTCTCTAAAGTGAATGATATTTATACCTCAAATATGCTCCCGAAATAGTAATATCGAGAGAAAAAGTTTTATCATAAACTTTGGATTTAATTCATGTCCTTTTATTATTGAGCTCCTAATTAATATCATGAAGCTTGTCCAATTAGATTTTCTCCATTCCTTGAAGTGCATGGAATGACATATAATATTAAACATGGGAGTAGTAAAATCCACCCAACTAGATTGCATTCTCTGAAGTGAATGCAATAATATATAATATTAGGTGTGAACATGAACAATGAAAAAAAATACTTGTCATTGAGAGTATCAATAAGACCGCAATTGAAGTAATGATCTTAATAATTATGGTGGCCACATAATTAAGAATAGATTTTACCACTAGAAGTGGTACAAATAATGTAGCATATATGGATATATTTGATTATGTACTTATTATACACAAAAATATTGAAAAATAAGTTTGGCTTTGATAATAAAAGAGTATTTAAAAGCTTTGGAAGAATAAATATTACTGCCTAAAGGAATGAATTTTATGCATAATACATCATTCCAAAGATATTCATCAAAATGGATATCATATAGAGATAATGATTAAAATAAGTATGATTATAAACCGTAAGTTTATAAATCTAAGTATTTTATTATTTAGCATGTTCGGTTGGACCATCCCGATCAATAATGATGCGAAAAGGAACATTTAATCTTTATATGAATATTTATTGAAGAACCAAAAGTTTCTTCAACTGTAATAAATTTTTCATTTTTAGTTTGTTTTCAAAGCAAATTAATTATTGAGTAATCATCAAGAGTTCAAATTGAACTGTTTGTATTCCGGAATAGATAAAGATAAACTATTGATCAATTTATTTGGATATATTATGCATACATTCAAAATATTGTTACATTATTATTATTAACTTGCAACCTGAAGTTTACAAAGATTATTATCAACATGTAGCTAGAAGCTTGTATGATTATTTGCATAAATAATTTAATTAAGAATACAATTTTCAAATTATACTATTACAACAATTTATTTTGAAAATAATAGTGAATTTACACATCGGCCTTTAATGATTGTAGCATGTGTTAATTGAAATAATTTAGGGCAACCTGTTGTTGATTTTATTTATGCTCAAAAATGATTTAGTAGAATCATTTATAAATCATTGCAATTAATTGCAAAACAATTATTATGAGAATAAAGCTCCTTATTTTTGTAGAGCAGCATACTATTATATATAGTAGCACATACTCGCATCAGACTAATAAGTTACTATAAGTTATTCCCTTTACAATGGTTTAAGATCAAGAACCAAATATTATTCATCTATGAATTTTTGAATGTGCGGCGTATGTTCTAATTGCTCCACCACAATGCACTAAGATGGATCCTCAAACAATATTGAAAAATATGTTGGGTATGAATTTACATATATCTATCTAGAACTTTCAAAATAAAGAAAGTTATTTATAGTCAAATTTGCTAATTATTATAGATCCTGACATTAGCGAGAGAAAATAAGTAGCTATAAGAATAATTGATCGAAAAAGAATTATCGTTATTATATCTTGATCCTCATATAAGGTAGTGTGAATTTAAAATTTTAAAAGATAATTCATTTGCAAATTAGTTGCCATATATATTTACTGATTCAAAAAGAGATAATTAAATCTCACAAACTAGCTGTAAAATACTCCCATTAGAATTAAAGTTTTTAAAGGACAAACTGTTTATGCTAATGAGTCTAAGGCACGCCTAAAGCGTGGTAGACTGATCGGTTCCAAGCGTGGTAGAACTTGACCATCTTCAATAGTTGCTCCTTTTCCTAGAAAAGGAAAAGGAGCAACTATTGAAGATGGTCAAGTTCTAAAAAAAGTAAATTCTAAAAGAAATCCTAGACATAACTAATAAGTTTTCCGAAGAAACTTAGGTATCTAAAATCAATGAAAATTATAAGATCTCTATAAATTATATCATATCAAGACAAGATGAAACCAATATAAAATAAATGTTGACAATATTTTTTATGATATAGCGCTGAATTTTTTTTTGAAATATTATGAAGATCTTGAGAACTGTCTGTCTATTGAGAATATGGACATAGAATTGATTGGCCAAAATAGAACGACGCGTATGATATTTAATTTACTTGAAAAATAAATTTGAAAATTGAATATGGGCATCAAAAGATGTCAACCCAGTAGAATATAAATATATATTTGGGCGAAATTGAAATAAAGTCATGAAATATAAAGCAAACTTATTGCACATATTTTTTTGCAAAGAACTGACATTGATTATGATGATAAATATCGTCATATGGTGGATACAATTATAATTTGATATTTGATTAGTCTGGCAATTTATGAAAATTCTAAATGCGTCTATGTCACGACCCGTTTCCATGGGCCGGACCGGCACTAGGGCCCAGGTAAGCATAAGGCCCCCGAGGCCCGTAGTAAGCCTGAATCACTAATAACTATTATCTCAATATAATATTTAAAACATTTAGCCTATAATTATAGAAAAATAAACCTTAAGATTCTATTAAATTTCGGCCCAAATTTATCAATTACAACATTTCCACAGTTCGGGCCCAATTAACAATACATCATATTTTTAATATGGGCTCACATAATTACGTCGTCTATGTTAATACACGACTAATTGCACACAAATTCTACAACTGCGGAATTCACTAACAGATGTATACAGATAAGTCTTCAGACATTTATCTACTTAATATATCAACATTAAAATTAAAGAATCTCTTTTTAACAGTGAAGGAGCAGAGTTATAGCTGGGATTTAGAAAATGCTACTTCCTGGAAGATTTAAACAAGAGATGTGAGTTTATTAATGAATAATAATTATTGCACAACACACGCATTCACACAAATGTATGAATATATCAATCTAGTCATCCGACTAGTTATATGCTCACACAGCCAGTCACACAAATGACATATCACCAGCACTCACAATTATTAACATCTTCATATAATCACATCACGTGGAAATTAGTCAGTGGAGTCACCGAACCCCCGATGAGCCGTCCTCCCACATGGCCCATCCTCTCACGTGTGCACCAGGGAGCCGATCCCCCATACTGGCCGACCGGTCTAATCCTCACTTGACCAGCCCTCTCATTGTTTTTCCATTCTCTCTTTTCTTTTTCATACCAACAGGAGGCAACCCGGTGGTCTCCATCCAATCTAGATCATCAAGCGCTCACAACAGGAGGCCACCCTGCGGGCTGCAATCAAATCTAGACTGTCCGGTGCGCAACGACGAGAAGCCAACCCGTGGTTAACGGTAACGGTAACGGTAGGTGCACACGGGGGCGCCGATCTCCCATTTACCCGGCTAACGGTAATGGATCCATATAACAGTAACGATATATAACGGTAACGGTAATCAGGATCCATATAACGGTAACGGTCTCACAAACCCATGGTGACCCACTTCATCCCAATTCCACACAAGCAAAGCACAGCAATATCACAACACAATTAATCAAACATTGCGATTAAATGCAGACATATCGATCAATTACATATTGGACTGCAATGTACAATTAAACATCCATTCTCAAA